>NC_066624.1:1232222-1534027 GCF_025201925.1 Gopherus flavomarginatus | reverse complement strand
CTGGGGTCTCAGCTCCCCCCGTGCTCAGCGCTGCCCTTGCTGTCCCAGTGGGGGCAGGCAGCGAGCTCTCTGCTCTGGTCACAGCATCAGAGCCAGCGTGAGCCCCCTCTCCGGTGTGCAGGGGGGCGGGGAGCATCTCTCCCTCCCACTCAGCCCCAGGGGGCTGGTTATAGGTAGGCAGGTATCCTGAGCCCAGCAGCCCCTCCCCCCTGCCAGCCAGGTTATTTGCATTTTCACTGACCATTTCAATCCTAGCCAATTGGTTCCCTGGATTTGAATTCAAACCCTCGGCCGTTACAGGAGCGGGGCCTGGATCCTGTCCCATGGGAAGACAGTCACCCCCCAACAGGGCCTCCCAGCCGATATCCTGGAGAACCCCAACTACCAGCCAGCCCGACCCCTTCTGGGTCTGCACAGGGATCTGGGCCATAGGCAGGCCGAGGGGCCTCACCCCAGGGAACTTTACCCAGGTCCCACAGTCCCTCAGCATCTGGGGCTGCACCACCACAGTTCTCTCTGTCCCAGGGTCTCGCCCCTGCAGGCGTGTTTCCCCACTAACCCCTGGGCAGCCCCCTATGTCTCTCTGCTCCACCATCACTAGTCCACGCTGGTGCTGCTTCTCCTGCAGCTTTTCCTCGGGCTCTTGCTCTCTCTCATGGTCCTCTCGCTCTCTCGGGCTCTGCTCCCATCCCATCCGTCTCCAATCTCCTGATAGGGAACCCAATCGTGAAGACCCTCGTCTGATTGGGGACCAGACTCCCGGGGATGCCTGGCTGATGCTCCAGCTGCTCTCAGATCCTCTTGTAGCCCCATCTGGGCCAGGAATCTGCTCCTCAGAGCGGTCCTTCTCCTCCAACTGCAGGATTAACTGTGCCTTGGTGAATTTCCCCATGCGTAACCCTCTCTTTGTGCACAGGATCACAATGTCCTTCTCAAGGAGATGGTGATAGGCCATCACTTCACCGTTCCCAAGTGGCTCTGGACTCACAGGCCTGTGTGCTCTTGGCTCCCCCATGGTTTCCAGGAAGAACCCCTGGTGTGCCAGCCCTTCTCGTGATCACCACCTCTTTGCCAGGGTCGAGCTGCAGACTCCTCCGCCCCTGGGACTGCTCCTGCAATCCCCCGGGGAACCCAGCTACTGCAAAAATCCTTCTCTCCCCCAGGGTCGAGCGGCAAGCTCCTCCGCCCGAGACTGCTCGCTGCAGTCCTCAGGGGGACCCCGTTACTCCAACAGTCCTTCTCGCTGGTCACACACTCCCAGAGGTTAACTGCCCCCTGAAACCGTCCCTCTCTGAGCCTTCAGCACGCCTGGTCCTCATTATCCCTCCTCTGTTTTACTGCTCCCCAGTCACTTACTGCAAGCAGCACCATTCACGGGGTGCAGTACATCCCGCCGCTGCCACCAGTTGTCACGGAGTCACCGGGCGATGCTCTGGAACTGCTCCCCACCAAGCCAGTCAGGACTTTGGGGAGCCTCCTCTCCCTTGGAGCAGACTTGTTCAGGGCAAGAAGCTCACACGGCTTCACCTCCTGGGTCTCTCCTTGGAGCATTCAGCATCCTCTGCCCCTCCGTGCGCTTCCCACAGCGAGCCCACCCCAGCGGGGTCCTGGGGAAGCCACCGGGTCCTGCACCCCCACTTTGCAGTCAGACGTGACTCTTAGCCAGCCAGTAAAACAGAGGTTTATTCGATGACAGGAACAGGGTCTAAAACAGAGCTTGTAGATACAGCGAACCGGACCCCTCGGCTGGGTCCATTCTGGGGGGCAGTGAGCCAGACCCCCAGGTCTGCCCTCCACCCTTGACCCCAGCCAGCTCCAGACTAACAACCCCTCCCAGCCCCTCCTCTCTCCTCAGCTCCTTTCCCGGGCCAGGAGGTCACCTGATCCCTTTGTCTCCAACACCTTCAGCTGGCACCTTTGCAGGGGAGGGGCCCAGGCCATCCGTTGCTAGGCGACAGAGGGTCAGGCATTTAGGTGCACTGGCCCTTGGCTCTGCCAGATACTTAAGAACTGCCATGGGGACACTGAGGCACCAATACAGTATTCAGAGAAAACATTAAGAACTTTCCCAGTTCGTCACAACTTTCCAACAATGATTATACACTAAAAGCGACGAGGTGTAATTAGCATGACACTAAACAACAACTAGAATTGAGAGGGGTTCTCTGTATCAAACGATGGAACAGTCAGGGTTTAGGAACAATTTTATCTCTGTTAAAGCACATGATGACTAACCAGAAACATTCTTTGCATGCAACAGAGCCATGTCACAACTCTCCGTATTCCCCCCTCTGTTATTATAACCCCCAGGATAGGGTTCCCAAGGACTTCGGTTTGGCAACTCATAGGACAAGCTGCAAGACCCTCCAGTGTCCCCAGACCTTCTAAAGGGACAAGGGAATTGGTTAAGGCAGTAGTTCTCAACCTTTCCAGACTGCTGTACCCCTTTCCAGGAGGCAATTTATCTTGGATAACCTCAGGTTTTACCTCATTTAAAAACCAGTCACTTACAAAATCAGACGTAAGAATACAAAGGTGTCACAGCACAACATTGGCACTGACTTCCCCTTTGCCCAGTGCGTGCTCACCCCCACACACCCCTGCCCCTTCCCTGCTTCTTCTCATCCCTGCACCATCCTCGCCCCACCCCCATTCCACCCCTCCACCTCTTCTCCTGAACGCGCTACATCCCCGCTCCTCCCTCCCCCTCCCCAAAAGCCCAAAGCGCCACCAAACAGCTGTTAGGCAGTGGGAAGCCCTGGGAAGGAGGGAGAGGAGCAGGGACCCAGTGCACTGATGAGGGGGGGGGGGAGGACATGAGGAGGGGGTGGGGGAGCTTGGCTGCCGGTGGGTGCGGAGCACCTGCTAATTTTTCCCCATGGGTGCTCCAGCCCCAGAACACCCACAGAGTCAGCGCCTATGCAGCACACTATTACTTGAAAAATTGCTACTCTCTCATTTTTACCATATAAATCATAGAATACATCAATTGGGATATAAATCTTGTACGTACATTTCAGCGTATGGCACAGAGCAGTACAAACAAGTCATTGTCTGTATGAAATTTTAGTTTGTACTGACTTCACTAGTGCCTTTTATGTCACCTGTTGTACAAGTAGGCAAATCTCTAGATGAGTTGATGTCCCCTGGGAAGATCTGTGTACCCCCATGTACATGTACCCCTGGTTGAGAACTACTGGGTTAAAGGACAGGGTGGATTCATTATTCAGTTCTGGTACAATGTGCTGGACAGACACAAAGAGGCATGGCCCTGGCAGACAGCTTCGACTCTAAAAGACGATAAAAGCCAGATGGAGATAAGGCAAAAGGCGATTACCAGGAAAGTGGCCAGGGAGGGGCTGGAGGACGGGTGCAATCCTGGAGTGGGTTTTGTTCAGGTTTCATATTGTTTCATGCTTCCCCTGTCCCATGACCTGAGCCTCCTTCTCAGGTACAGTGACTGAAACGGAGCACAATACTCCTCACGCAGCCTGGTCTCCCTGTACTCCTCAACCAATTCCCTTTACATGCTGCACTTTCAATGCTGCTACTCTCAGCCCTGAAATTGCCTTACAATTGGCAGACAGGCCCAAGAGGTTTCAGGACTGCCTCCAGCACTCTCCACCACCATCCCAAGCTCTGGGAGGAGGAAGCTGCTGAAGATACATTTTTTCTTATATATTTTGTTACCCACCTCTTAAGTACGTTTATATGAATTCAACTCAAGGTCACAGAAAGGCAGGACATGAGACTGGGTGACACCTCTGGGTCATCAGTTGTAGTCCCCTGATGTCATGACATTTTGATTAAAAACTAGATCAAATTAACATGGCACACATTACATGGATTAAAAATTGTCTAACTGATATTTCCAATTACATTTTGAGATCTGAGATATTGTCAGCAAGCAGGTCCGTTTCCCATGGGTTCCCACAGATATTGGTTCTTGATCCTATTCTATTTAACATTTTTATCAACGACCTGGAAGGAAATCCAAAATCATCCATAAATGTTCTCAGTAACACCACAAAAATTGGGGAAGTGATAAATAATGAAGAGGACAGGTCACTGAATCAGTTGGTAAACTGGGCACAAGCAAACAACATGCATTTTAATATGGCTTCATATAAACATACAGATCTAGGAAAACAGGATGTCGGCCATACTTACAGGATGAGGAATCTATGCTGGGAAGCAGTGACAAAGATTTGGGGGGTGTGGTGAATAATCACCTGAACATGGGCTCCCAGTGCCAAAAAAGCTCAACGTGATCCTGCATAAACAGGAATCTCGAGTAGGATTAGAGAGGTTGTTTTACCCCTACATTGGCACTGGTGTGACCATTGCTGGGAATCCTGTGTCCAGTTCTGATGTCCAGAATTTAAGAAAATTGGAGAGGGCTCAGAGAAGAGCCATGGGAATGATTCAAGAATTTAAAAACATGCCTCATGGTGATATCTCAATCTATTTAGTTTGACAAAGAGAAGGTTATGGGGTGACCTGATTACAGTCTGTAAGTATCTACATGGGGAACAGATATTTAATAATGGGCTCTTCAGTCTAGCAGAGAAAGGTCTAACACGACCCAATGGCTGGAAGTTGAAGCTAGACAAATTCAGATGGGAACTAAGGTGTATATTTTTAATAGTTAGGGTAATTAACTGTTGGAACAATTTACCAACTGCTGTGTTGGATTCTCCATCACTGGCCATTTTTAAATTCAGACTGGATGTTTTTCCAAAAGGATCTGCTCTAGGAATTGTTTTGGGGCAGGTCTCTGGCCTATGTTATGCAGAAGGTCATGGCCTTGGAATCGATGAATTTAAGTTCAGAGATGTCTTCAGCTGCATCCTAAGACTAGCTAGGTTGTTTGCCCCAACTGCTCCTACTGGGAGGCTGTTCCAGAACCTCATTTCTTTGATGGTTAGAAACCTTCTTCTGATTTCCAGCCTAAATTTTTTCCTGTCAAGTTTATATCCGTTTCTTCTTGTGCCAACGTTGTCCTGTAGCAGACATAGCTCTTCTTCCTCCCTGGTATTTATCCTGGACGTAACGAGAGCACAATCCAATCCCCTCTCAGCCATTCTTCTCCTAAGTAACCAAGCCGAGCTCGTCCTACTCTCCCAACAACATTCTCCACCTGATCACAAGGTATTTGAGTCAGTGACTCTGTGTTATGGATTTGTACTGTGCCTCGTGTCAGGGGGAGTGGTTGGGGCCCTGGGCCCTACTGCAGTACAAATAATTTATCTGAATGAATTTCCCTCCCTCTAGCTTACTATTATACTCTGTGCTCTTGGCGATGGCCCCTGGACACCTTGCCCCAACGACAACGGCTTCAGTCTCCAGTATTCAAGCCAATTCATTGGTCAGTTAAGGAATGCAACTGACACCAACCGCTGACTTGTAGTTTAGTTGTTTGTATAACATGGCATCAAAAGGTGGAAGCTCCAGTAACTAGTGTCCATGACTGGACTATGTTGACAATTTATGTTCAGTAAGTTCTAGCATGTGCTGTTAACCACTGGATCATGTTATCTCCATACGCGTAGTCAATAGTATCCAGTAATGCATGCAGGCAGCAAGTTCAGCATCATCTAAAATATGGGGAATCTCTTTGTGCCTGTACAACTACTGTATTATCTATTACAGGTGTTTTAATGCCCTCTCTCCCTGAGCACATTTCTGCAGAACATACCTCATTCAGACCTCAAAGACCAGCATCAGTTTAAATATCCATGGACTTGAAGGAGATGCCTGGGGGTTATCTAGAAGGCCCACAATTTTTGGTGGACTCTGAGGGAAGTGTGGCATCCCTCTCTCTCCTAGCTGGGATGCTGAAAGAAATACTTTTTTGTGCTTTACAGGGCTAACCAAACCCAGGCCACACGTCAAGTGCCTGTCGGAGGCCATGCCATGGAGGGGAAAGTCATCAGAAACAAGTGCATACAACATGCGGTTGTGCCCAAGGAAATGGGAAGCCTCTCTACTTGACTTACTGTTTCCCTTTGTTTTAGATCTGCAGCCAAGATAAAATTTTTCTAGTAATTTGTACACAGCTTCCAAAAGATACATAAATGTGACTAGTTGATAAAGCAAGGATGCCACCACTGACCTAACATGTTCTCCTCAAGATCTGTTCCTGGAAGGAGAGGGGCAGAGTCAAGAGCGGCGCCAGGGTTTTTGGCACCCAAGGCAGGAGTCCTGCGCCCCCGGTCTTCGGGGCACTTCAGCGGCGGGTCCTGGAGTGAGTGAAGGACCCGCCGCCGAATTGCTGCCGAGGATGGCAAAATGCTGCCCCTCACCAAATCCTGGCGGTCACCTAAATGGAAGCGCTGGCCCTGGGCAGAGTACTGTACCATGGTGGTATTCATTAAAGGTCTGACTATTTAAACCAGCACAAGAGTCAGGTTATTGGCTGGTACAGAGAAAGCAAAATCTGCAGTGTTTTTTGGTTTTGTTGTGTTTTTTTTTTTAAATAAAGAACCTTCCGTGGTTTTCCCATTAAGTCAAGATTACAAGACGTGGCTAGTTTACAATATTTACAAACCATTCCAAATGTTCAAATCTCTCCCTCCATTTACATTAACAAGCACAAATACCTGTTGGATTAAACAAAAAGCTGGTTAGAAACTGAGCAGAAGGCGATTCCACAGTTCATTACCTCTGCCTTCCCTGGCATTACTGCAGCTAATGGGAATCAGCACTTCAACGTTTCACAGAGCAGTGTCCGACCCACTAGATTCCAGAGGCTTAGAAACGTATCTGCTAATCTTGTGCAGATTGAATTTTCCACCATTACAATCCACCATCAAGCTCTGTTTTGGATTAAATTCAAGTGCAGTTTAGAACAGACACTCTCCCCTCTTTCTGCAGCCCCCCAAAACAATCAGTGTTTGCTAGGATCATTCTCTTCATTCTACTCAGTTTCTTTGTCTTTAATTTGCAACCTAACTGCCCAGACAAGTCAGCATGTTTAGCAATTTACTGGGGCTGCCAATTAATCAGTTAACTCATACGATTAGCTCAAAAAATTAATCACAATTAATCAGACTATTAAATAGAATACTACTTTAAATGTATTACATATTCTGGATGTTTTTCTACATTTTCAAATATATTGATTTAAATTACAGCAGAGTACAAAAGTGTACAGTGCTCACTTTACATTTGATCATTTTTATAGTGCAAATGTTTGTAAACAAAAGAAATTGTATTTTTCAATTCACCTCATACAATCTCTTTATCATGAAAGTGCAACTTAAAAATATAGATTTTTTTGTTACATAACTGCACTAAAAACAAAACAATGTAAAACTTTGGAGCCTACAAGTCCACTCAGTCCTACTTCTTGTTCAGCCAATTGCAAAGAGAAACAAATTTGTTTACATTTATTGGAGATAATGCTGCCTACTTCTTAATTACATCACCTGAAAGTGAGAAGAGGCATTTGCATGGCACTGTTGTAGCCAGTGTCGCAAGATATTTACATGCCAGACGTGCTAAAGATTCATATGCCTTTTCATGCTTTGGCCATCATTTCAGAGGACATGCTTCCATGTTGATGATGCTTGTTAAAAAAAAGTGTGTTTAATTAAATTTGTGACTGAACTCCTTGGGAGAGAATAGTATGTCTGCTACTCTGTTTTACACACATTCTGACATATTTCATGTTATAGCAGCCTCGGATGATGACCCAGCACATGTTCATTTAAGAACACTTTCACTGCAGATTTGACAAAACACAAAGAAGGTACCAATGTGAGATTTCTAAAGATAGCTACAGCACTCGACCGAAGGTTTAAGAATCTGAAGCGCCTTCCAAAAATCTGAGAGGGACGAGGTGTGGAGCATGCTTTCAGAAGTCTTAAAAGAGCAACACTCCAATGCAGAAACGATAGAACCCAAAACTACCAAAAAAGAAAATGAACCTTCTGCTGGTGGCATCTGACTCAAATAATGAAAATGAACATGCGTCGGTCCGCACTGCTTTGGATCATTATGGAGCAGAACCCGTCATCAGCATGGACACATGTCCTCTGGAAGGGTGGTTGAGCATAGCCTTACTCAAGAACACTCTAATCCCGAACATGTTTCAGCCACTAGGCTCCACTGTGTACCCACAGAAGTTGGCCAATAAAAGATATTACCTCATCCACCTTGTCACAATGTAGTTTACTTCAGGTAATTTAGGCACTGAGCAATTATTTGGAGCAAAAGTTGGTAATTGAGTTTGAGGGCTGGAGGAATCAATAGAGCAATGGCTGCCATTTAATGAGTGAAGTCTTTAGTCATCCAGTACCCAAGCGACATGGAGCTACATTCTGAAAGATCAAAAATTCAATTCTTCATCATGATTTACAATAACTCAAATATGCTCTTTAGAAACTGAATCCCAGGTCACGGTGAAAGCAGCATATACCAAAGACACTAGAAGATGTAGTCCGTGTTCTGCAGGCATACTAGTTACTTTCTCGCTTCACCAATATTCCCTCACATCTTGACGAAGACCCTTGTCTTTCTGGCAGTAATGATAATAAAATACTATTACTAATAAAATAAGATCAAGACAAAAAGCCTATGAAATAGCCTCGTAACTACTTTCTCAGGCTTCCCTTCACCGATTACAACAAATCCCAATTATTTCTGGCGAGCCATTTTTAATGGACAGCATGCTCAGCCTCTTTTAACACTTAGTCTGTCACATGAGTGACTACAAACAAAAAAACTCAAATGGGCAGGTGGAACAGCCAGATAATTTGTCAGTAATAACCGTTCCAGAGCAGTTTTTCTCTGAATGCAGAGCACTTTGGTGCAGTTTAGTAATTGTCAATTGTTTGAGGGACACCCCAAAAGTAAAAGAAATCGTATATCTAAGACAAAGGGTACCAACTTCAGGAAAAACACCAGAATGAAAGCAGCTGAGTGACTGTAGTCCTGGGGCAGTAACTTCTGCGCTAACCACTTTTATTCAATTTAACTATTCAATTACCGAAATGCGAAGTCAGGTACCTACTGATAAATACAGTAATGTTTACAGGGCTAAGCTCTATAACGAACACACACTCGTGTTTCAGAAGGGATTTATGGGGTTCATGTTGTTTTAAAGAGGATAATCAGAGCTGAGAGAAAAATAATCTTCTCCAAGTCCAGACCACTGGATCCTGAATGGCCTTGGAGTGCTTGCTTACAACAGGCACAGATGGCTGCAGAGATGTAACTGCTTCAGGGTGGAGCGTGGTAGAGGTGTAACCGCACAGGAAGAGCCTGACCCAGATACACCTTGTCCAAAGCCTCACGGTCCAAGCAGCCGAGTGTGGTGCTGCCAGGTACCTGCTCTGAATTCCCGGCTGTTGAGACTATGCTCTGCTGCTCCCTGGATTGCTGTTTCCATGGAGATCATCATTACAGGGAGCAGTATTGTGGAGCATAACCTGAGGAGGTTGAAAGCAGCTAGTCAAACAGGAGAGTATGTGGAGTGGGTCCAAACCACCCAAACTCACTGGGCCAGGTAGGACAGCTGATGGGCAGACACATCTGGCAGCCACGGAAGAGACCTTCACCCAGAGATTCTCCCATTTTCCATGCAGAGCCTGTTGCAGTAGTGCTGTGCTGACTCCCATCTTCCCATCCTGGTATCTTACTCTTGCAACAACTGCTGCAAGAACCGACTCAGAATTGTAGTGCGACGTCTCATGTGAGAGACGGACCATCCAGGAGCAAAATATTCTCCAGTGCCAGGCACTGACTCAGAAGGGGCAGCCACAGAACTAGCACCATCTGGTCAACTGGCCCCAACACCATCAGCTGGGCACGGGCAACAGAAGAAAACGAGAGACTAAGAGACTTGTCTTGTCACCTCATTAATTCACTCAAATTCTTTCTATGGAAAATTTGGTCGTACACACTGAAGAGGCAAGGGGGGGGTCTTTTATTATTATTTTTCCTTAGCTTTTTGGCACTCATTTGTTGACAAACATGGCATTTTTAAATGAACTGCCCTAAATTCAGACCCAATCCTAAGAGACGTAATTTGTAACCAACCTCACCCCCAAAGCAGAGTTTAGCTGGTGTTATTTAAACGTGTCACTGAGTGAGATTTCTGGAGCAGGTGAATAATTTCAAGGTGGACAGGAATGCCTGAACCTGAGAGTCTAGGGATACAGCTGTCATTCTCCTACCAACTTAGTGGTGAAAATCAACCTGAAAGTCTGAGTAAAGCTTCCAAGCTAAACAGAACCCTCACAAAAACAGAAAGCCAGGATATGGAAATTCACTCTGAGCATCCAAAATATGAGTCCTTATGTACAGCTCAGTTACCACATTTCACAGTTTCAGGTTGTTTGAAGTGAGATGCACAATGCAGAAATCATGCCATTAAAAACACGCATTGGTGAGCCCTGGGTTACTTTTGCACTAACTCAACACGTGTGTGTGTCTGCAGCATACCCACAATAACGAAAGCAAAGTCTGCCCCTCATTACATCCACATAACAGAGGGTACAGCGTTGAGATCCAGGGGCTGCATTCTGAACTCAGTTACACCTGTGCAAACCTAGAGCAACGTGCCAGTGCCCTACATCTAGAATGGCACCCCAAGAGCAGGTCCGTCCCAGGATCATATTTAAACATTTTATTAAGATGATGTTAAAAAAAGTGAATGGTGCAGAGTTTAAGCATAGAAGTTTCTGGTTATCAGGGAATAACATTTGCCTATATAGCTCTGTCTGGAGGTTACTGTTTTGTAGTGGCCAGACATCAACAGTAAGATTCCATGAAGTCAATGGATCATAGGTTTAAATTAATACCAGTGTAACTGAAATTAAATCCAGTCCTCATACTCAATTGATTTCATTTGAAGCTAAAAAATGACAGGCCAAATGCATTTACATCTAGACAAGATCCAGGGCTTCATCAGTAATATGGCAGAGTTTTTCCCCCATGGCCCCTGTTAAAATCTGTATTTTCTGACTCGCCTTGAGGCCATCATTCAGCATGGATGGAGGCTGTTTGGAGAAGAAGGCCTGCTGCATGTGAGAAGTAACTCTGTTTGCAGTCTCAAGTTTCCTGAATACCTTGTTGCCCTGTAGCCCAAGTGATTAGCCAGTGCTTGGGGTCTTGCCAGGCTGGAGATACTGAGGATTTAGGTCAGGTATTTCTTTGGCACAATCTTCTTTATTTAAAATGCCCACAAAGTTCTGGTGCCCTGAACACAGTAGGAACAATCTCAGGCAGTTTCCTTGCTCACAATTTCCAACCCTGCCCTTTCTAGCTGGCCCTGCGTTCAGTCTCTGATCCCTCTCCGGGCCATGCTCACAACTGCTTCTCTGGCTCTCTCCTCATTTTCTGGTTCTAACACCATGGCTGCCATCTCAGATTTTTATTGGGGGGGGAGGGGGCAACTTTAACTATAATTCCAAAGGCTACTTGGGCACCTGAAAACTTCTTGGTTTTTGCAAACAACAACTTACATACAGTGCACCTGTCGGATAATAATTTCTAATTCCTATATAAAGAAAGAAAATTAAATAAATATTAGACCTGCCTATTCTAATACTTGTTCTGACATCTTGTGTCAATTCACTTAAGGGACACTGGGTGGTTTAAAAAATGTATGTATAGTCTTACTTTGTTACTAACTCTGAATACAACCATTGAAACAACTGTAGAAAAATCTAGATGATTTTCGGTCACTTCTTCGGAGTTCGTCAAGCTTGGAATAGATCGTTTAACTTTCGGAGACATTGTACTAGGGCAAGGCCCTTTGAGTTTATTTATACTGCACATGCCTGGGACTCTAGGGATGTTACCCCACAACAAACAGACTAGAAACTGACCTTAAACAGGAGTGAAAGTGACACTTTCAAGTCACTTTCACAGTATTGCCAAAAATCATGACTCAGGCTCACCAAAAATTGTGAGATTGGCTCTAAACTCATGAGATTATGTAAAATTATAGATTTTGGTGGTGTTCTTATTTACATTCTGCTTTTTGAGCCTTTAAGGTGCACTGGGGTCACATTTTGAAGCTCTCCACAGCCACGAGGGCTAGAAACTTCATTTTTCTTTAAGAACGAAGGCTGAAATCATCACGTATCCCCTTGACTCCAGGAGCTGGGGCTTTAAGGAAAACACTTATCATGAGACACGACAAAATTGTGAGATTTGGCAGCACTGCTTTTACTTCTGTTTAAAGGCTAGTTACTTTCCAGAGGGCTCTTAAGCACATCACTACAGTGATTGAGTTGCAGTTCTCACAGCAGAATATTTTAAATCAAACACCAAGAAAATTCAACATTTTAAAGTTGGGGGAAAAAATTGAGATTTCTGAGGTACATCAGGGCAATTGCAGGCAGGACAGGAAAATAAACAGGCACAGGAGCTCTGGGCAGCTCTTCCTTTAGAAAGAAGGTTGGAGGGTCAAATCTTCTAGTCCCCAATCCAGTAAAACTTCTATTGCCATCAGTGCCTCTACTCAGAAAATCATCACAGATGGTGCCCAGTGAACAACAAATCATGGCAATAATGGTGGACTTTATGGACTCTGTGGATGCCATTTCTTTTCTTTGTTCTGGAATTGGCCTGGATACAGCTGAAACTCCTAAAAATTTGAGACATAAAACACATCTGATACTTATGATGCTTTCTGGTTCCTTCCTTTTCTCGAACTCAGAATTAAAATTACAACAAAGTGGTCTTCAATTAAAATGTAAAACTGCACGGCAGCCATTGCTCTACAACCCAGCCTGGCGCAGAACCTGCCACCCCTTGGGGGTTATATGATCTCCTCTCATCTGACTCTCATTCTCCAGCGTTCCTGACCTCTGTGTTGCTTTTCATACTGTCTGACATACCTCCATCCCAGCAGGCTGGGACCATTTGCTGGAGTCTCAGAGAACTAGCCACCTTGGTTTTGCTCCCATCCATCAGAGGCCTCTATTTTGCAGCATGCAGCAGAGAGAAAGAGGCTGGCCCAGCGAAGAGGGAGCTAGCCCTAAGGGACCTACTCCCCTCCCCACCCCGACTTCCTGTCTGAGCTCAGGCCTGTGCCTAACCTTCTAGGTGCCTATGGAAATCTGGCCGCTGGTCTCTTAGTGCCCCACCTGTACCAGGGGATAACAGCCCTGCTCTGCCTCGCCAAGGGGCTGGGATCTGAGGTGCTCAGATAATACCATGATGAGGCCACATAAGTACCAGAGGTAGCGTGAGAACTTCTCTATGCCACTGCTATCCCTTCCCTGGGTTTTGGCCCCTTCTTTTCACTTATGCCCCTCACATCTTCCTCTCTTCTGAATGTAACATTGGCTCAGAGGTCTTGGCTGTATTTCTTCTGAGTCCCCTGCATTCACTCTTCAACCACCACCCCCAGGGATTCCTGTTTTACAGTATCAGAGGGGCAGCCGTGTTAGTCTGGATCTGTAAAAGCAGCAAAGAGTCCTGTGGCACCTTATAGAGTAACAGACGTATTGGAGCATGAGCGTTCGTGGGTGAATGTCACTTCGTTGGATGCAACGAAGTGGGTATTCACCCACGAACGCTCATGCTCCAATACATCCGTTAGTCTATAAGGTGCCACAGGACTCTTTGCTGCTTTTACAGGTTCATCTAACGAATTCCAGATCTTTAATTAAATTACCAGCCTTTTCTGATCTTATCACCCTGCCTCTGTTTGTAAACAAAAACACTGACTCCCGACCCGGCCCCAGGGACAAGCTCTGCAGAACTTGCATTCCACACTAATGCTGAGCAGTTCAGAGCTCTGCCTGGAAATACCCCTACTGTATGAAACTGCGGGGGGGGGTAGGGGGAAGAGACGCATCCCCCCTACCTAATTGGCATCCTTGTCTGACACACAGCTCCAACCAAGCAAAGCCCCAGACCCTGCATCTGCAGTCAGTCCCCAGGGAAATCCCTCAGCCACATGACCCAGCTCCTGCTCAGGCTCTGCTATGCTGGCCTGTGCCTTGGGGAATTGGTCCTGCTTTGAGCAGGGGGTTGGACTAGACGACCTCCTGAGGTTCTTTCCAACCCTAATTCTATGATTCTATGAATGTGGCCTCCGCTGTCTCAGCCATCACCACACAAAAGGGCATTTAATTGCTCCCTCATTTAGCCTGAATGAAGCATGCTCCGTATACCAGTCCACTTCAGCTAAGTCTGTGATTGATGGCCACCACTGACACCCTCCAGTGGAACAGTATTTAGTGCAAGAATAAAGTAAGAAGTTGTAACCCATCTAAATCAAAAATAATTTGAGACTCCAGACCATATCATCCCTACTATCTGATTCCAGGGATCTCAGTGTCACGTGAGCCACCATCACAAATAATGGCTGATTGTTCTAGCTGGTCTGTATTGTTCAGAGATGGGGGTGGACAGCTGTTTTACAGAAATCAGAGACTAAAAATAGAGGCACCCCTGTGACACTAAATCAGGGAAGTAGAAATGTAATGCAAACATTTACATGGTATTTCATCTTTGACTAGGAGCAATTGTTAAGGGTAATGTTGCTTTCTTCCCTGGGCTCATTATAATGGATTGCAGCCCCCCAGTGGTAAATCACTGTATCTCCACAACACTATTGGTGTGTTATAGGAACCATTCATTCACACTGTGTTACAATTAAAAAAGGAGTTTGTCCGGACCACACAAGCCTGGTATTTTTTCCTCTGAAATCCTTGAAAACGCTCAGCTGACTTCCCAAACTGAGAGTAAAGAATTGCTAACAAGGAGATAGGCAAAAGGAGCGGCTGCTGCAGGAACTAGCTGTTGAAACGCTGAAGTATGACCTGCTCCTAAATGAGCCAAGAGGAATTAACATGATTACAGGCTCAATGAAAAAGGCAGCAATACACAGGGGCCAAGCTGTAGCTTAATCAGGTTCCAGTCATGGTTTCCTCTCTGCTTGACCTCCTGGGAAGAGTCTCATTTGTCATTCTCGCCACATTTACATACAATACTTAGTGGAGCCATGCTTCATTCTGCTAAAAGGGGGCTAAGTGAGTGCTCATTAACTCTAGCAGATTGTTTTGCATAAGTTGCATAGTTGCTATCAAGTGGAAGTGATTAGCTGGTACAATAATAGGCTGTGTCACACCGGAACAGAGAAGGTTACAAACCTATGCAGAGACGATACTCGCTGTAACACAGGTTGAATAGTGCTGCAGATTGTTACTGTACTGGCTTTTTTGATCATGATCTTTCTCAGGATAGTTTAACAACAGGGTTTTGTATAGCTGTCATAAACAGATAGCTAAGGGTTAATGTCTCTTTCACCTGAAGCACCTGACCAGAGGACCAATCAGGAAACCGGATTTTTTCAACTCTGGGTGGAGGGAAGTTTGTGTCTGGGTCTTTGTTTTCTGTCTGCCTGCTTTCTCTGAGCTTTGGAGAAGTAGTTTCTGCTTTCTAATCTTCTGTTTCCAAGTGTAAGGACAAAGAGATCAGATAGTAAGTTATATGGTTTCTTTTCTTTAGTATTTGCATGAATATAAGTGCTGGAGTGCTTTGATTTGTATTCTTTTTGAATAAGGCTGTTTATTCAATATTCTTTTAAGCAATTGACCCTGTATTTTGTCACCTTAATACAGAGAGACCATTTGTATGTATTTTTTCTCTCTTTTAAGACCTGTTGGAGTTTTCTTTTCTGGGAAATTTCAGGGAAATTGAGTCTGTACTCACCAGGGAATTGGTGGGAGGAAGAAATCAGGGGGAGATCTGTGTGTGTTGGATTTGCTAGCCTGATTTTGCATTCCCTCTGGGTGAAGAGGAAAGTGCTTTTGTTTCCAGGACTGGGAACGGAGAGGGGGAGTCACTCTGTTTGGATTCACAGAGCTTGTGTCTGTGTATCTCTCCAGGAGCACCTGGAGGGGGGGAAGGGAAAAAGGATTATTTCCCTTTGTTGTGAGACTCAAGGGATTTGGGTCTTGGGGTCCCCAGTGAAGGTTTTTCAGGGGGACCAGAGTGCCCCAAAACACTCTAATTTTTTGGGTGGTGGCAGCAAGTACCAGGTCCAAGCTGGTAACTAAGCTTGGAGGTTTTCATGCTAACCCCCATATTTTGGACGCTAAGGTCCAAATCTGGGACTAAGGTTTGACAATAGCCAAATCGACTGTTTATTGCAGTTTGGTTTTTAGGGATTTCTGCTAAAGCACAAAGTTTTTCTGCATGCTAGCCCATAAACTGGCCTGTCGATACAGAGCAGAAGCTGTACTGAAAACGGGGATTCTGTGGGCAATTGGAGAGATCCTGGCAAAGGATCTGCTGTGTTGAGAAGCATTGGTCACAGCTTTACACTGTTCCTAGCCCTACACTCTCAAGCTCTTCCAGCTCACTTGTGGACAGTGTCTGATCCAGCAAACACTGCTGAACAGCTGCTGGGGTGAATGCAGAGGCAGCTGCACCCTAGTAGGAGGTGCAGACATTCACTTAGAGTATATGGTTCGCATAGCCTTTGTTTATGCAGTGCTTTAGAAAGGTCAGTGATCAGGACTCAGGCTTGGTGCACTCTTCTGCAAGCTCTCTGGTATCTGCAGCACTCTGAGCAGAATGGAAATCCCACAGCAATTTCATGCAAATTAAGATGATGGGGCCATCCTCACTTGGTGTAAATCAGTTAAACTCTGTTGACTTCCACGTATGTCACCAGGTTATACCATCTCAGCACCTGGCCCAGAGATATTTTAAATTAAATTTTTAATATCAAATGTGACATTTCATTCAATGTACTCAACTCTCCGCCCACATGGTCAGGTTCAATAAGATGCAGATTTGTATAGAGAGAGCACAGCACAAGGGATAAATTGTTGATGAAAGCTGGGAGCTTTGAGAGCCAGGAGACAATCAGTGAGAAAAGCATGGGAACTGGTAAGTACCTAGGGTGACCAGATGTCCCGATTTTATCGGGACAGTCCCGATTTTGGGGTCTTTTTCTTATATTGGCTCCTATTACCCTCCAACCTCGTCCCGATTTTTCACACTTGCTGTCTGGTCATCCTCTAAGTACCAGCTCCTTGGAAGGTAAAACCCTTTGAGAAAGATTCCCATGGGAATCTTTCTGAAGCTTTGAAATTTTTCATGATTTTTGGCATAACTAATCTAAACTCTTGCAGGTATTGGCTGAGTCTTCAAGAGTGATATTCATTAGAATATAGTAGAACCTCAGAGTTACAAACACCTGTTATGAACTGACCAGTCAACCGCACACCTCATTTGGAACCGGAAGTATGAAATCAGGCAGCAGCAGAGACAAAAAAGGCACACACACAAATACAGTACAGTGCTGTGTTGAAAGTAAGCTACTAGACAAAACAAAAACAAAGGGAAAGCAGCGTTTTTCTTCTGCATAGTAAAGTTTCAAAGCAGGATTAAGTCAATTGTAAACTTTTGAAAGAACTGTAACATTTTGTTCAGCCTTATGAACAACCTTCATTCCCTCCTGTGTTCGTAATGCTGAGGTTCTAGAATACTGCACACAAATTACACGATAGCTTATTCATAAATACACAAAAAGATATGGAATTTTCATCTCTACAGCAAAATTTGTATTGGAAGCTTTTGTGGTTGCTTATTCTGGTAGAACGGGGAATTTACAGTTTGAGTTGACAGGCTGCCCTCTCCAATATTTCCCTGCTTTATCTGGGCTTGGAGCAGCAGAAGCAGCAGCAAATACCACTGTTCTAACAAGCATCACAGTTCTTGGCAAAAAAAGGAAGCAAGCTCCGAACTAAATCTGCAGTGTGGCATCTTTTCATCTGACAAAATCAGATGATCTTCACCTCCACCTTTGGAAGCCCCAGGAGACTTCCTTCTCCATACAATATATCTATCGGCCTACAAGTATAACCTTACTACTGGGTAAAACTGCCCTTTCCTTTACCATTTGTAAGCCATCAGCGTTCCCAAGTCCTACCAAGAGGGCACACCAGAAGCACATGCATTCAGTGTAGGTGAGTGACAGATGTCCCCCGCCTGCAGGCATTGCATATGAGAGAAAAATAGTCACGAGTGCCTAAATGAACTGGGCTCCTATGTCCCGTTTTCAAAATAGATTTGAAGCCCAGGAGCCCAGTTCTCCTAGGCACTCAAGGAACGCTCACTAGACTCACGGGCGTCCATGGGGCTTAGATGTCATTCTGAAAGCATGAATTTTTATGTAAGTGAGAGTCCATACAAAGTTGCTTATACAGGGGAGTCACATCTTATGCAAGGGTTAGATTCTGAAGTCAGAGCGTAAGGCAAAAATCGCATATAGTCAAACGCTCATTGAGTGGAATGGCGGGTGGAATCGCCCACACTACAGGTACAATATTTAAATTTTTTTTGTTGTTTTGCTGAGCACGTATAGTTAAAAATCGCAGAAGTTAAATGCGCCTATGATGCAACTCCATTGTAGTTTGGAAGACACCCATTCATTTGAACTCCAGTGGATAAGCGTCTATTATGCATACTGCCTCAGCTGCCTGGCATGCTCTCAGCTACAAGTGACTTTGAGTGCTATACTATGGTATCTCCAGGCACATACTGTATAAATCGGCAGCAGAAATCCAGTACGTTACAATCCAAGTTGAAAACTGACTAACTGCAGTGGTACTGGAAGGTCTGGCCATGTTCTGCAGCCAGGCTATGGAGGTAGAGCTGAGCTTTGGGACACACCTTAAAGCAGCTGGGTGGGGACAGACACCTGAAGGTTTGAAGCCAAGTTTGAACAATAGAACAGGGCATTCTGTAGCGAAGGAATTCTGAATTAACAGGACAGCACCTCACAGCCAGGGCTTCACACTCAACCCAACAGAAGCCAGCATGCCTAGCAAAGCACAGGAAGGGCCTTTACTAGCAGAGACTTTCCTTTGTCTCTGGCAAAGGGATTTAGGCACCCAGCTGCCACTTTCAGAAGCTAAGTCCACCACAGAGGTGCTACTGATATCCTCAAAACCCCTCTGAGCTGCCGACGAACTGTGGAGGCCCCTAGTCCCTAGCAGAGGTGTTGGTGCCTTGAGAAGCCCCTTATGGGGCCGAATTTCCACTGGTGAGCATGCACAAGCCACCTAAATCCTGATGCCGCAGAGCAGGATTCTCAACCTAGGCATTCTGCCACCTCTCACCTGGGGGCCCAAATCCTTTGGATGTGCTCAGGGCATGCCAAGTGGATTGGGCTTTCCACAAAAGCCAGCCGGGACAACCCAATTGGGAATTTTCAGGGCATGCAGGCAGCTTGTCCCCAAACAGCACATAGCCCAGAGTCAGAGCACTCCCCTGGGAAGGAGAGGGCAAGTCCCTGCTCCAATCTGACAGAGCAGAGCTTTGAAAACAGGTCTCCTACATGCCAGGCAGGTGCCCTGGCCACGGGGCTGGAGACAGTACCAGGCTGGGGGTCTCTCTGTTTAGATATGAATAGAAAGGGCTGCCCTGGCTTGGCATGACTCCAGGAGAGGGCTCATGGTTGTGAGGAGTGGCTCCTCCCTCCCCCCACATCAGGCTCCTCGCTACCTTTGAGGGATGGGGCTAGCATTTCCCAGAGGCTGGTTCGGGGAGCTCCCTGCTCAGCCAACCCCATCCTCAGGCACCAAACTCCCCCTGGGCATTGTCCAGAGATCCTGGGCACCCAGCTCGGGGCCGAGGATTCCACTGCCAGCTGGGCCGTCCGTGGTCCCCTATCCTGTGCAGAATAGGGGACCACGGACAGCCCAGCTGGCAGTGTGCAGAAGTCACTGCCCGTCCCACTGACCCACATCTCCTCCTTGGGCTCCCCCAGCTGCCTAGATCCAGCTGCTGTCTCTTGTCTGGTACTTAGAGTGTCAGCTCTCTGGGACAGGGACCGTCTGTCTGTTTGGGCTAGGCACTGCACAGACCCCTGTGGGGTCCCGGGCCTTGGTAATGCACACAGCAAACAACGGGCACTGCAACCCCAAGAGCCTTTGTGGCTTTAGCCCTTGGTTCTCCAGTTAGAGAGAGACTCTACATGTCTTTATATTCTCCTATGGGATTTAGTCATGAGTCACAGTGGAGCACAATGCAGGGCCTTCAGGCAGTCCCTGCACTGAGCAGGCAGCTGTGGGATTCTCTCTGAGGAAATGTCTTGCCCTCACCCTGCCAGTGGCAGGCTGCTGTGCAGGCCAGCAGGCAGGGCTCATAATTTGTTAAATAAAACTATACCTCAGGGTCTATGGTGATAAAGACCAGCATCAAAAAGGGAGACTCGAATGGGGTTATTGAAATCAGGTAGACAGAAGTAGCATTAGAAGAGTCCTGATCAATAGCAGCTGAAAAATTGAGGAGATTAATATAAATATCCAAATGTTCAGGACAAATGGCAGAAGGTTTGTGACTGTCCAGGGTATAGATTTTCAGAGAGGCCATAACAAGCAGAGACACTTGTTACCAATGTGGGAATGCATTAGGCTCACTAGAACGGCTGAAACTAGAAAGGGAGATGGAGGGGGAAAGAAATGGGATATTTGTGAAAGTTTCCAATTTTTTTAATTTTTTCCTTTCAGAAAAAGTATGAATTTGAAAACATTCAGCCATCTGTGAACCATCCCATCACAGCATTTTTATGTAACTGAGATTTCAAACAATGGAACCTAGGAGAGGTTTGTTATTTTAAATCCTTTTGACAACCCAAGACAGTTTCTTCTTCCTAATACACCTTTCCAAACAAGAAGAGCATAGCACTGCTTTATTCCCGTTCTCAGGGTTGTGGTTGTCAAAATCCTGCTACATTAAGCAAGAATCTGATACACCCAGTGTTCAAAGTATCCTAAAAATGGGGAGCTAGTCACCCATGTACTGTTTTGACCCCTGTGCATGCAAACTGCATTTACCAGGGCATGACTCCCTGGTCAACACCAGATTTCTTCATTACTAGTTAGGCAAAATGGACAGACTTAATCAAATATAAAAAACATTCTATTTTTCCTATATTATAAGAACATGACCTGATTCAATAATTCCGTGAAGAGCTTTAAAGAAATAGCCAAAGAGCATTTTTTGTTTGTTTAAATAAAACCAAGTCACAAACCACTATATTTTCCTTAAACTGGTTTTCATCACAACTAAGCTTATGCAGCAGAAAAATCAATCTGTGTCTAGCCCCACGTGACACATTCCAAGTTGGCTGATTAGCTCCGTTCCTCCTTACAGGTCTGTTTATAAGTGACTTGTTTTTACTTTGAATAAAATATTAGAGGAATGTTTAGTTACAGACACAAAGAACATTGCTGGGACACTCTGGAGGAGAAAACTTTGGAACAGGCTGTGCTGTAGCAAACAGACTAAAAACCCCTCACACTGAGACCAACTCAGCAAGTGACCATGTTAAAAGCCCCTCCAGCATTTTATTTATTATTCCCATTTCCTCTTGCAGATGTAAAAGCAGCAGCTTCAAAAGAGTATCAGCACAGTGATACAACACAAGAGATCTCAGCGAGGGAGGGACTGTTTAAAGAAACTTGCACTTGTATGCACACTTGGACATCAAGTGGGTTATTCAACAAGCTCCCTAAGAAAAGTAAATACCTTAGGAAACCATTCTACTAAAAAGGAGTGACTCAGACTACACACTGATTATTAAAATGGTACCGTTTGGGGCTGCTGGCAAAGCTGATGGCGTGTGTTACTGGACCACTGAGATCAGAAGCAGGACTGCTGATGCCTTAAGAGACCAGCTCGTGCATTGAGCTCCTGAAAGGGTTGGAGCTTGTCTAGCTGGGAAACAGGGTGTTCTGGGAAATGTAGTTTTGGAATCAGGTGGTGGCACAGAGTGCAGAGCATTAACAGGTGGCTAATTGGCTCCCCCAGAGAGGTCTGATTGGGAAATTTAATGCAAGTAGCTCATCAGGATAGCAGGCTGGGTGAGCTAAAGGATTAATTAGCCCAGCAGCTGAGGACTGATCAAAAAGGCACAGGAAGGCAATGATGGGGGAGGGGACGAGAAGGCAAAAACCAAACCAGACCAGTGAGGTTAGCCTAGGGAGATCCCTGGGAAGCGAGACTGACTCTTCTAGGGCCCTTGTAAAATGAAATGGCTGCCCACAGCTGGAAAGCGGGAGTCTGAGCAGGGCTCGGTGGAGTGTGAAGGCTGGGTGCAGACCCTGTTCTGCTATGGCTGGCTAGTATCTTTGCAAGGAGTTGAACAATGCACTGTTGAGATGGATATCTGAGAAAGCTACACTGCAGTAGTCCAGTGGGCTGAGCGTGGGCTATTTGCATGATATAGTATTTATTTAAGCAAACAGGAATCTTTAGGCCAGTTACTCAGGGGATTGTGAGTAAATTCCTCCTCTAAATCAGGCCTTATCAGTCCCATTGTGTTTCAGGCCTCTACAGCAGCTGTGATCGCTCACAGCAAGGAGACCAGGTTTCAGAAGGAAATGCTGCTGCTGGCCATTTGGATGGATGGCTTGGATGCAGACCACTCCTGGCCTCATGGGAGGACACTGCTGTAGGGGCTTAGAAGCTGGACTTGCCCCACTGTAGCCAGAGAGGGGACCCTAGAATCCACTCCCTGAGCCCTACTGCCTGGGACTCCTTCCTACCCACCTTCCCCTCAAAGTCCTGGCAGGTCCAAGCTCCCTTCCCAACCCCCACTGGGAGGAGACGAGTGGCAGTCTCACCTGTTAGAAACCTCATGTGTGGAGCTGCAATGGTCAGTGCTGGGTTTGAGTCTGAACTGCTGCCTTGGGCAGGAGAGAGGGATTCAGGTTGGGGCTGTTGCTGGGGCATAGGCAAGCTGTAATGTTTGGATCTGTATCACGCTGAGCTTCCCAAAGCACCACTGAGCTAAGGGAGGAAGCCAGGGTTCCTTGCCTGAGCCTCCCTACCTAGATTTACACACAGGCCAGATTCTGATCTCAGCTACCTCCACTAGTGTGCCAGACCCTCTCCGTGCCCTCGGCACGCAGCTTTTCCCTCCAGCTCTCCTGCCGAGGAGAGGTGCAGGCAAGGCTGGTCCTAGTTTCCGGCGCGCAGAGGGCATGACTCTGACCTCATGCTGGTTTTACACTGATTGCAGCAGCTATTTCAGATTGATGTGGGTAGAGGTGAGAGGCTGCTGTGAACTAAGCCCAGGTGCAATGCTGTCCATGAAAGCCCAGCACACTGAAAACAGGAGCAGAGACAGAACCTCTGGCAGCAAGGAGCAGCTGTGTGTGGAGGCCATGTGAGCAGAATGGAGGTGTGAACTTTTTGGCGGCAGTGCAGCCAGTTCAGATCCTATAACACTGGCCTGACTCTGACCTCACTCAGCGTATAGCGGGAGCGACACCTTTGCCTTCAAGGGATACATGTACCAACAAGCCAGAGGCAGTGAGTTCAGAATCAGGCTCATTTGACTGGACCTGTCTTTGCAACCAAGGAAGACTGAACCTCTTTTCAATGGGGGTAGTGGAGGAATTGAACAATATCTGCAGCCTGCAGAAGAATGAGTGGACCAATGAGATAGAGTTCAGAGTGACAGCCATTGGGTAGTTCAAAATAGTTGTGCAGAAACACTTCATAAACAAACCCACATTTACACAGACCAAACTCATTTTTAAGGCTTCTAAAATATTCTGCCTCATACCTAATATAGGGGGTTCATAAACTGTTCTCTTAACTTATATTTGAGTATCCAGTTCCACTGTTAATGCCACATCATCTGTCAAGCTCTCTGTGCCAGGACTAAGAATTCCTTCTTTGACAGGTTTTTAGCTTTTCCTTTTTTAAAAAAAAATGACAATAAGCCTATCAATTTCTACCAACTGTTCTGTTCCCAGACTCTGCAATGATGTTGCATTATTCTTATATCCTTCTTTTTGAAGGATTGTATCTATTAGGCATGCACAGAGCTATTTTGAACAACTGATGGAGAATTAAAATATTAAACTCCCTCTGCCGATTACTAATTATTTTCTTGGTAACAAAGCAGGTGTTATTAGAATTAAAAAAAATGCACTGTACATTTCAAATAGATAGTTTGTGCAAATTCAATATGAATGCATGTTTGTTGGAAAAATGCTAGATGTAGGTTGAAAAAAACACATTGGCTGAAAAAGGAGAACTCCATGCACAGTTCTTGTATTGTATATCCAGTTACAGGCAAAGCTCTCATAAATGTTCCCAGTGCAATTGGAGTACATAGATGTTAACGTGGGAGGGGAGTGTCTAGTCCACAGAATAGCAAAGAAACTACATTTTCACTGCCAATAGTTCTCTATTAACTACATTGTTTAGGATATTTTTAAAACCTATAGAAAGTTTATCATTTTTATTCAAGTCTGGGGGGGTTTCCTATAGAAGTTAATAGGTGCTCACTGTTATCCCTCTAGGAATATCTTCCTAGTCCCACTGCAGCAAAAAAACTTCAGGACCAGACTTCAAAGAGAAACTGCTGAGCTTCAGTTCATCTGCAAATTTGACACCATCGGCTCAGGATTGAACAAAGACTGTGAATGGCTTGCCAATTACAGAACCAGTTTCTCCTCTCTTGGTTTTCACACCTCAACTGCTAGAACAGGGCCTCATCCTCCCTGATTGAACTGACCTCATTATCTCTAGCTTGCTTGCTAGCATATATATACCTGCCCCTGGAAATTTCCATTACATGCATCTGAGGAAGTGGGTATTCACCCACAAAAGCTCATGCTCCAAAATGTCTGTTAGTCTATAAGGTGCCACAGGATTCTTTGCTGCTTTTACTAGTCCCACTGGGTTCCTTTCCCATCTGACAGCCAGTCCTCCTGCAAGGATTTGAAGAACTGTCAGAGGAAAAGCAGCATCCCTGCACCCTCAAGAGAAGGAAGCATCTAAGCCCAGGAGACCTACCAGTATGAACAGAGCCATGGGTCAGGTAAGGGGGGGGGAGAATGTGGGTGGGCAAGTTGGGGAGGGTTTCTTGGAATTTGGAGTTTGTAGATGTGATATTTCTCTATGGAGTATTCTGTGTGTGTGCCCACACACACACGCTACACACATGTGGAATCAGATTACATGTGATAACAGATGACATGCTGGTGTGGGGGGTATTCGTGAGTTTTTACCAGCATCAGCACCCTGCAGGGGTGGAGGAAAAAATTCTCACCTCTTCTTGTCTCAGCTAGTGGTAATTGTGGGGTGGGGAGAGAAGAAGGGATTCCACATGTGAGGTGGAAGGAGGAAACATTCCCCTGGCAAGATGATTATGTTTTGTGAATGACAGCGTCTGAGGGAGTTGGCTTCATGTGTCACTAAATCTTTGAGAGAGAGAGATTAGTGAGCAGGCAATAGATGTGTGATAAATTGCACAGACTTGTGCAACTTATCGAATACTTGGCTTCAAAAGACCCACATATTTGTTTTAAGATGTACTGCATGGCTCCCAAGTTTATCACTTGGATTGCACCACCACAAATCTACACCCTGTGTCAGATATCTGTCTGAAAGGGCAGTGAAGGCAGTAGAGCTTGTAGATGTGCAGTTATTAGATTTCACAGCACATCAGCAAATATGTACTCTTTAGATGCCAAGTATTTGATCCCCCCCAGCAGTCGTCCATATTCAGACATGTACAGGAGTAGAGGAGTAGTACTCGTCAAATTAACGGCTAAGAAACAAGTGAAAGAATGCAAAACCCAGACACTGTTTCACTAACACCCATAAGGTAAAACTTAGTATTGTGGATAAATTCAGAATTGTTTAAGTCACTGACTCAGAATCATACACCTGCAAATAGATTTAAAGCTAGGGGAAAATCTGCAACAACAAATCAACGTGCTAAAAATCAATAGGGCTCAAGCTGTAAGAAGTTCTGCCTGAAGAGATACTGTAACATCTTGAGCTCACCAGTATTTAAAGACACTCAATTTTGTGCTGTCAAAAGCACTGCCTGTCAGAGCCTCTCAGTATTGAACAAGATCTTTTCCTGCTGTGGAACGTTCCTTTTCCAGGAATGTAGACCACCCAGAGTTCTAGCGTTTGTCCTTTTGGTTTAAAAAAAACTGAAAACATATCCAGTGTCTGCATCTGTTAGCTGTTTTTTGCTAGACCATCACATCCTCATGCTGCACAAAGCACCATGACTTTGCCTCATGTAAGGCCAAGAGACCCCGGTCGTCGGCTGGCGGCACCGAACCTGGGACTTCTGGAGCTTAGTGTATGAGCCTCTACTGGCTGAGCTAAAAGCCACATGGCTCTTCGCTGTGACTGTAGCAGACTCATTAATCTAAGTCGTCTGGGGGCACCACACCCAGGAGATGTGTGGGTTACATTTGCTCATTCCCATAATTCCCATTAGCCTCCCTGGTGAGGTCAACACAGTTGAGAACTTAACTAAATTCAAGGACAGTGCAAATAATTTCAGCTGGACCCAGTCTCTCCCACTCAACAGCATGGGAGCTAGTGACAAGATCTTTGCCATCTGCAGTGACTGGCCTCCTAGAAAGGGTGGGCTAGTTCATAAAGACAGGCAGTAGTTTCTTTCATTTTAAAATGTCTTTTCAGCTTACTGTTTGCAGCCACCCTAAGAAACTGAAGCTGCTTGTTGCTTTCTTATTGTGAGGAGGCTCATTGAGACCGAGCTGATCATGGGGATTTTCCCCTAAATAATTTGTATTGAAATAAAAGAATTAGAAGACCCAGCAAAGCGATGTGAAATTGGGAACTAACCTGATGTTCCTTTTCTTGCACTCCCTCTGGTGGCTGTTTTACTGACTCTGCAAGGGCAGAGTACGAATACCAAGGCTTGGTCTGCCTTTGAGTTATATCTGCATAGCTACATCAGTCCGGGGATGGGAAATACACACATCCCCAGACCTACGGATCTGTGCCAACGAGACCCCAGTGTAGGCTCAGCAGAAGAATGCTTCCAGCGACATACCTAATGTTGCCTGGGGAGGGGAGTCCTCCCCCAACAGCAAATCCCCTTCTGTTGGCGTAGGAGCTATGCAGGACACTCTCTGGAGTGCACCCTGATTCACACAGAAAAAAGGGCTTCAATCGGAGCGGTGAATTTAAACTAAAAACAGTTAATCTGGTAATAAATGTTCTCTCCATTCTAAATCAAGCTATTCTCCCTGAACCCTTATACCTTGGCCCATCCACGAGCGGGATCTGCAAGCATTACACAGCACCCATACATTAATGTAACCTTGCATAGCACAAGGGCTAAGGGTCAAATGCAAATGCTTGCACAGCTCTTTAGCTGAAAAAGCAATTGTAGTTTGCCACCAAATTGTTCTCTACAATAGAAAAATTGGGGTGAGTATTGACTGATATGGAAGCAAGAGGCCCAAAGAGATAAAAGTGTTAACATAATGCAGTCACTGTCCAACAGGAAACCATGGTAAGCCAGGGTCGGGGTTTGGTATAAAAAGTCCAACCATAGCAATCAGATTATAAATCTGATGCCAAAGGTCAGAACTGTCTTGATTGAAGCACACAAAAGGGAAAGACTCAAAATGAGAGAGCACTGAATCTAAAATTAATTGATTAGGAAAAACAAATCAAAATCTATCCAAGTCCCTTTCTGGAGACAGAGAATATTAGTTAAGTCTCTTAGTTAGTCAAACAGTCCTTGGTGGGAAAGTTCTGATGCTCAGTTCTGAGTTGAGAATGGCAGTCACTTTCCCGCTTTAGAGAAAACAGCCAGCCAGCCAGAGAGAGGGATGAGATGGGCTGGGAAGGGAAATGTGGTTTTTGTTGATGTTCTGAAGATGGAGGGTGGCTGCTCAGTCCTGGGCAGATCCTTTGGGCTGGCGGGTTGGCCATACCAGCAGTTGTCTTAGGCCCTGGCTCACATCATTGGTTGTTTTAATAGGGGCCTATCAAGCCAAGCAGAGCTGGATGGGCTGTCTCATCTCACCGTGCGAGGGCCACGCAGTATTGTTAATTTCAGGATCAGGCAAAAATCTGAGCAAGAGCCAGGACAGGAGGAAGTTTGGGCAGAAGGGGACAGAAAGGAGGACACACAAGGGAGGGGAAAACAGAGCAGGATCTTACATGAACCAGGTTGGGGTCCTCACCCGTGTAGTGATAATGGTCAAGAATTCCCATTGGAGTATCAAGGTCTGGTGTCACAGCCACAATCCTTCCACCACAGCCACAGTGACGGTAAAATAATTCTCTCCTCTTTATTTAAGGGCCCCCAAAAAAATTGATGGGTGGAATAATCCATTCTCTCATTATTTTGTCCACCAACTGATTTCTGGCACACTAATTTTGGTTCATTGATTTCTGATCCTCTTGTTTAACAGTCATAATCTTAACACAGTCCTTGAATGGACTGAAACAGAAGTTTCTACTAACTCAGTCTGTCTCCTTCTCACATCTTTTTTTAATCAGATTTCTATAAGGGGACATTTGTAACAATCCTTGAACCTCTACCCACTGTTCACTGGTTAGACTAACAAGCAGCGAAGATGGGAATCTCAGCCTTAATTCTGCTTTTAGAACAGTGAAAAGAGAAGGCTGGCCAAGAGGCGTGGGAGCCTCTGGCTGGTATTCAGAGTCCAGTTTTTCAGCTAAGTCTCATTTTTATGAAATAATTTATCAAAAATATTATGACCCGCTACACAATGGTTCCACCCTCATATTTCACTGGCACGAGCGGCCAGACCTAGACTGTGGGCTCCCAGCCGCAGAAACTCTCCCTGGAGCAACCGCCTGCGCTCTCTGACGTGGGGGAGAGCAGGCTGCATCCAGCAGTTGGAATGTAAAACTGCTGGGGGCCTGTAGGAGGCAGCGTGATCAGCTGTCCTCTCCGGGGCAGATGGCCCAGGGAGTGCCAGCACGGAATGGTTTCAGTGGTAGGCTGACACCAGTACAGTGACCTTCATAGCAAACACAGTGACCTGCGACTGGGGGGATGCCAAGATGAGTGTTACATCACCCCGAATCTGACCTCATGCTGCGTGCGCCTTGGACCTGTCCCTGGGACTGACAGAAACCGTGTGCATTAGGCGATGAGGAGTAGGAAGAAGAGAATGATATTCACTTGTCCAAGGGTTTTGCATGTAACAGACTCTTCATGCCAGAATCACTAGTCAGATTATGCAGATATGAGCAAGTCAACAGACACAAATGATCATGGCAGCAAAGAATGTGCCTGATGTGAACTCCCAACACAGACAAAACATATTGAAAGAAACATTATTAGCTGTCACAGAAGCCTGGGGGAAGCAATATAGAGCCATAACCCATTTGCTAAGGAATCTATTAGTGTCTAATGTATGCAAAACTCCAAAATAGAGACTTAGACACCCAAAGTAGCACTTTCTGCTCCAGGAGAGGTCACAACAAATCACCCTTCGAATTCTACATGCGTACTTGAGGAAGCCTGGGATAGAAAACAGAGTCTGGGCCAGCATCAAACCTAGATGGGACAGTCAGTCCCTTTCAGTGCCAGATCGCTCAGCCTCCTTGCTTGTCTGCTGGGAAAAACGCAATTAAATCTTCCTTTAGAAATAAGGTCAGCACAGTGAGGAGTGAGATCTTGAGAACTCTTTGCCCTTTGCAGTGGGGAGTAAAGTTCTATCATATGAGAAGGAAAGCCAACAGAACGAGCCCAGTGCAGCCTCTCTTGACACTGGTGAATCTGGAGTGGGGCCGGGGGTGTCCTGCTGCCTGCTCCTCTCTCCACACTGGGCTCATGGAAGCCTTCCACATCATTTCCCACTGGCTAAGGCTTAGTTTACAGCAGGGGTCGGCAACCTTTCAGAGTGGTGTGCCAAGTCTTCATGTATTCACTCTAATTTAAGGTTTCATGTGCCAGTAAAACATTTTAATGTTTTTAGAAGGTCTCTTTCCGTAAGTCTATAATATATAACTAAACTATTGTTGTATGTAAAGTAAATAAGGTTTTTAAAATGTTTAAGAAGCTTCATTTAAAATTAAATTAAAATGTTGAGCCCCCCAGACGGGTGGCCAGGACCCAGGCAGTGCGAGTGCCACTGAAAATCAGCTCGTGTGCCACAAGTTGCCTACCCCTGGTTTACAGGTAGAAGGAAAGTGTTTGCTGCATGCAGCAAATCCCACAAGTTTACACAACCCCAATGCTGAAGATGCAGCACACTTCAGCTACAGCTGTGTGCTTAGCTGCTGGGGGAGAGTTTAAAGAACACTATGCTCTGTATTTAAACAAACACAGTCTTAGTTAATAACCATGCTTGAAAACACACCCAAATCCTGCCTCCTTTTATTTCACTGAAAGCAGATTGTGCAGGTTGTGGCAGGACGGGCACCAGAGTGCCCCTGTGTGGCAGCGGTAGACTGGGATGCCAACATCTCACCACTCTCGAGTCACTGCATCCACCTCTCTGCAGGCAGTCAATGACAGCCTCTTGGCCTTCCTCCCCACTGTCACCCCTGCCAAGTGCAGTAGTGTGGCCTAACAGCCAGAGTCCATATACATCCCCCCTACAAGCAGACTAGTGCAGCCTAGCAGCCAGAGTCCATATAAACCCCCTTATGAACAGGGTAGCATGGCCTAGAGGCCAGAGTCCATATAAACCCCCTTACAAACAGGGTAGCACAGTGTATTCAAGATCCCTCACAGTGAGGGGATAAGGGGACTCAGGCCCACTCTCTCCACCGAGCCCCAACCCAGGGCCCTGTTAGTGGCAAGCTGTCCTTGCCCCTTGCTCAGCAGGGATCCACCCGCAACACGCCAAGCATCACCACCGCTCTAACACTGCTTGTCTCTTAAGTTCCCCTGGGTCACTTCCTACCAGGGATACCAGTTCATCTGGGGAAGGGGTCCTCTGGTCTGTTTCTCCCCTGTGACATCCTCTGTCAGGGTCCTAGGTAGTGCCTCAGCTTGGCTGACTCCTGGCATGCAAGCTGTCCCTCTTCAGGAGCTGGGAGCATGCATCCTTCTCCTCCAGTGGCCGGCCCAGACTGAGCAGATCTGCAGGCTTTTATACCTGTTCTCCAGTTGGAGCATGCTCAGAAGAGCTTCCGGGGTGTGGCTTCCTCTGCTAGGAAGGAAGGGTTAACCCCTGCTGTACCAGTGTGGGGCTGCTCTGCCCCGTCACACAGGTCAAAAGCTGGAAATGGCTTTTTGCAAAATACCTGCAACTGAAACCAAACCATTCCAAGAAGGATGCAGCTCCCCACGGTGTAATGGCTGGCAGTACAACATATCTGCCTGGTGAGCTTTTGATGTCAGCTTTAATTTTATCAGAAATGCGTCCCGATTTCACCTGCCGTAATTGAATTGATAAAGACTAGCTGGACCCGGAGAATTCTACAACAACAAGAAACACTAGAAGTTTGAAGTGGATGAAGTGGGCTGTAGCCCACGAAAGCTTATGCCGAAATAAATATGTTAGTCTCTAAGGTGCCTCAAGGACTCCTCGTTCTTTTTGCTGATACAGACTAACACAGCTACCTCTCTGATAGAAAACTTAGTTGCTCAGACCAAGATTTGTGTGGTCACAGCATTCAAAATGAATTATTGGACCAAACACAGTGCTTAATTATGTGCCTACTGGAGGGGTCCATTTTCAGAGAGGGACCCGGGGATTTAGCCACATGACATCAGCTGTATGGCTAACTCCCCACTCACTGGGCTAAACATGTCAAACTACCCCTGAATTGTAGGCAGCCGAGATACTTCAGTGCCTTGCCTTACAACCTGCCAAGAGAGGAAGGCCTGATGACGTCTCATGAGCAGTGAGTGAGACGGGCCGTGTTACCTGGCCAAGGAAGGACTTGCAGTTTTTATGTTTAAACAACTTTTCCCTTTAAGGGGTCAATTTTGCCAGCTCCCCACCCCAATTTTGCAGGTGCAGTTTTGTAAGCAAAAATGTGAGTGCAATTGGCAGCAGTCAGACAGCAGGGTGACTGGCAGATGCAGTCAATTATTTAGCAGCTGACATGGCCTCAATGATACAAAACTAGGGGTGCAAAATGAAACCACATCTGAAAAGCTGCCAGTTTCCTGGGTTCCAGGTCGGTGAGCTCCTCCTGCTACATCTGAGCAGGTCAGCGGCCCAGGGTGCAGAGGGATTGCACGCTCATAGACTCATAGACTCTAGGACTGGAAGGGACCTCGAGAGGTCATTGAGTCCAGTCCCCTGCCCTCATGGCAGGACCAAATACTGTCTAGACCATCCCTGATAGACATTTATCTAACCTACTCTTAAATATCTCCAGAGATGGAGATTCCACAACTTCCCTAGGCAATCTATTCCAGTGTTTAACTACCCTGACAGTTAGGAACTTTTTCCTAATGTCCAACCTAAATCTCCCTTGCTGCAGTTTAAGCCCATTGCTTCTTGTTCTATCATTGGAGGCTAAGGTGAACAAGTTTTCTCCCTCCTCCTGATGACACCCTTTTAGATACCTGAAAACTGCTATCATGTCCCCTCTCAGTCTTCTCTTTTCCAAACTAAACAAACCCAATTCCTTCAGCCTTCCTTCATAGGTCATGTTCTCTAGCCCTTTAATCATTCTTGTTGCTCTTCTCTGGACCCTCTCCAATTTCTCCACATTTTTCTTGAAATGCGGTGCCCAGACCTGGACACAATACTCCAGTTGAGGCCTAACCAGTGCAGAGTAGAGCGGAAGTATGACTTCTCGTGTCTTGCTCACAACACACCTGTTTATGCATCCCAGAATCACATTTGCTTTTTTTGCAACAGCATCACACTGAGGATGGGGAATGGGGCACAGAGGCAGACACATCTGCTGTCCCCGTATGGCCAGAGGAGCAGTTGCGGCCCAGAGAGGCGCCCACTCTTGCCTTTCCACAGTCCCTCTAAGCAAGGGTGCACGGTCACAGGGCAATTCCACAGGCTGCCCTGGGGCATGGTGGGCCTAGGGCAGTGGATTGCCTCAACCAAGCCCTGGAAGGGATGTTAATTGTACTAATTCTCCAGGTGTGTCTAATGCAGCAGCAATAGTGGCTGGGGAGCATTCAGCACAGGCCTTTGAACAAGCACATTTCCCTTCGATGGAGCAAGGATAATCTCCCTCCTGGCCTGGGGAATCTAAAACCTTTTGGCACTTGCCTGCTAGGCTGCTGCAGCCTTGTGTGGAGCCCTCCCCTTCTCAGGATCCACTCTCTGGTCCCAGGATACTGGGACTCTCTGCAGAGAAAAGAAATCCCAGCCACAGCTAACTAGGAAATGCCAGAGCATGGTCCATTGCCTGTAGGGCCTTGTCCCCTCGCATTCATTGCACTAATCTCTGCTCAGACTTCTCCCTTCTGTTCCTTTCTGCCTTTCCTACACTGGTCTCTTACTTTAACCTTTTCAGGCCGCTCTCAAGAGACTTGTCTTCACTACGCCTTATAGGGAAACCTCCTGCCAGCACAATACCTCCAGCACAGCAGCACCCAGGGGAGAAAGAGCGTAGCTAAGTCCACACCTGCTCCAGGCCTCAGCCAGGCACGTGTGAGCAGCACTGTGCGATCTTCCCTCCTCTCTTCCGTGGTGGCAGGTGCACGGCTTGCAGGGAGAGTGCATGAGGATGAGCGCGGTGGTAGGTGCAGGGTTGAGCACGCAGGTGGGTGGCGGGTATAATAGGCCAGGGGAGGCTCTGCCAGATGCCCCGTTCTGGGTTTGGCAGGGGAAGTTTTTCCTTTATTGTGCCCCATGCAGGTTCTGGGGCAGCTGAGGAGATGATATGTGCTATTCAGCTTCCTGGTTTCAGCAGTAATCTTCCTGGACTCCAGAGCAATGACTGATGGATCCAGGAAGCTGAGTAACATATACCACTCCTCAGCCGCCCCAGAACCTGCCTGGGGCATAGCAAAAGCTCAGGTTCTTCTCCGGGAAGAGACGCTGTCCCACTGCGCCTTTTCCTGGGTGGCTTGGGGTCTGGGGAGCTGTGGCCAGCTCAGGGCTCCTCTGGCTGAGGGGGTGGGGGCACGCGAGCAGAAGGGTGGAGCCTCCCCGAAGGGGGCTCCACCTGCCACCCTTGGGCACACGCACACAGCTCAGACTGCAGCAGAGTTTTGCAGTTCTCATCTTTTGTAAAAAATCTTTTGAAAGGATGTCACGGAGTCACAGAGTGAGCCACATTGGCTCCAAAATGATTCTTCAGGTGGCTTAAACTGTGCTTAATGAGACAGCAGGGAGGAATAGCCTGGCTCAGAGTAGCTGTATTACAGGCTTCATTTTATATAGTCTCAAAAGTCCTGGGACTGGGACAGACATTATCATCTCCTGCTGCAGAAGAGTCAGCAGCATCCCGCCCTGGCCAGATGCTGTTGACAATCATCTTTTATTGCCTCTTTTTACTTTTAATAGTAATTGAAGCATTTGGTAAATGACATTAAATCTTCTTCATCCTTTTTCAGCCTCTGGTGAAGAGTTTAGTTCAGCTTTGACTTTGTCAGAGCAGTTCAAACAGGGCTTAACTTTAAACAGCCAGTAGTATTCGGGCACCCTCTGTCCCAGTGGAGATGCCCAAATATGAGTCTGGTGCCCTGAAGACTCAGGTTTCAAAAGTGGCCTCTAGGGCCTCAACACAGCAAAACATTTCAGCACCTGCTTAACTTTACATATGTGAGTAATCCCAGCCCTGCTCTGCCAATCACTCACTGAGAGAGTTTCAGAGATGCGGTCGCCCCATCTCACAAAAGATATATTGGAATTGGGAAAGGTTCAGAAAAGGGCAACAATGATTAGGGGTATGGAACAACTTCCGTATGAGGAGAGATTAATACGACTGGGACTTTTCAGCTTGGAAAAGAGACGACTAAGGGGGGATATGATAGAGGGCTGTTAAATCATGACTGATATGGAGAAAGTAAATAAGGAAGTGCTATTTATTCCTTCTCGTACTGCAGGAACTAGTGGTCACCAAATGAAATTAATAGGCATCAGGTTTAAAACAAACAAAAGGAAGTATTTCTTATGCACAGTGAACCTGTGGAACTCCTTGCCAGAGGATGTTGTGAAGGCCAAGACTATAACAGGGTTCAAAGAAGAACTAGATAAGTTCTTGGAGGACAGGTCTATCAATTACTATTAGCCAGGATGGGCAGGGATGGTGTCCCTAGCTTCTGTTTGCCAGAAACTGGGAATGGGCGACAGGAGATGGATCACTTGGTGATTCCCTGTTCTGTTCATTCCCTCTGGGGTGCCTGGCACTGGCCACTGTCGGAAGACAGGGTACAAGGCTAAGTAGACCTTTGGTCTGACCCAGTATGGCCGTTCTTATGTTCTTATGACACAACTGGGAGTTTGGCATCCAATACCTTTTGCTGAATGGGGATGGAATCACACACACTCTGAAAGGCAACCATATGCTCAAGAACTTCACCAGAAAGGGACCTTAATATGGCCCCAATCCTGCAATGGTTTTCTTGCCCTAGGGGCTGCCCATGCAGTGTTCAGGGCACGATCACAGCCTGTGTAACTACTACTAGTGGTGGGTGAACACTCGAAAAAGTGTCCATGCCTTTGTTCTAATTTTAAAAGAAAATTGACCAACTCTGTCTCCAGCACCACCGTGATGCTTTCCATGAATGTCCTAGCCAGCGAGTTTGCCCACAGAAATGGTCACTGAAACAGCAAGTACTGCAGAAAATTAACAGAAAGGCAAGTGTGCTTTCACAACTACCAGAAGTTGCATAGAAATCTGAATTTAAGCCTTATGCAGCCACCATTCCCTGCTGAGCACAACCACGTTCCCTGGCAACCTCTGCCTGGAGGAGAGCCAAGTGGCCAATCTGCATCAAGGGGAGAGGGAGGGGTGCTGACCCTCTCTCTGACAGTCCTGGGACAGAGTCTGCCATGCCCTCAGGACAAGGGCACTATGGGATGTATGTGAACATTCATCTTCTGTAGACACCGAATGTGAAGTTTAGCGTTAAATGTTCATCGATATGTGAATGGCCCTTTCCCAAGCGCCAATGCCGCTGCCCAGCAGCACTCGCTGGTGCCTCGGAGCTCAGACTGGGCTTCCGCCCCAGCCAGGGAAAGGAGCAGGCTACAGCAGCACCCTGAGCCATGCATGGGGAGGCCAGGCTTCCTAGTCAAACCCGGGGCTTCCGTGTGGCAAAGCACAATGCTGCCACACCCCACCACTCCCATGGACATAGTACCAACCATTCCTTTTACAGGACACAGGTGCTCTCAGGTCCTAACTGCCACCCACGCTTCCAGCTCCCTGCCTGTACACCCATCATCTGTGCCATGCCCCCTTCCTCCCAAAACCCACCCCAGCTCCTACACTCCTCTGCAAGAGACAGCATTCAAATGAATGCTTCACAGACTGGCACAACCCTGCAGGCATCAGGGAGTGAGCTCTAACGCCACCCTTTGGAGAAAGGAGCAGTATCACGGGAGAGCCTAGCACCGCAGTGGGACACATACCAGAAGCATTGATTATTAAAGATATCACATTGTATGTGCGTGTCATTATGCTTCCTAAGAAACTGCTTTTCCAATCACTGGAAAGGATCTAATTGTTCAAACCATTTCTGGGCCTGGAGCAGCTCCAGATACATAACAAATCATTTGTTTTCCACCTCGGAGCTGCTCTGGATGTTAAATACAGCTGAAGTCGCTTCCCTCGGCTGTCGGCTCCTCCAGCCACCACGCTTCACAGAACTCATCTGGCACAGCACGTGTGGTGAGTATTTTCTGTATGGTACTTTCTCAGTGTCACACACAAGATGATTAATCCTGGTGTGAAGTACCCTGTACGACATCCCAGCTGGGCTCGCTGCTCTGGAGAAACTGTGTCTGGCCCTTCAAAGTCCCCCGTGAGACTTGGAGCCAGTTAAGGTGACTGGATCTCTGGACAGTTAAAAGAAGAGATAAAAGTTGTAGCACGGACGGGGCCTATGAGTTTGAGAGGAAGCCAAGAGGGTGGGATGCAGCTGAAAGCCTGAGTGGAGACGGGCTGATGGGCTCCGGGGCAGGCAGATGGGTCTGGATGGAAAGTGCTAGGGAGCAGCTCTAAAGGTGATAAGGACAGGAAAGAAAGGTCTGAGCTGTGCACACAGTTACACCAGTGCGAAAACCCCATCAGCGTAAAGCTCTGCCTGTGCTGGAATGAGGCCAAGAGCCCAACTGGATTCAGCAAAGCACTGAACATTCATGAGGAGGGTGGGAACACTTTAGCAAAGCTTCCAATGGCGGAGCATCTAGGCATGAATCAATCTCTTACAGAGGGAGTGGGGAAGAACCGCTCTCCCTGTGTTCACTGTAGAGCTTCCTGCTCCTTCCCTGAAGCATCCAGCCCTGGAAGAGACAGGCCTGGCCAGGATGGGTTGCTGGGCTGGTCTGCCCTGGCAGTAATTAAGATTCCCACCAATCAGCTCCCCTGGGAGCTAAGCGTGCTTAGAGAAGTGCACATCTATTGCCTATTGTACCAAATGCATCAAAAGGTCAATAGAGAAAATATTTTAACCAGTTTCTCCTATCCAGATGGAACCCCATGTATTTATTTAGCTGATGCACCTTCCCACATGGGTGCCCAGTGCAGATGCTAATCCCAAAACTTCTCTAGTTCAGATAGGCAGAATGCTGTGTTTATTGTTTTACCGTGTTGACAGACAATACTGATGTTTATTTTTAAGCATTTTAAAAAATTTTATCTAGTCACATTTTCACAGTTGCTGGAAATTATGGAGGGGATCAGACAACAATTATTTAATGACAGTAGACATTGAAATTCAAAGAAATTAAAGCTTTACAACCATCAAAACACAAATTGTCAACATCTCACGTAAAAAATATACAAAGTAAATAACATAGCGCAGGGGTTCCCTCAAGGGGTCACGAGGTTATTACATGGGGGGTCGTGAGCTGTCAGCCTCCACCCCAAACCCCACTTTGCCTCCAGCATTTATAATGGTGTTAAATATATTTAAAAGTGTTTTTAATTTATAAGCGAGGTCGCACTCTGAGGCCTCCTGTGCCACAGGGGCCACCAGTACAAAACTTTGAGGACCACTGACATAGAGTTTGATTGAGGGATCTTAGGCAAAGTAAGAAAACGTTGAAAGGAGAGGTAGATACGCTGGAGGGTAGGGATAGGGTCCAGAGTGACCTAGACAAACTGGAAAATTGGGCCAAAAGAAATCTCATGAGGTTCAACAAGGACAAGTGCAGAGACCTGCACTTAGGACGGAAGAATCCCATGCACTGCTACAGACTAGGGACCGAGTGGCTAGGCAGCAGTTCTGCAGAAAAGGACCTAGGGGTTACAGTGGACAAGAAGCTGGAAATGAGTCAACAGTGTGCCCTTGTTGCCAAGAAGGCTAACAGCATTTTGGGCTGTATAAGTAGGGGCATTGCCAGCAGATCGAGGGACGTGATCATTCCCCTCTATTTGACATTGGTGAGGCCTCACCTGGAGTACTGTGTCCAGTTTTGGGTCCCCCACTACAAGAAGCATGTGGAAAAATTGGAAAGAGCCCAGTGAAGGGCAACAAAAATGATTAGGGGGCTGGAGCACATGACTTATGAGGAGAGGCTGAGGGAACTGGGATTGTTTAGTCTGCAGAAGAGAAGAATGAGGGGGGATTTGATAGCTGCTTTCAACTACCTGAAAGGGGGTTCCAAAGAGGATGGATCTAGACTGTTCTCAGTGGTAGCTGATGACAGAACAAGGAGTAATGGTCTCAAGTTGCAGTGCAGGAGGTCTAGGTTGGATATCAGTGTAACCCTTCTGCCCCTCTAGTTGGCAGCAACAAGGGCCGGGTTCAGTATCCAGGGGTTCCGTTTCAGTAACACAATGCATAACCGGCTCGAGCCCCCACCCAGTGACCTGGGACACTCACATACCACACCCCCCTGGGCGCCTCTAGGAGGCAATACTTCCCCTCTCGCAAGCACGGAGTCTGAGTGTAGCAAAATCTTTTTTAATAAAGGAAGGAATCATTGCGGCATCCCATTGGAGAAACACCACAAACAGGGTTATAACACAAACCATAAACAAAAACCCACCTCCAAGTACGTTTGGCACTGTCCTTTTTCCGCTTAGGGTTTTAAGTCCAATCACCCCAAAGTCCAACAACCCAAAAGTCTCTGGTCAATGCCACCCCAGAGTTCGAGAGTCTATCTGTAGAGGTCCCTCCCCCCAGCCTGGGTAGAAAGGGGCACCTTACGTGGTCCAGGGCCAACTGCCCTGCCTCTCCGTGGGTTCTGCTTCCACCTTCTCCACGAACTGCTCCGCTTTACCAGCTGCTCCACTCTGCTCCTCCAGCCGTCCTCAGGAACTGCTCCGCTCCACCAGCTGCTCTGCTCCATGAGCTGCTCTGCAAAACTGCTCGGCTCCGCTCACTCTGTGGGCCGCTCCACCCGTCCCATAGCTACTCCGCTCTGCCAGCCACTCTGCTGCCACCAGCTGTCCCGTGATCCGCTCCAGCCGTCCCCACAATTGCTCCACTCCACCAGCTGTCCCGTGATCCGCTCCAGCCGTCCCCGCAACTGCTCCACTCCGCCAGCTGCTCTGTTCCACAGCATATCTTCAGGCTCCCCCACTAGTTAGCACAGTACTCAGTGCTCTCAGCTCAGTCATTTCAGCTTTTTTGTGATTTCAGCTCTTAGTGATCTCAGCTCTTAGTGGGGGAGCCCCAGCGCTAGTGCACCATTAGCCCAAAGTGCATTCAGCTCAGTAACCTGTACTTAGATTCTTGAGGGAATAAAAAAAAATCAACTCTGACATTCCACAGTGGAGAGAGGAGGGGGTGCAACTGGTGCTTCTGGCTCCACCAGGAGACTGCCCCACCAGGCACAGATACCTGTCCCCAGCTTCTCTACTTCACTGGGTTTTGGAACCCATGTCCCTTGTCTAGCAAGTACCACCCAACTGAGGGTGAGTCATTTATCACCAAGCAGTTCCACCGCTCAGCAGTCTGGGATAGGGTAGGCGTGCCTATGCAAATACACTCCCTGACATTCTTTCCACCAGATGTCAGGGTAGAGCTTATCCTGACTCTGCTTACATCAGGAAACACTATTTCACTAGCAGGGTGGTGAAGCACTGGAATGGGTTACCTAGGGAGGTGGTGAAATCTCCTTCCTTAGAGGTTTTTAAGGCCCGGCTTGACAAAGCCCTGGCTGGGATGTTGGGGTTGATCCTGCTTTGAGCAAGGGATTGGACTAGATGACTTCCTGAGGTCTATTCCAACCCTAATGTTCTATGATTCTATAAATGTCAATTATCATCAATGGAGATTTTTTGGGGGTCTGTTTCTGGGTGTTCAATGAAATCAACGTTTATCAACAAAAATCTAATCCTTCCAAGCCTATCTATAGGTATGAAAAAGAGAGTTCTGAAACCTCAGGCTGTGCTTTCATTGCAGCAAGTGCCTGATTCATACGCATGTCTCCTTCACGGGAAACCTCTCACCAAAATTCTAGAGATGCCTCCCATGTGCAAGTCCCTACAGACACAGAGCGCAACCAAACACACCAGGAGCAATGTGCCAGCCACCTCTAAGCCCTGCTGCTACAGGAACCGTGACACTGATTGCTCTAGCAGAATTGTCATGCTGTGCCTCACCTTTCAGCAATGCAGGTCTCTGAGCGAATGAATTAGAATGAAAGGGCAGACAATTGTGTGGAGAAAGGTCAATAAAGCCAATGCCAGAGGTGGGAGGCCTGTTTTAATTGCTAGTAATGATATGCCGCCACTGTCACGCCCCACCCTCGACTGCTAAAGATGCTCCCTGCTCTGGCTGTTCTGTGCCAGGCTGCCCTTGCATGGATTTCCAAACTCCACAGCCTGCCTTTGTCAGAGCTCTTCCCGCCCCCCTGCCGTCAGCTGCTGCCTGTGAATAGCTCTTGTGCCCAGCCCGGGGAGGAGGGCAATGCTGATGGCACCCACTGGAGAGGAAAATGTGGAAAGTCTGCCCTGCCCATGATGTGCCTGTCCTGGGGACAGGCTGGAGCGTACGTCCCTAGCGCTGACAATCAGGCTCCTTTCACAAACCTCAGCTTTCAGTGGCAGGCGTGTTAGTCTGTATCAGCAAAAACAACGAGGAGTCCTTGTGGCACCGTAGAGACTAACAAATACATTTATCTGTTAGTCTCTAAGGTGCCACAAGGATGCCTCTTTTTTTTCCCACAAACCTCAATTCACTTCAGCCTGAAATCCAGAACAGCTGGATATAGCTGTACAGCAGCTTCTCTGCTGGGCTTGGCGACATGCCGCCTGAGAACCGCACTGGGATCTGAGCATGCGAGACAATCCAGTCAATAATAGTGACGATCGGTGGAGCCAGCATTTTCAGCTAGGGGAAGTTTCCCAGGTATTGATGAGCATATTGACTTCCTGCAGTGATCTCACAGACCCACGGAACCAAGACAAGGATCTGCAACCTAGAAGACTCCACGCAGGTGTGCTCTGATGGCTACAGAGCCTGTGACTTCACCATTCATCCGGCAGATCAGAGCTTTAGTGAGGAAGCTACTCTGGTGAGCTGTATCAGAGCCGCTACCTGCCAGCTAAATTAGTCTCTAATTAGGATTGAGCAAAGACGCTAATATGTAAAGACTCTCTAATACATCACTTGATCTGTTTAGACAGAAGGCGTGGCATGATAATCATACTTAGAAGCCTCTCTGTCGTGAATGTGCTGGTAATTTTATGTCTCTTACTACACACACTGTGGGTTAAGACAAAGAATTTGCTACTGGTGGTAAATACTTTAAAAATATGTCACATGAATGATTTTTGGAAAAATCTTTGGTACAAACTGGGAGTGGTAACAAGAAAGTCCTATGAGAATACTGCTTCTCAACTAGTACCTGTTGACAGGCTTAGAGCTTGGCACAGCAGAGAAAGCATAACCAATCTAGACTGCTGTGTGGAAGGGGAAACTGAGGCACACCACCTCATGGCATTGGTGGCTAAATGCCAAGACATGCAAAAATGAGGTTAGTTAAACAGAAGTTAAAAGATATAGTGACTAGAGTGAAATCCCTGCAAGCTGCATGGACACTTTTCAAAGACACCATAATAGAGGCCCAACTTAAATGTCTACCCCAAATCAAAAAACACAGTAAAAGAACTAAAAAAGAGCCACCATGGCTTAACAACCATGTAGAAGAAGCAGTGAGAGATATAAAGTCACCTTTTAAAAGTCAAATCCTAGTGAGGTAAATAGAAAGGAGCATAAACTGCCAAATTAAGTGTAAAAATGTAATAAGAAAAGCCAAAAAGGAGTTTGAAGAATGGCTAGCCACAAACTCAAAAGGCAATAGCAAAATGTTTTTTAAGTACATCAGAAACAGGAAGCGTGCTGAACAACCAGTGGGCCCCTTGACGATCGAGATACAAAAGGAGCGCTTAAAGACGATAAAGTCATTGCGGAGAAACTAAATAGATTCTTTGCTTCAGTCTTCATGGCTGAGGGTGTTAGAGAGATTCCCAAACCTGAGTCGGCTTTTGTAGGTGACAAATCTGAGGAACTGTCCCAGTTTGAAGTGTCACTAGAGGAGGTTTTGGAATTAATTGATAAACTCAACATTAACAAGTCACCGGGACCGGAGGGCATTCACCCAAGAGTTCTGAAAGAACTCAAATGTGAAGTTGTGGAATTATCAACTACAGTTTGTAACCTGTCCTTTAAATCAACTTCTGTACCCAGTGACTGGAAGTTAGCTAATGTAACGCCAATATTTAAAAAGGGCTCTAGAGGTGATCCTGGCAATTACAGACCAGTAAATCTAACGTCAGTAACGGGCAAATTAGTCGAAACAATAGTAAAGAATAAAATTGTCAGACACAGAGAAAAACATAAACTGTTGAGCAATAGTCAACATGGTTTCTGTAAAGGGAAATCTTGTCTTACTAATCTATTAGAGTTCTTTGAAGGGGTCAACAAGCATGTGGACAAGGGGGATCCAGTGGACATAGTGTACTTAGATTTCCAGAAAGCCTTTGACAAGATCCCGCACCAAAGGCTCTTATGTAAATTAAGCTGTCATGGGATAAGAGGGAAGGTCCTTTCATGGATTGAGAACTGGTTAAAAGACAGGGAACAAAGGGTAGGAATTAATGGTAAATTCTCAGAATGGAGAGGGGTAACTAGTGGTGTTCCCCAAGGGTCAGTCCTAGGACCAATCTATTCAACTTATTCATAAATGATCTTGAGAAAGGGGTAAACAGTGAGGTGGCAAAGTTTGCAGATGATACTAAACTGCTCAAGATAGTTAAGACCAAAGCAGACTGTGTAGAACTTCAAAAAGATCTCACAAAACTAAAAGATTGGGCAACAAAATGGCAAATGAAATTTAGTGTGGATAAATGTAAAGTAATGCACATTGGGAAAAAATAACCCCAACTATACATCCAATATGATGGGGGCTAATTTAGCTACAACTTATCAAGAAAGAGATCTTGGAGTCATCGTGGATAGTTCTCTGAAGCAATGTGCAGCGGCAGTCAAAAAAGTAAACAGGATGTTAGGAATCATTCAAAAAGGGATAGAGAATAAGACAGAGAATATCTTATTGCCCTTATATAAATCCATGGTGCTCCCACATCTTGAATACTGCATACAGATGTGGTCTCCTCATCTCAAAAAAGATATGCTAGTATTGGAAAAGGTTCTGAGAAGGGCAACTAAAATGATTAGGGGTTTAGAATGGATCCCATATGAGGAGAGATTAAAGAGATAAAAGGACTTTTCAGCTTGGAAAAGAGGAGACTAAGGAGGGATGTGATAGAAGTATTTAAAATCATGAGTGGTGTGGAGAAAGTGTATAAGGAAAAGTTATTTTCTTGTTCCCATAATATAAGAACTAGGGGCCATCAAATGAAATTAATGGCCAGCAGGTTTAAAACAAATACAAGGAAGTTCTTCTTCATGCAGCGCACAATCAACCTGTGGAACTCCTTGCCCTGGGGAGGTTGTGAAGGCTAGGACTATTACAGAGTTTAAAAGAGAACTAGATGAATTCATGGAGGTTAAGTCCATTAATGGCTATTAGCCAGGACGGGTAAGGAATGGTGTCCCTAGCCTCTGTTTGTCAGAGGGTGGAGATGGATGGCAGGAGAGAGATCACTTGATCATTGCCTGTTAGGTTCACTCCTGCTGTGGCACTTGGCATTGGCCACTGTCAGTAGACAGGATACTTGGCTGGATGGACCTTTGGTCTGACCCAGTCTGGCCATTCTTATGCTCTTACCTACCCTTTAAAAGATATTGACAAGGTGCTGTCTCCATTGTCTCTGGCCCCAAAAGAGATTCTGAAACCCCTGCCACCAACTCCTGGCAGCCTCTTGTGCAGCATCATGAAAAAGAAACACTCCCTCCAGTAATACATATACTTGGTGCTTTAACAGGGCCAATTTCACAAAACTGAAAACAATTATCAGCCAAATCAGCTAGGAGAACAAATTTAATTAAAAAAAAATGTAAATAATTGGGAATCATTTAAGAACACCTCACTAGATGTCCAAAAAGCCAAAAACCCACAACTGTGGCCGAAGGCTGTGCTGGTTAAAAAACTAACCTGGTTGAGAGGGAAGTGAAGACAGCTCTAAAAAATAAATATATAATAAATGGAAGAAAGGGGTCATTAATAGTAATGAATATAAATCAGAAGTTAGAAATTGCAGAAAACTGATAAGGGAAGCCAAGGTACACAAGTAGAAATCTATGGCCAGCAGAGTTAAGGACAGTAGGAAGGTTTTTTTTTTAAATATAGAGAAACAAAAAGAATTCTGACAATGGTATTGGTCCATTTCTTGATGGAAGTGGTAGAATTATCAATAACAGTGCAGAAAAGACAGAAGTATTCAATAAATATTTTTGTTCTGTGTTTGGGGAAGAAACAGATGATGCAGTCTCATCATATGTTGATAACACTTTTTCTATTCCACTAGTATCTCTGGGGGATGTTAATCAGAAACGACTAATGTAGACATTTTTAAATCAGCAGATCCAGATAATTTGCATCCAAGAGTTTTCAAAGAGCTGGCTGAGGAGCTTTCTGGACAGTAAACACAGATTTTCAATAGGTCTTGGTGGAGTGGAGAAGCTCCAGCAGGTTGAAAGAAAGCTAATATGGTGAAAGAATAAACGGGATGACCCAGATAACTATAGGCCTGTCAGCCTGACATCGATTCTAGGCAAGATAATGGAGAGGCTGATATAGGACTCAATTAATAAAAAATAACCCATGCAAACCCCATGAACTGAAATGGGGTTGTGTGCATATAAATAAGACTGGAATTTGGCTCTGTGCCCCGTTACTGTTTCTAAGGCACTTTGAGATTCATGGATTGAAGGCAGTGCAGCATATGTGTATAATACACTATAAGAGAAGGACTGTTATATGTCTGCCCCCATATTTCTCACACATCCTGGAAAAGGCATCACAGAGACCTCATCTGCAGCTGGCCTCGTTAGTGTTCTAGCAGAACACCTGAGTCCAGCTCTTGAGAAGTTCTGGGATGTGGGCTTGTCTGTTTAAGCAGACAGTCTCTGCTGACTTAATAGCACAAAGGTAAAAGTCTTGCTCTCCCGTACAGACCAATGCTGCCATTCCCACAGTAAACCAACCCACTTTTACAGCTGAAAGCTCAGAAAGAACAAGGGGCTTCCTTAGCCAGGTGCACTGACTGAATTAACAGTTTCAGTGCAACTCGGATGATTTTGCAGAAGGCCAGATAAGTTGGGCAGCAGTTCACAGGTGGCATTTAATAGCAGGGCCTCCTTGGTATCCATAATGACGAGACAAGGAGAGGAGAAAAACTGTGCTGTAGCTGTATGATGATAGCTCAAAGCAGCGATTGCCAACCAGACTTCATCACTCCCCTGCAGCAAATCCAAGGAGCGGAACAGGTAGTCATTGCTCCTTTTATTGTGCACTGCCGTGATCTTCAGTCTCTTTGTCAGCGCTCGTACACTGCTGGCACACCTCGCTGTTCTGCTGCTACCACAGTAATAAGAGAGTAACTGCAGAGTGCACTCTGCTCTGGCCCTGTAGCACCAGTATCAGAGCTCAGCACAGGGTAATTAGTGCCATTAATAATCCACGCTAATCATTCCCTTGTGGACACAAGATGGGAGCAATCATCTCCCCGGGTTTCTGGTAATACGTAACGTAAGCCCTGCAGATCCCAACCCCAGGCCTGGCAAGAACTCAGTCACGGTAATGTTTAGTTGTAGGGGATTTAACTAGTGTGAAGGAGTAAACTAGCAAATATGTTGTTTTGCAATTACTCACAATTCTTTTAAAGAAAACTTCAAAATCTGTATTAATTGAAACCCTGCTGGGGCTTATTCACCAACCCACCGAGCTAAAAAGCACTAATTTGGCATTGGATTACCCCACTCCTTCACAAATAATTATCTTGATAATATAGCCAGACTGTGTGAGTAGCCTATGGTACTCATAACTTTAAATGATTTCAACTTGTTAATTTCCTGACAAGTGCAATCAAGAGATAATGTAAGTTGCTTGTTAGAGTACAGACATCTCTGAATAAAAAATTCTCACTTCCATCGTTAGGAACAAATGTTTTCTCAAAGTCAGAAGAATCAACGTAATCTGCCTTTTGATGCTGTGCTGGTGCCTGGGGAATAAGAGTCTCATCAAGATCTTTTAGTTCTTTAATCTCTTTAATTTAAGGCACTGGCAACTTTCCAGAATGATTTACGCTCCTTTGTATTGCCACACATCTTCCCAGTTTTGCCTCTGAAATTTTCTTTCCATGTCTCTGTCTAAAGAACTGCTATTCAAGGGGTAGATGGGAGCTACAGTACTTGCAAGTGAAGAACTGCCTTATTAACATTGTTTAATGCTGAATTGAAAAACGAAATACTCTAGGACCGACGTTCTAACAAGCAGTGAGATCTTAGCACCTCTCTGTCAGACGTGATAGGTTAGGCTTGAATCTGTCATTTCCTCTGAATGCTCTATCACTGCGAAAGAATGCATAATAAGTATTAGTTCTTGTTATCTCTCGTCCTACATGAGATGTTTCACTTATTTTGCTTGGATCTATAGGAGTTTGTATTTCATCATCTGGTAACCTTATCTGCATGTACTGTGGTGTGTACAGAAGAATCACAGAGTATCCACTTCGATTTCCTCAACAAAGTGCTTAATTTTTATTGTCAGAAAGAGAGACTATTTCCATGGCATGGAAGAAATCCAGAGAGATTCACACCAGCTCCCAGCCCACCTGCCCTCCCAGGCGGTCAATCCATACAGTTGACAGCTAAAACTTTCATTCACCTTCCATCTATTCCCAGGTCATTTCTACCCACTAGGAAATTACCAGTTCACAGTGGACTTTAGTGCACTGTGATATAGTCAGATTTTTAGGCCCATATGTCACGGAGTGTGGGGAGTCCGGCCCTGCACCCCTCTTCCTGGGACCCACAGTGACTCTCAGCCAGCCAGTAAAACAGAAGGTTTATTGGACAACAGGAACACAGGTTACAGCAGAGCTTGCAGGCACAGTCAGGACCCCTCCACCGAGTCCTTCTGGGCTTTCAGGGTGCTTGGATCCTAGCTAGGATCCCCTGAATTCCGCCCACACAGCCCCAAGCCCAAACTCAAACTGCTTCCCTCCTGCCACTCCCTTCCTTTGTCCCCCTTCCCGGGCAAAGGTGTTGACCTTTCCCCTCCCTTACCTAGCTCAGGTTACAGGCCCTGGCATCGTCCATCCCCTAAAGTCCTCCCCTGCTCTCCCACTCCCCACACAGACAGCCCCTACCCCATCACATCTCTCCCCCCTTCGAGACTGAACTGAGCGGGGTCACTCTGCCCAGTGACCTGGGGAAGTTCAGGGCCCCCTCTCCGGGACAACGCGTCCGCTGTCAGGTTGGCACTTCCCTTCACATGGACCACGTCCATGTCATAGTCCTGCAGGAGCAGGCTCCACCTCAGGAGCTTGGCGTTGGCTCCTTTCATCTGGTGCAGCCAGGTCAGGGGAGAGTGGTCGGTGTACACGGTGAAGTGTCGCCCAAAGAGATATGGCTCTAGCTTCTTAAGGGCCCACACCATGGCCAGGCATTCCTTCTCGATGGCCACGTAGCTTTGTTCCCGGGGTAGCAGCTTCTTACTCAGGTACACGATGAGGTGTCTCTCCCCCTTTTCATCCTCCTGCACTAACACCGCCCCCAGTCCCGTGTCTGAGGCGTCGGTGAACACCATAAAGGGTTTGTCAAAATCTGGGTTTGCCAGAACTGGGTCGCTAACCAGAGCCTCCTCCAGTGCCCGGAAAGCCTCCTGGCACTGCTCAATCCAGATCACCTTGCCTGGCTTCCCCTTTTTGCACAGTTCGGTGATGGGGCCGGCTATGGCACTAAAGTGGGGCACGAACCTTCGATAGTACCCCGCCATCCCAATAAAGGCCTGGACCTGCTTTTTGGTTTGGGGAGCAGGCCAGTCTCTGATCACCTCCACCTTGGCTGGTTCCGGCTTCAGGCAGCCGCTCCCCACCCGATGGCCCAGGTAAGATACTTCAGCCATCCCCACCTTGCACTTCTCAGCCTTTACTGTTAACCCAGCCTTTTGGAGTCGGTCCAGGACTTGTTTAACCTGGGACATGTGGTCCTCCCAGGTCTGGCTGAAGACGCAGATGTCGTCAATATACGCCACGGCAAAACTCTCCATCCCCCTCAGTAGCTGATCCACCAGGCGCTGGAAGGTGGCCGGCGCTCCCTTGAGGCAGAAGGGCAGGGTCAGAAACTCATAGAGTCCCAGAGGGGTGATAAAGGCCGATTTCAGCCTGGCATCTGCATCCAGCGGCACTTGCCAGTAGCCTTTGGTAAGATCCATAGTGGTGAGGTACCGAGCACCTCCCAGCTTGTCTAGGAGCTCGTCAGGCCTGGGCATAGGGTAGGCATCAGATACGGTGATGGCATTGAGCTTTCGATAGTCCACACAGAACCGGATTGACCCATCCTTCTTGGGGACCAGCACCACTGGCGAGGCCCAAGGGCTGGAAGACGGCTGGATCACCCCCAAAGCCAGCATGTCCCTGACCTCTCTTTCAAGATCCTGGGCAGTTTTACCAGTGATCCGAAAAGGGGAGCATCTTATAGGGGGATGTGACCCAGTCTCCACCCGGTGGACAGTCAAATTAGTGCGTCCAGGCTGGTTGGAAAACAGCTGTCGGTATAGATGCAGCACCCCCCTGATCTCAGCGTGCTGGCCCGGGGTCAGCTGATCAGAGAGGGGAATCGCCTCCAGGGGGGAACCAGCTTTTGTCCCAGGGAATTGATCTACTAAGGGGTCATCTCCCTGCCCCTCCCAATGTCCACACACGGCCAACACCACATTCCCCCTGTCATAATATGGTTTCATCATGTTCACATGGTACACCCGACGGTGATGTGCCCGGTTTGACAGCTCCACCACATAGTTTACCTCATTCAGTTGCTTGATAACCTTGAAGGGCCCTTCCCAGGCGGCCTGGAGTTTGTTTCTCCTCACGGGGATGAGAACCATCACCTGATCCCTGGTGGCGAAGGCACGGGCCCGTGCCGTGCGGTCATACCAGACCTTCTGCCTCCTCTGGGCTCGGGCCAGATTCTCCCTGGCCAGGCCCATGAGCTAGGCCAGTCTTTCCCGGAAGGTCAGGACATACTCCACCACTGACTCTCCCTCGGGAGCGGCCTTCCCCTCCCATTCGTCCCTCATCAGGTCTAGGGGCCCCCTCACCCGCCTTCCATACAACAGTTCGAAAGGTGAAAACCCGGTAGATTCCTGCGGTACCTCCCTGTACGCAAACAGCAGGTGAGGTAAGTACTTGTCCCAATCTTGCGGATGCTGGTTCATAAATGTTTTTAGCATCATCTTCAGCGTCCCGTTGAACCTTTCTACCAGCCCGTTGGACTGGGGGTGATACGCTGAGGCCCAGTTGTGCTGGACCCCACATTTCTGCCATAAGGACCGGAGCAGGGCCAACATGAAGTTGGACCCCTGGTCCGTTAAGACCTCCTTGGGGAACCCCAACCCGGCAGAAAATTGTCAGCAGCGAATCTGCCACTGTGTCTGCTTCGATACAGGACAAGGCCACCGCCTCGGGGTAGCGAGTGGCAAAATCCACCACCACCAGGATGTATTTCTTCCCTGACCGGGTTGTCTTGCTGAGGGGTCCCACTATGTCCATGGCCACCTTCTGGAAAGGTTCTTCTATGATGGGTAAAGGCCTCAAAGCCGCTTTCCCCTTGTCCTGGGCCTTCCCCACCCTCTGGCAGGGGTCACAGGATTGGCAGTACTGTCGGACATGGGTAAAGACCCCAGGCCAGTAAAAGTTCTGTAGCAGCCTCTGCCTGGTGCGCTGGATTCCCTGGTGCCCTGTGAGAGGGATGTCATGGGCCAGGTACAGCAGCTTGTGGCGAAACTTCTGGGGGACCACCAGCTGCTTCCTGATCCCCCATGACTCTACTTCCCCTGGGGGAGCCCATTCTCGGTACAGGAACCCCTTCTCCCACAGGAACCTCTCCTTGCAACCTCTCCTCATGGTCTGTACCGCACTAAGGTCAGCCCGGTCCCTGTGCTTCCGCAAGGAGGGATCTTTCTGCAACTCGGCCTGGAACTCAGCAGCTGGGACAGGAATGGGGACCGGCTCTCTCTTGCTGGCTGGGTCTGAGGCTGCAGCCTCTCTGAACCGTGCCCCTGGGCGTTCCCCGCTCCCTGGGTTAGGGTCCTGCACCTCGGGTCGAGTACCTTCCCCGTTGTCGGGGTGCAGTGCCCTTTGCCGACCCTGACTACGAGTCACGACCAGGGCACTCTGGGTGTTACTAGGCCAGTCCTCGAGGTCCCCTCCCATTAACACGTCAGTGGGCAAATATCGGTGTACCCCCACATCCTTGGGGTCCTCCTTGGCCCCCCATTTCAGGTGTACCCTTGCCACGGGCACCTTGAATGGGGTCCCGCCCACGCCCATCAGGGTCAGGTAGGTGTCGGGCACCATCCGATCTGAGGCCACCACCTCGGGCCGGGCCAGCGTCACCTCTGCGCCCGTGTCCCAGTACCCAGTGACCTTCCTCCCATCTACCTCCAGGGAAACAATGCACTTTTTCCCCGGAGGGGCAGCCCCGCGCCCACCCGGTAAACCAAAAACCCGGAGCCTGGAGCATCCACAGGTGGTATGTTGCCAGCCCCCCTTTCCTGGGAATGTAGCCCCTCCTCCGATTCGGTTTTTACCCAGTCTACCCTCTGCGGGTTGGGTCTTCTTGGTCTGTCCCTGAGCTTGGGGCACTGGGCCCGTATGTGACCTCGTTGGCCACAGCGATAGCAGCCCATGTCTCGTGGGTCCCCTTGAGTGGGTCGGAGGGACCTGACGCTGGATGTTCCCCTTTTGGGGGGGTTCTCCATAGGCCCCCTTTGGGAGGTCCCATGATGACTCTCTCTCTGCGTTGAGGCAGGCCTGCTCCTTCGAGACTCCTCCCTGCCATCCCCTGCCTGACTGTCCACAAATTGGTCGGCCAGCTGGCCTGCGTGCTGTGGGTTCTCCGGCTTCTGGTCCATCAACCACAGCCTCAAGTCGGACGGGCACTGCTCGTACAGGTGCTCCAGTATGAATAGGTCAAGCAAGTCCTCTTTAGTTTGGGCCCCAGCTGTCCACTTGCGGGCATACCCCTGCGCCCGGTTGACCAGTTGTAGATATGTGACCTCACGGGTTTTACGCTGGCTCCGGAACTTTTTCCGGTACATCTCAGGAGTCAGCCCAAACTCGCGGAGCAGGGCCTGTTTGAACAGTTCGTAGTCCCCTGCCTCCGCCCCTTTCAGTCGGCTGTACACCTCCACGGCTGTGGAGTCCAGTAAGGGGGTGAGAACTGCGATCCTGTCTGCAGGGTCAACCCTGTGCAGCTCGCAGGCATTCTCAAAGGCCGTCAGGAAGGTATCTATGTCCTCCCCCTCCTTACGCCGGGGCAGCAAGTGCTTATCAAAGCTCTTTGTAGGCTTGGGTCCCCCCTCACTCACCGCAGCCGGGGCCTCACTGCTCCTCAGCTGGGCCAGGTCCAGCTCATGTTTACGCTGTTTCTCCTTCTCCTCCCGCTCATGTTTACGCTGGTTCTCCTTCTCCTCCCGCTCACGCTGGCGCTGGTTCTCCTCATGTTTATGCTGTTTCACCTTCTCCTCCAGCTCTCGCCTCTAACTCTTGCTCCTCCTGTTTCAGCTCCTTTTCATATTCCAGCCGCATCCGCTCCACGGATGCCAAGCGTTGCCGGGAGGATCCCCTGCTGGGGGGTGAGCTTCGCCGGGAGGCTCCCCTGCTGGGGGGTGAGCTTCGCCGGGAGGCTCCCCTGCTGGGGGGTGAGCTTCGCCGGGAGGCTCCCCTGCTGGCTGGGGGGGTCATGGTACCCTCACTGGGCTCCTCCTCGCCCTTCCCCTAGGCCTAGGAAGGGGGGGTCTCGGGAAGCCCTCGTCTGCCGGCTGACCAGTCCCAGTGGGGACAGACACTGGTGCCTGCGCTGCATCTGCCCGGCTGCTTCCCTCAGAGACAGGACTCCGTTCATTCATGCGGTCTCCCTCCTCCAGCTGGGCAATCAGCTGGTCCTTGCTGAGCCTCCCTGGGCGCAGCCCCCTCTGCTTGCACAGCTCCAGCAGGTCACACTTGCACTGCTTGGCATACATCTTCCTGCTGACCACTCACAGGCCGGGGTGCTCGCCGCTCCCCACAGTTTCCAGGGGGACCCCTAGTGCACCAGCCCTTCTTGAGGTCACCATCTCTCTGCCAGGGTTGAGCTGCAGACTCCTCCGCCCCTGGGACCGCTCGCTGCAATCCCCCGGGGGACCCTGTTACTGCAAAGTCCTTCTCACTGGGCACACACTCCCAGGGGTTAACCACCCCTTCGTTTTACTGCTCCCCAGTCACTTACTGCAGGAAGCGCCATTCACGGGGTGCAGTATATCCCACCGCTGCCACCAGTTGTCACGGAGTGTGGGGGAGTCCAGTCCTGCACCCATAGACTCATAGACTCATAGACTCATAGGTCAGAAGGGACCAATCTGATCATCTAGTCTGACCTCCTGCACAAGGCAGGCCACAGAACCCCACCCATCCAATTTTATACAACTCCTATCCCAGGACCGAGTTATTGAAATCCTCAAAAATGGTTTGAAGACCTCAAGCTGCAGAGACACCACCAGCAAGCGACCCGTGCCCCACGCTGCAGGGGAAGGCGAAAAACCTCCAGGGCACCTGCCAATCCGCCCTGGAGGAAAATTCCTTCCCGACCCCAAATATGGCGATCAGCTAAACCCAGAGCATGTGGGCAAGAGTCACCAGCCAGCACCCAAGAAGGAGTTCTCCGCAGCAACTCAGTACCCATCGCATGCAACATCTCCCCGCAGACCACTGAGCAGACCTGTCTGGTGGTAATTCAAGATCAATTGTCCAAATTAACGATCCTATCATAACATCCCCTCCATATACTTATCAAGCTTTGTCTTAAAGCCAGGAAAGTCTTTTGCCCCTACTACTTCCCTCGGAAGGCTATTCCAGAACTTCACTCCCCTAATGGTCAGAAACCTTCGTCTAATTTCAAGTCTAAACTTCCTAATATCCAGTTTATACCCATTCGTCCTCGTGGCTACATTAGTACTAAGCTTAAATAATTCCTCTCCCTCCCTAACGTTAACCCCCTTGATATATTTATATAGTGCGAGCATATCCCCCCTCAGCCTTCTTTTGGCCAGGCTAAACAAGCCAAGCTCTTTGAGTCTCCTTTCATAAGGCAGTTTTTCCATTCCTCGGATCATCCTCGTAGCCCGTCTCTGAACCTGTTCCAGTTTGAATTCATCCTTCTTGAACATGGGACACCAGAACTGCACACAGTATTCCAGATGGGGTCTCACCAACGCCGTATACAACGGTACTAACACCTCCTTATCCTTGCAGGAAATACCCCGCCTGATGCATCCCAAAATCGCATTTGCTTTTTTAACAGCCGTATCACATTGGCGACTCATAGTCATCCTGCTATCAACCAGTACCCCAAGGTCCTTCTCTTCCTCCGTCGCTTCCAACTGATGCGCCCCCAACGTATATCCAAAATTCTTATTATTAATTCCTAAATGCATGACCTTGCACTTTTCACTGTTGTATTTCATCCTATTCCTATTACTCCAGTTTACAAGGTGGTTCAGATCTTCTTGAATAGTATCCCTGTCCTTCTCCGTGTTAGCAATACCCCCCAGCTTCGTGTCATCCGCGAACTTTATTAGCACATTCCCGCTCTTTGTGCCAAGGTCAGTAATAAAAAGGTTAAATAAGATCGGTCCCAAAACCGATCCTTGAGGGACTCCACTGGTGACCTCCTTCCAGTCCGACAGTTCACCTTTCAATACGACCCTCTGGAGTCTCCCCTTTAACCAGTTCCTTATCCACCTTACAACTTTCATATTCACTCCCAGCTTTTCCAATTTAACTAACAGCTCCCCGTGCGGAACCGTGTCGAACACCTTACTGAAATCTAGGTAAATTATATCTACCGCATTTCCTTTATCTAAGTAATCCGTCACCTTCTCAAAGAAGGAGATCAGATTGGTTTGGCACGATCTACCTTTAGTAAATCCGTGTTGCAATTCGTCCCAATTACCATTGACCTCTATGTCCTTAACTACTTTCTCCCTTAAAATTTTTTCCAAGACCTTACATACTACAGACGTCAAGCTAACAGGCCTATAATTACCCGGATCACTCTTTTTCCCTTTCTTAAAAATAGGAACTACATTAGCAATCCTCCAGTCATACGGCACAACACCCGAGATTATCGATTGCTTAAAAATTCTCGCTAACGGGCTCGCAATTTCACGCGCCAGTTCCTTTAATATCCTCGGGTGGAGATTATCCGGGCCCTCCGACTTCGACCCATCAAGTTGTTCAAGTACGGCCTCTACCTCAGTTGCAGTAATATCCACTTCCATATCCACATTCCCGTTTATCATCCCTCCATCATCGCAAGGTTCCTCACTAGTCTTATTAAAAACCGAGGCAAAGTACTTGTTTAGATGTTGGGCCATGCCTAGGTTATCCTTAACCTCCATTCCATCCTCAGTGTATAGCGGCCCCACTTCTTCTTTCTTTGTTTTCTTCTTATTTATGTGGCTGTAGAACTTTTTACTATTGGTTTTGATTCCCTTTGCAAGTTCCAGTTCAATGCGGCTTTTAGCCTTCCTCACTTTATCCCTACATGTTCTGACCTCGGCAAGGTAGCTTTCTTTACTGATCCTGCCTTCCTTCCACTCCCTGTAAGCTTTCTGCTTTTGTCTAATCCCCTCTCTGAGTTGCTTGCTCATCCAGTTTGGCCTGCAACTCCTGCCCATGGTTCTTTTCCCCTTTCTCGGGATGCAGGTTTCCGACAGTCTCCGCAGCTGTGACTTAAAGTAATTCCAGGCCTCCTCCACATTTAAATCCACTAATTCCTCCGTCCAATCCACTTCCCTAACTAATTTCCTTAACTCTTTAAAATTAGCCCTCGAGAAGTCAAAAACCCTAATCGCAGATCTACATTTGTTTATCCTTCCATCTAGTTTGAACTGAATCAGCTCATGATCACTCGAACCCCTCTTCCTGGGACCCACAGTGACTCTCAGCCAGCCAGTAAAACAGAAGGTTTATTGGACAACAGGAACATAGCTCAGGTTACAGGCTCCGGTATCGTCCATCCCCTAAAGTCCTCCCCTGCTCTCCCACTCTCCACACAGACAGTCCCTACTGCATCACAAACAGCACATGACTTCACACACTGAGCGTGAGGCTACAAGGCCGGTCATTCAGTGCTATAGGCAAGGATGGCTCAATCTTCAACCCTTTCTTCATAAATTGCAGCTACCATTTTCCCTTTGTAAAATGCTCAGATCACTACAGTTTTTCCTGTTAAACTGAATAATTAGGGCCCTACCGAATTCATGGCCATGAAAAAAGCATCACAGACCATGAAGTCTGGTCTCCCAACTGTGAAATCTGGTCTTTTGTGCTTTTACCCTATATTATATAAAATTCTAGAGAGAAGATCAATGTTTCTTAAATTGGGGGCCCTGACCCAAAAGGGAGTTGCAGGGGGGTTTAAAGATTATTTGAAGGGGGTCACAGTATTGCCACCCTTACTTCTGTGCTGCCTTCAGAGCTGGGTGGCCAGAGAGCTGCGGCTGCTGACTGAAGGCCCAGCTCTGCAGGCCACAGCGCAGAAGTAATTGTGGCAATATTGTGGCCATCCACACTTCTGCGCTGCTGCTGGCGGCAGCTCTGACTTCAGAGCTGGACTCCCAGCCAGCAGCCACCGCTCTCCAGCTCTGAAGGCAGTGTCACCGCCAGCAGCAGCGCAGAAGTAAGGGTAGCAGTACCACAACCCCCCCGCAATAACCTTGTGAACCCCCCCACACACATACACAACTCATTTTTTGATCAGGACCCCCACAATTACACCACCGTGAAATTTCAGATTTAAATAGCTGAAATCATGGCATTTATTATTTTTAAAATCCTATGACCATGAATTTGACCAAAATGGACCGTGAATTTGGTAGAGCCCTCTGAATAATGTTGTGATGATGGGATGTCAAACATGACTTCAGCGCAGGTCTCTCTCTCTTGCATCCCTGCGATGCTGGGGGCTGGAGTTGAGAAGTTCTGCAGCTCCCATTCTGGCCGACATTTCTACAATTCTATGAAAGCAATGCACTGAAGCGCCAGATTCCGCCCTGAGCACTTTAAGTGGTCATGACCATGAGCCCCCACTCATGCTTGCTCTTCGGTGGGTCTAGGACTGAACACAGTCTTTACGCAGGTGCCCACAGAGATTACACAGCTAATCCTGACTAGTGGTTGGAGTACTGAATGGTATGTTTACACGCTGCCCGGGCCTGGCCTACACACAAGATGCACTGGTTTAAATAGAGGTACAATTTTACACCAGTTTAATTTAACTGCTGTAACTTTGTGTGTGGACTCTGTAAAACTCATTTACACCTGGTTTACAAATTTACACCTGGCAAGCCAAACTGAGAGAGCCAATTTTATACTGATACAAGTAGGTCCACACAAGGGTTAGCACCTGTTTAACTAATTTGGGATTTAAACCAAGTTAAATCAGCTCAACTCCTGTGTGAAGACCAGCAGTAAGAATGGCCCCTTGCGCCCCACATTTGTCACCTAATCGCAGCTCAAGGTCTAAGTACAGCCACACCTATGTAGAGGCAGTCAGCAATCTAGGATACATTTAATCTCCAGGAAGCACATGGTTTTTCACTCTAAAGTCTGAGGGTCGGATTCTGATCTCTTTCACAGCACAGTAAATCCAGACTTACTCCAGATATACAGTGGTGTAGATGAGATCGCACTCTGTTGCTAGTTATTTGCATTATTGTAGAGCCCAGAGGCCCAAATCAGGACCAGATCTCCCCAGCACTAAGGGAGAGGAAGTCACGGTCCTGAATTATTTTGCCATCTAGTTGGCTCGAGGATTGAATTTTTACATACCTGGTCTGTGTTTGGAAAACACAGACAGAGGCTACTCATGGCTGTATCCCTGCTCAAATATTGCACAAGATGGTCATTCGTCCTCTGTCCTGGCAGCCAGTAGCAGCCAGCAAAGGAAAATATTTCTCCGTGGAATGTATTTGTGGGGTAGGAATTTAAATCTAGTGTCCTCCAAGATTTTGCTTTCGATATTATGACAATCACACGGAAGTCCAATATAAATGGCCATTGAGGCTGCATCAGGAGTACAGTAATGAAATGCATTAGCAAATTTAGAGCTGTTTCCCCAGACAAGTGATTTAGTTCAACAGCAAAAACAATCACATGGAAATGCAACTAACTGTTTTAGGGAAATGTTTAAGGGCATCTGCACAGATTGTAGTAGCCCTGGAGGCTAGCTTATTGCTTAAATGAGCTGTATTGCTCCTTCTATTACAAAAGGAACATCTATGAAGTGCTACCAGCTAACCAGGGCTTGTGACTGTCCAATTCTCTGCTCCACAAGTGTCATCTCAGCAGTTTCTCAGCACACTGAGAAATCAGGAGCAGTGATTATTTATGGTGCCATTGAAAACAATCACGCAGAGTAAGGATGAGAATATGGCCTTCTGATGATTACAAATGGTCGTTAGCTTGGTTGACATAAAATTATGGTGTCCGATATTGTATTTGCCCCTCAACACAGCTTAGATTGCTTTCCAAGATTTTTTTTCTAAATGAAAGAATAGTGTCATACTGGCTTTGAATTTGGAAAACAGTTTCACATAAAGAAAGGAAAAAGGTCTCTGGGGTTCAAATCAAAACCATTTGGTAGGAAATTAAACCTGTCTCTGAAATCATATCGAGGGAGTTTCTTTCCCAGAACCAGCTGCACTATGGTAGCTCGGGTCTGGGGGGTGAATGGTGCCGGGAAGGAGGCCACACTGTTTGAAGTGTCCAGGGAAGGAGGAACCCCACCCCACAGTACTTCTTTAGGCAGGATGTCCCCTGAGAGCAGTGGGGTTTGCATGTGGCTTAGAAATAACACCACAGTGTTGTCGGAAGTGGGAGCTCAGTGGTGCCTGGGCCCAGTGCTGGGCTCTGCTCAAAGCAGAATCTCAGAATCCTTCATGAACAACCTCTCCTCTCCACTTGAGAGGATTCAACACTGTCGTCCAGGCCAGTCTGGATGCTGCCCAAACATTTGTCCAGGGATCCGATTGTTTGTGCGAGCCCGAGCACAGCAGGTGCCACTGTACACACACAACACGGCAAAGGCAAAGGACTCTGAACTGCATGAGTCCTGCTGAAGGCCTCATGCCAGTGGTGGAGCAGGCGTCAGCACTCCCCTTTGCCATGTCCCTAGGACACCCTCCTCCCCTACACTGGGACCACGGAGTGTCCTCTGCCATCATTCCACCAGTCAGCATAGGGGGAGAGTCTCCAGCCACCTCTGGTCAATGTATGTCCACTTTGTGAAGCAGAGCAGACTTAGCAGACAGGAGAATCCTGCTACAAGTCTTGAATAATCATGTTAGAAATGGAACCCAGATGCCGTGTTGGGCCCTGAGGGTCCTTTATAGCTCCCACTGCACACAACCGCTATTGTTCCCTTGGCTCCCACTCCCGGGGCCAATGAAAGCCAGGCTCCAACTCACAGGGGTACTTCAGGCCGGCTGCTCAGGCCATGCTCTGGTAAGTCAGGAAGGGAGAGTGCTGCTGACACTTGGAAGAGCAATCAGCAGCTCTGGTGCAGCTCCTGGCTTTGTTTCTAATTTTCTCATCAACACACGACAACATTACAAAAACCCCTCCAAAAGCACAGAATCACATCCCACAGGCAATGGTGTGCAGCTACCCCCAGCTCCTGTTAGTGTTACACCGAGAGACTGGGGCTGAGAATATTTATCTTTCCTTCACTTCTTAAACCTAAACAGGATTTAGCACCTTGATCTCAAATAACTAGCATTTAATTTAAATACTCACTCTCAATTAAGCCTCTGTGCAATTTTAATTATTAATTAATTAATATTGCGGTAGCACCTAGAGCTTTACCAGGGGATCAGAGCCCCACTGCACTGCGTGCTGTAAAAAAATAAACAATCCATGACAATCCCTGCCCAAAAGAGTCAAGCGTCTCAGAGACAAGGCATGACAGGTGGAGACGACAAACAAGGGGACCAGGATGAGGTAATACAAATCCTAGGATGAGCACAGTTCTTAGCCAGTCAGGAACAGGGATCTCTGTCTCTCACACACACACTATTTTCTATATACAAGTTTGTAACCCATCCACAGAAGCAGCATGAAAAGAACCCTAAACAAAATCAAGACTAGACACAATAGATTGATGGCTTGATGTCAATTCTGTTCAGCCTAGTAATGAGACTCTTGATTCTAACTTTTAGACTTTTGATTTTTGGCCTCTCTCCATCACTTCACTGGAATCTGACTCGAAATCTCCATGAAACTCTCGTGGAGATACTGGGCAATCCGCTGCCACAGATTCTTTGGCAGAACTGCTTTGTTCCTTGCCCCACTAAGGGTAATTTCCCCATGCCACTCTGCCATCACTGCAGGGAGGAGACCATTGCTGCCCACAGGTGAGCCGCACAGGGGCCAGGGCGGAAGCTGCAGTCTTGAAGAAAACCCTCCTTTGATTCCCTGCTCGCCCTCAGCAGCGAGATATCTTCCATAATGGTCACATCCTGTGGAACGTGTGGGGACAGGAATGATCACCAGGCCCCCCCTACAGTGCTGGCTCTCCCCAGGAGCCACGTGCCCAGTGTACAGTACGGTCCTGGAACACTAATCTCACCTGCCTCTGTGGCTACTCACCATTTTGGTGATCTTGTGGCTCACGTGTGCTTGCCTGGGGTCAGCCAGTTAGTGACAGGTATGTGAATAGTGGCTGTGTTTTAAATCACTGAATCAGTGGTCTGTGTGTTGCAAACAATCCTGCTTCTGTAAAATGTTGTGTCTTAGCTTCACAGACATGACCTTGGGAGCCCAGCCTCCCTCTTTGTTATCGTCAGCTGAATGGCTGCGCAGAATTAGAAAGTGGTCACGAAGAACTAAAGAGGACTTTCTGCGTGAGGTCATGATGCACACAGCCGCTGAGAAACAGGAATTGAAGGAGTGGTGGGACAGCGAGAAGAGGGACTGAAAGGAGAATGCAGTGCGCCAGAACGAAGCCACGGAGCGGCTCTTAAAACGTTATGAAGCTCCAAGTGGACACACTCTAGGCACTATTAGCACTGCAAACCGAGCAGCTTCATGCCTGCCCCACTTCCCTTCACAAATATTATGGAGCGTACAGCTCGCAGCTATAAGTTAGGATTATTATCATCGGCCAGGTCCAGCTTTCCATAGAGGCAGCCCCAGCAGGCCTTTAACCAGCCAAAAGCACACAACAGCCATTCTGCACTTGCTCAGCCTGTTGTTGAATTGCTCCTTGCTGCTGTCAAGGTGCCAAGTGTATGGCTTCATAAGTCACAGCATTAAGAGGTAGGCAGGGTCTCCCAGGATCAGAATGGGCATTTTGACTTCCCCTACGGTGATCTTCTAGTCTTGGAAGAAAGTCTCCGCTTGCAGCTTTCTGAACAGGCCATTCTGAAAGATGCATGCATCATGCACCTTTCCGGACCAGCCTGCATTAATGTCCATGAAATGCCCAAGGTGATCCACAAGCAGTCATCCTGGGCAGGGATTCAGTGAAGAATGACCCCTAATTATGTTACTTCCCTGCCTTAAATAGGGTTTACATATGGTGGGAATCCTTTGTTTTCCAGTGTGGTTCCCACCTCCTTCCCTCAGTGGAAAAATACAAGTATTCTATCATGGAGTCCAGCACTAGGTGACTTGATCACATGACCCTGCAGTGTTAAAGCAGCCATGAGTGAAAGGCTGTTTGTAGACTCCCAGGAAAGCTTCTCAGGAAGGTGGGAGATTAGCATCTTCAAAGACCTATTGTTCTCCCTAATGGTCCATTGACTTGTTCCCAGCTAGCCCGCCAGACTGGTTGCATTCTGTCTGGTGGGCATTCCCCAGGTGCAAAACACTTTTGTAGTACAGATGTATAGTCAGTATTCCTAACTTGATATACAAAAATGAAACATACATACAGGAAGGGCAGCCAGAGAATAAAAGACAGCCCCAAGGACAAGACTCCAAGAGAGAACCATGTGTGTGTGTGTCAGCCACAGACCGCACCTGAGCCCGGCATCACAGCCCCCTCTGCAGAGGGGCCTCCTTGGCTTCCCAGGGGCAGGACACAGAAAACAAACTCCCAGTACTTACAGATTGAAAAGTTTATTAGAAAATGTTTAAAAATAGGTGGTACAGAGCGTTTAAAACGTCAGTTATTGGTCATCGGGGGTAACATACAGAGTACAGGGGGACGCTAGTATTTTGGTATTGGACAGCACATAACATATACAGTCTGCAATGTCCCCAGTGCGGGGTGTACAGTGGGTGAGATCAAGATACAGTCAGGAAGCAGTGAGGGCACATCACTCATACAAAAAGTCACAGACAGTCGTGGGTATAAGCAAGCGGGCCGGGTAATGGGGATAGAGTGACCCTCACATGGTGGAGTTCAGTTCGGTTGGTTCAGGGCTCAGGGGATATAGTCCAGCAGGGGGGGTTAACAGGTCTCTTCCCCCTTGCGGGTGCACGAAGTCACGCCGGCTCACTCTTGGTATTGGCGCTGGCTTGTGATGTGCTCTGTGTAAATGTCTCTAGACCATCGAATAGTGTCCGAGACCATTTGGTGTCTCATGAGCCACGTGTAGGGACAGCCCACCCCACAGGTCTTAAGTACGCATTCATTACAGGGGTCCCAGGCACCCAGTGGCCCAATGATCAGGGCGTCGGTTAGACCTCATAGCCCTTGTCCGCAGGGTGTCAGCCAAGGGGGCGTATTTTTTGAGTTTATGGGCTTGGGCTTCGCGAAAGGCCGGGGTACTGTTCTTGAACGGGATCTTCACGTCGACGAGGATGATCTTTTTCCGATCCTCATCCGTGACGACGATGTCCGGGAGCAGCAGGCTGTCAGTGTTGGGGACGGTGCGGTTAACTGTGATCTCACCCAGGTGCGGGGCGATGGCCTTCACCAGTCGGTCTTGGATGGCGTTGTGGCGCAGCTGCCAGGCTCTGGTGTGGGGCTTGCAGCTGCAGAGGACGTGGGGCAAGGTCTCCCAGCTACACCCTGTAGGAGTCCTGCTCCTGTCAAACTAGTCAGACCCTAAGGCCAGAGGAGCTGCCAAGACTGTGCTACTGTCAGTGGCAGTCATGGCAGAGCCAGATGTAATGCTGTCATTGCTGTTTAATTTAATTAGCGTGCGCCCAGAGCCGGCCAGAGGTGCTGTGGCAAAGACTCCTCTTATTCCAGGGGCCTTTCCTGGAAGCACTTTCTGCTGCTTATTCGGCAGCACTGTCAGTTGCCAGGAAGACACAATCACCCACTGCAACAGCCTATTCAGAGCTGGGGATGCTGAGAACAGGATGTTCCCTCCCACAGGAGCAGGTGGCTGGACTCACAGTATTGCACACCTGCTCCAGGCATTTCCTTTTCTCCTGAATGTTACAATTTCCTAGTGACATCAGAGTGGTTCTATTCCTGCTAGTGGTTCTTCTAGCGGCCTGTCCTCTGGTGCTGACTGTACTGCCAGCCTGCCATCCAGATGCATAACTCCAGGGATAAGCTTTGTCTTCTGTTAAAAACCAAACCAAACCACCAATCTCTTCTGAACTAATCATCTTTGTGCCTGGAATGGGGTTTATGTTCCAAAGGAAACATATTTCAGCACTAATATGACAACTATTTCTCTGCACTATTAAAAAATAGTGTTAGAAGTTTTTGCTTTGTAACGCAAAGACCCGCATCCTCTTCCTAGCAGGCTGTGAAAGAATTTTCCTTATAGGGTTAGAGACTAAATCTCAGTTTCCTATTATGATGCAGAAAAGTAAAGACTATCTTACCAAGATTTATTGTGCTTATTGAGGCATTTAAAATTGAAGACTCTTTTATCAGTCAGCTCTAGCACTATTCCTGTTCCTTTGGTGTACAGGGCTCCCTTGCTTTATACATTATTTTATGATTATAGCAACTATTGGAGACATAACAACACACAACTTTATAAATGAAACCTGTCAACATAAACTAAGTTCCCTGTAAGCTGTGCAGCTGTGCCACAGCCTATTTAGTGCCATGCAGGCGCTCAAAGAACCAGCCCAGGAGTGGTCGGGGGAGGGGTGCCCCTGGCCCCAACCTAGCCTGGCCCCCAACCTGGTGTGGCCGGGCACGGCCAGGGTGCCCCTAGCCCCAGCTGGCATGGCCCAAACCCAACTGGAGGAGTCCTCCCTCCCTCCCTGAGCACCCTCCTGCACCCGCAATCCCTCATCCCTAGCCCCACTCCAGAGCCTGCACCCCCAGCTGGAGCCCTCATCCCCCCACCCTAACCCTCTGCCCCAGCCCTGAGCCCCTCATCTGCAGCTGGAGCCCCCCTCACCACTCCCAGCCCAACCCTCAGCCCTGGCCCCACTCCAAAGCCCGCACCCCCAGCCAGAGCTCTCACATGCCTGCAGCCCAACCCTCTGCCCCAGTCCCACGCCCACCACATGAATTTTGTTATGTGCACCAATATGAAGGTCTTGTATCATTCATCACCTTCATGTTGGTTCACATAACAAAATTCATTCCCCACGTAAGTGGGAAAAATTAGAGGGAACACTGCCCATAAGATGTATAGCAATGCAAATTTAGCAAGCCCACATCTTAGCAGCAGCTCTTCTGGATAAGGACTACAGGGATCTGTGACAGGTTTGGTCACAGAGACCCCCTTGGGACTGTCAAAAGACATGCTGGAATTACCTCTGAGCCCGTTTTCCCTGCCAGCTTGGGGCTCTAAAACCCTGCCTTGTTGAGCCAGACACGCTAGCCTGCTGCAGCACAGACCCAGAGTTTGGTCCACACCCCCAAAGCTGCAGAATTAACAGGTAACCTGCTGAGTGGTTTTCAATTTCCAGCATCCAGACACCCAGCTCCCAATAGGATCCAAACCCTAATCACTTACTCTGGGTTCATTAATAAACAAAAGTGATTTTATTAAGTATAAAAAGTATATTAAGTGGTTTCAAGTAGTAACAGACAGAACAAAAAGAACTGGAGTACTTGTGCCACCTTAGAGACCTAACAAATTTATTTGAGCATAAACTTTCATGGACTACAGCTCACTTCATCGGATGCATGCAGTGGAAAATACAGTAGATAGATAGATAGATAGACAGAACATGAAACAATGGGTGTTACCATACATACTCTAATGAGAGTGATCAGTTAAAGTGAGCTGTTACCAGCAGGAGAGAAAAAAACTTTTTGTAGTGGTAATCAAAATGGTCCATTTGCAGCAGTTGACAAAAAGTTGTGAGGAACAGTGGGGGGGGGGGAATAAACATGGGGAAATAGTAAAATTATTTTAGTTTTAGTGTATTTCCCCATGTTTATTCCTCCCTCCCCACCCCAGCGGCAGGGTTCCAGCAAGCGGCTGACAGCCTCCTGAGCCCCTCCCACCACCCCGCAGGGTTCTAGTTAGGGGCTCGGCAGCCTCCTGAGGGCCCCCCAGCAGGGTTCCAGCGAGGGGCCCAGCAGCCTCCAGAGGGGGCCCCCCACAGGGTTCTAGCCACAGGCAACAGTCTGATGGTAGGGGCCTCGGGCGAGGGCTGGAGGTGTCCTGTTTTTTCTTTGGGAAATATGGTCACCCTATCGCTGTGGCTCTCTGCTCCATGGCTGCCATGAGGATGCACCTGGTAGAAGGCTGCAGGACAGGAGTCATGAGCAAATGTTTAGTTTAGTCTCTCTGGGAAAGCGGTCATTTTGTGTAATTGTAAATTGGCAGAGGGTTAAAAGGACAGAGAACTATCAGAGCCATCAAATCAGGCAGGTTGTTGGCCTAAGAGACCATAGGATCTCCTCACCATCACCTTGGCTTCCATCTTCCCCCTACCCCATGCAACATACATTCGTTCCATCTCCTCTGCGTTAGGCTGTAAGCTCTGGTGACGTGTTCGTACGGCATTCAGCACAATGTGCTCCCAGGCTAGGGAGGCTGTTGGGCGCCACTGCAACACAGGTAAATAATCTGCAAGGAAAATATTGAAATAAGTACTTCGAGAGTAGGTTTTAGTGCCCACAGAGTGCAGAGAAGGCCCTGTTCCTATGTCAGGCATTTCCACCTCTTGCTAAGCAAAGCAGATAGTATCTCCCAAGTATTAAGAGTTCATTACTGAACTCTTCTTAGGACATGAGAATACTGGGAACAGAAGGTTCTTTCCCCGCCTCATGTGGCCATCTGCCTGTGATTTGATCAAATCCGTGGGAAGGCTAAACAATCATATTTAGCATTTTATATCATATTTCACCTAAACAGCCCATAGCGGTTTGCAAACATTGATTCATTAAACCTCACCATTAAGCCCCTGTCTGGAAGGCAAGTATCTTAACCTCTAATTTACACAGATGTAGACATGGAGTGATTAAGCCACTTGTCCTGTTTCACAGCAGACTAGACCAAAGAACAGAACTCAGGAGTCCCAGATGCCAGTTCCCTACTCTAGCCACTAGTTCCCACTTCTAGGTGAAGTGTCAACTAGTTTAGCCTCCTCAAGGAAGCCAGCTTCATACCTTGGAAAGCACTGGCCTAAGGTTTTATAAAATCTGTAGAGATTATTTATTCTCACCATCATCTCCTGCGTCGGTGGATACCAGCCTAGATGATTGTGGCATCGGCTGGTTGTGAACACCCTGCAGATGCTCTCAGCTGGGAGCTGTTCTTTGGCATAAAACAAAAAAAGTCTGGTTGCCAAACAAGGTGAAGCAATCAAAGGCACACATGACCTTCCATGCTGATAATTCACATATGCAAACAGTTAACCAGCGAATTACAAAAGTCAATATGACAGATTGGAGGGGACTGTCACTTTTGCTTGATCAATCAGAATTTACAAGATAATGTTAAAATAAAGAATGAAACATGCAAAAAAGATGACTTCACTCTGCTGCTTAGCACATTTGATGGGCTCCCCTACTGAGCAAACAGATTTTCTCAAGGTCAGAGGAATGCTTGGGCAGACAGGCTTTCTCTGCTTTAAGTGACTGCTGCTTTTCTGACACACAGGCTCTTCGGAAACAAGCTCTGCCATCCCTAACGGCATGATTTTTAAATTGCTATATTGAGCTCACTCGTGTAAAGCAAAAGGATGCAGCTGAGGCAGTGAAGATCTGAATGAATCTAGCCATCATTGCTGACAGTGCTTCTGCAGTTGCTTGTTTCTAATATTAAGATGGTACTTTGGATGTTCCAGCTGTCAGCAGCCATTTACACCTTCTGCAACCCATTGACCAGGGGTTACACAGTGCACATGAAGGAAGAATTGGTCCCTTGAAATATGTAACATTTCATGTTCAGCTTTGCAATATTGCAATGCTTGTTGAGATCCTTGGGGGAGCTAGATAGTATATGGAGTTACCTTCCCCCTCTCAGAAGTTGGCATGCTCCAGAACTCTTCATACATGGAGAGTTACTAGCAGGTTTTATACAAGAGCAAAGCATGCTGCAGGAGGTGGGGGTCATCTGGTTTTCCAACGTTGTACTACCTTAAGCAAGATAATTCCTACCAGAAAAGTGACACGTATTAGATACTGTATTTGGAATAGAATTCTAACTTTAAAACTATTAAAGACTGGCTGGGATCACAGGGCCTTTTCTACTTCTTCCCTCAATTATTAATAGTAAAACCTTCATAATCCTTGGATGATGGCTCCAAAAGGTGGGGAATTTTAACAATGTTAGCTTTACACTGGATGTGGGTATGTAAGAACCCACCAGAGTCATAGTATACTCCTATGCAACTCTAGAAGGGCTTGTCTGCAATTGAATTTTGAGTCAAGTTTTGATATGTTACACAACAGGCCTTTAGCAGCTTAGGGTGAAACAACTAACAACCAAGGTTTGTTTAGTGTCTGTAATAGGATTTATAATCCTGTAAATTCATGTGTAAAGACACAAGAAAGTATTCAAGTGCAGACAAACCCAAGTGTCTGTCCAGAGAGCCTGGAGACAGGAAGACTCTGCAGTATTGGTAAGACAACAGTACTTGGGCCTGAATTAGGATTTTACACACACTTCTCTTGAGCTTTGAGGACATATTCTCCAGGAGAAGCATGAAGAAGTTTGCTATCCAAACACATACAGCAGCTACCATTATAAAGTCAGTGTTTCCCTACTTTCCACAACGTGACATGGAAGTGGGGACAGCATGTTGTGGCTAGAAGACAAGTTTTAATGGCTTCTAGCTGCCTGGCTTTGCATGTCATTAGAAATGAGTTGTTTGGTAACATAAAATAAATGTCTGATCCCAGTGAGGGCCTGGAGTAATAGCTTTATTAGAGGTAGCTATGTCTGCCAAGCCACTTCCAGTATTTAGTAAAACAACCTGCAGGGACTGCAGTGTGTGTCATCGTGTGTGCAGCACTAGTGTCACAATGGTAACTGAACATTAGTCTTTGCACAGTGAAATGAAAATACTGGTGGTTTCCTTCTGAAAGGCACTGAGTAGACTCCAGTGCAGTTAGTATCTAGCTGGTAACCTCACAGCAAGTAGAAAGTATATAGGAACTTTAGATGTTAATTTCAAACCAATTCAACAGAAGATTACTACATGTAGATGTTGGCTGCTATCACAGTTTGAGTATTAACCTTACTTGTAGCATTCTGCTTGACCAAAGATGTAGAGAGCATCTTTGAGCAAGACACAGAAGCCACTCCTCATCCCAGGAGCTGCAGGTGCTGAATGGATTATTTTCAAGTGGAATTCTGCAACAAATTAAACATGAGAACGGTGGTATTGCGGCATTACCAAGCTGGCACATTCAGAGCTAACACATGGTATACAGGGGGATCTGAACAGAAGGGAGATGCACCTTTGTTTTTAATGGAGAGATGGGCCATACCGAGATACAATGTAACACCACTGATGTCAATGGAGTTACACTGGGAATTAGTGTAGTCGAATGAGTTTTGGATCATTATCTTGTACCTCTTCTCTAGAGAACACGTGGCTCTAACTCATTACTGCACTGTAGAAATAACGCCTTCTGATGTGAACCCAGGAACAGTAGCCCTCAAAGGAAAGTTGCAGTAGTGCCCAGCATATAAGTGAGGCCCTGGCCAAGGCAGTAAACAAGACCATTGCCTTCTCCATGCCCTGGCGTGGAGCCCAGCTGTGTTTTCTTTGTAATATACCAACAAGCTCCACTATATTTCAGAGTTTAAGGCTGCCCGATAAGGGTTGCATGAATAGTTGCTATGCTACAATAAAACAATGCAACAGACTTGATAAAATACTGTAGAATTTGGTTAAAATGTAACAGGCTTTTTCCCCTTTTGAGGAAGACAATTCAATTGCATTAACCATAAGACCATTCTCTCTCTTCCGGCAATGCACTGCCTCACTTACTACATACCTTCCATACCCCATTTCCATGTGTCGGTGGTGGAGTCCCCATGGTGTGTCAGAGGTTGGTCCTGGCTGGTACCACCAGACTGGGAGACCTCCTGGACTACAATCGGTGGGACTAGGTGACCCTGTGTCATTTAGCCAGTGCATGAAGCGGTCCAACCCACTCATCCCCTGTCATATGCTCCAGGGGACGAAGGCAGCCTTGCCTCCTGCTTCTCTCTCTTTCCTTAAGGGTGCTCCATGCCCACTTCTCACTCCTGGTTGTATTTCCCTAGTTTGTTTATCAGACGGTCATGTGAGACAGTATCAGAAGCCTTACTACAGTCAAACTATACCACATCTACCGCTTCCCCATATCCACAAGGCTTGTTACCCTGTCAACGAAAGCCGTCAGGTTGTTCTTGACAAATCCATGCTGACTGTTATTTATCACCTTATCGTCTTCTATTCTATTTACTTCCTTGCCCTCATGTCCCAGCTGACAACCAACTGGTGGGACTTGCAGCCACCTGAGGAGGGCAAGGAACCTGAAGGAGCAGCCAGTACTCCACTCTGGTCCCACAGTCCACAAGGGATATTAGTTGTCGCCTCCTACATGGAGCTGTGAGCACCAGGGCTGACGAGAGGTGGGGGGAAGCTGGTACAAATTACCAGGGCCCGACAGTCCAGAAGCGGGCCTGGGGTCCAGCTTCCCCAGCCCTGTTTAGCTGGTTTGCCCTTGCTGGGGGGCCTGAAAAATTGTTTTCACCAGGGCCCCAACCCACTCTCAGCAGCCCTATGAGCACGGGCATGTACCTGCCAGGGTTCACGAACTCCCCTGACACCTTTCCTTTTGCAGCAAGACGGAGATCCTGGTGCACATCTACATAGAGTGCATCAGGTTGTAGCCCATCTTCCAGCGCCTCCAGAGCCTCTTACTGAAGTTCTGGCTGCGCTTATCCCCTCACCTGATTTTTGCACACCCCATCCATGGCCCCACTAAGTTGAGAGACCAAGACAGCCATCCATCATTCCAGGAGGAGGAAGCTCTGACTCTGGGACCTATTTCCTGTGCCTTATCCGATCACACCTTGGGGCAGAGTTCTTCTTGGCAGCAGCTCCCAGCATGCCTTTCAGGAATAGTGGGCGCTCTTGGGGGGTTTCTGCTTGGCGTTCCCCTCTGGATCCCTCATTCTTTATCTCTGACCTCTCTCCCACTCCTGTTTTTTCATTTGTTGTCCTCAGAAATCAATAGTAGCCTGGACTTAGTGGTTCTTCCCCCTTAATTGAAATGGTATGCATTAGTTATGGGCAGGCCTGGACCAGCCTGCCCCAGTATTACAGAAAGTACACACCTTCCAACTTTTGCAACAGCCTCCTTCAGTACACAACTCTGATTCATCCCGACAGCCGGTCCTTCTTGTGCTCTCACAAGTTTCTGCCCAAACAGATAAAGTTTGGCAAAGTTATAAGCAACTGAAAACAAGGTCTATTAATGGGAAGTGTCAGGCAACCTTACCAGCCCCATCTATAACTGAAATAGCATCCATTTGTCTTTTTGTCTCCAAATTCTAAAGAGAAAGGTGGTGCAAATAACCAATGCTTTCAGGTCATTGCTGAGAGACACAGCCTGCCCTTCTGTGAAGAATGCCCTAGACCAGTGGTCCCCAAACATATTTGGTCATGCTCCCCCCCTCCTTACCTGGTCCTTCTGCCCCCACCAGGAGCCACAGTTGGGAGCTGTGGCTGGGAGTGGGCCCACAGCCAGAGGCTGGGCCAGAACTGCAGCTGAGGCCACAAGTTGGTGGCTGGGAGCTGGACCAGAATTGCGGCTGGGGGCAGGGCCAGAGCAGAGGTGGGGGCAAAGTGGGGCTGGGTGGTGCTCCTTCCCGGGGGGTTGGCCTGGGCCCCACCACGCTCCCTGGAACGTTCCTCCGGCCCCCCCAGGGGGGCATACCCCTCAGTTTAGGGACCACTGCCCTAGACTGAGTAGGTCTCAGATGGTGTGTGGTGACTCTCATACCTTCCACACCCAGGGAGAATGAAGGTAACAAGTCTTTGAACTGACGTGTACAGATGCAGGGGCTCATTCTGGGCTTTTACACTGACAAACTCATTGTGTAAGATGACATTACCGATGAGTCACACCAGTACTTGGGCAATCCCTCAGTCTGTGCGCATTAGAAGTACCACTGATTTTGCCTTCCCTAATACTTGGTGCTTACCTTGTGCATTATTCTTTATTTGGCTGTGGCTAGTTTTGACCGGGGACCTAGTGGGGAGCCAGCTGTGGTCACTCAATGAGGGTGAACTGCAAAGAATGGAGCAGACAATCCCCATAAAGCTGGTGGATACTCCAATATTTAGGGTAAGGTATGATCCAGCAAGGGTCAATTTATCACGTCTAGTCTAGACACGATTAATCGACCCCCAAGCTCTCTCCCATCGACTCCTGTACTCCACCGCTTCGAGAGGTGCAAATGGGAGTTGACGAGGAAGCAGCAGCAGTTGACTCACCAAAGTGAAGACATCACGGTAACCGGGGCGGCTCTAGGTATTTTGCCGCCCCAAGCACGGCAGGCAGGCTGCCTTTGGCGGCTTGTCTGCGGAGGGTCTGCTGGTCCCGCAGCTTCGGAGGACCTCCCGCAGGCGCAGGACCAGTGGACCCTCCACAGACAAGCCGCCGAAGGCAGCCTGCCTGCCACCCTCGCGGTGCCGGCAGAGCGCCCCCTGCAGCTTGCCGCCCCAAGCATGCGCTTGGCATGCTGGGGCCTGGAGTCGCCCCTGCATGGTAAGTTGATCTAAGTACATCGACTTCAGATACGTTATTCACGTAGCTGAAGTTGCGTAACTTAGATCGATCCCCCCACCCAGTGTAGACCAGGCCTTAGATTCACCAGGCCAGCATAAAACAGCTTCTCTATTACCTTACTGGTTACTCAGAAGTCCAAACAACACAGTTCCATTAAAGTGATCCAGCCTCAGGCCTTAGCTTTCAGTTTCTGCAATCAAATATATGTCATTCGCTGTTCATGTGCAAAACAGGCACTCTTATTCAGCAGCTTCTCCTTCCATATCAGATATTTTTTGGTTTTGGTCAAGTTCTAGCTGCTGGTTTCTCACTGCAAGCATTTTTGCTGGGTCTGCTTCCTTATTATGGGAAATTAACACATTTTTCAGTTTCTGCTCTGGGGCCTTTTGCTTAAAATACAACCCTCTCTGTAAGCACGATTCTTCCAGGCTTTTTCTGTCAGGATCTTGATCATGGGTTGCTCACTATTAAGGATTAAAAATCAGTTAACTCTGCATTATCAAAATTAAATTTTGACAAGCTTGTGGTTCTGATCCAAAAACTCAATTAACCTATGGTAATGTGTGTCTAAGCATGACTACGCCACTGGGACCAGGGTCCTAGTGGGAAGCTGGCTGTGGTCACTCAATTGAGGTGAACTGCAAAGAATGGGGCAGACAATCCCCATAAAGGTGGTGGATATTCCAATACTTAGATTCACCAAACCAGCATAAAACAGCATCTTTCTTACCTTGCTGGTTACTCAGAAGCCCAAACAACACAGATCCCTTAAAGTGATCCAGCCTCAGACCTCCATCCAGGTACCAGATCAAATATGATGAAAATTTCTGTAAATCTTGTTTCATCATTATTATATAAAGGTTCTACCAATCCCAAAGGATTGGACACATTACCTCCCAGGTTAATGAATGTTTCAGATCTTACTCAAATACGCGCTACAGCCAATTCTTATTAACTAAACTAAAAAAATTTTAAAACACAAAAAAAGAGAATATGGTTAAAAGATCAATTTACATAGAGACATGAGTTCAATTCATCGAGGAGCTGATTCACAGCAGAGATGGTGAGCTTTGTAGTTGCAAAGAGTTCTTTCAGAAATAGTTCATAGTTCGGGCATACTAGCATAACTGGGACATCAGTCTTGTGACTCAAACTTCCCCCGATGAAGCCTAAGCAGATCTGAGATGACAGAATCAGGATCCAAGGATCTTTTATACAATTTCATGTCTTTTTGACAAGTTGGAGTTCCTCAGGGAACAAAAGGTCATTACGATGACTTTGAAGGAGGTTCATCACCGATACTTAGCTATAGAATTAACATAGGCCGTTTGCTTTTTCCTCCACCATTCACAGATTATTTGCTATACATTTCAAAGAGAGATGAATACAGAGATATCCTGTGTTTACAATTCATTTAAATGCTAGGATGTTCTTTTGACCTCTCAATTATCAGAATACAGCATAGACAGGGACTGCTGATTACATTGTCGGCCTTACTCATACGTATGTAAATACACAAAACCACAAACAGTATCTCCCCACGTCTTTTGAGGGTTATTTATTTTACAGGATGTTTAACCCTTTCTAGCCATGTGTCACACTAATATATGCAGGGTTGTGTTTACTGGATACTTGATCAGACACACTGTTGCACTCTGCATTTCTTTAGACAAAAATTAGGCCCAGACCCTCAGAGTTATTAGTTGGTTAACTCCCATTGGAATCGAAGGGAGTTTGACACCTAGATATGCAAGAGGTTCCTGGTCTCTGTCACTACATATTTCAAGTCAATAACATTAATTGAATGTTAATACAATTGAATACAAACGTTACTTTTTTCCATAACTACCTTGCAAGATAAGGTCAGGGAACATCGCAGAGAATGGGCAGTGCAGCTTAAGAGCAGTTCTTTAGAACGCTGTGCCAGCAGCTGGCATTCTGCCTGTCACTGCTGGCCCAGAGCCATGTCATACAGAGCTGCGAAACAGCCTCCTGGGAAAGAGGCACACGCGGTGCTGTGAAGTATCCTGTTCTCCTCTGAACTGGCAGTGTCCAAACCATAGGCTTTATTCAAGGAAAAGAGAGACATTCTGCCTCTTATGCTCCTGTCACCCAGTAAAAGGGCAACACCTGAGCACCAATCCCTTGTGGCTGAAACCTTCTCCTTGACTCTAGCACTTGGGAGAACCAAGCAGCATGGCTGAACAATCTGCATCCCCTCCAAGCACTTATGCACCATTCTACAGCAGTTGAGAAGGCACAGCCTGCGCCTCACCAAATTGGCAGATTCTGAGCCAGTTTCTTTTTCTCCAACCTAAACATGGACCAGAATTCAGCCAGAGGATAGCGCTGCAATCAGAGTCTTCACACAGGCACCCTTCTAATAGGTAATGGAGTATAAACAGAACAGAGAGCTTTGTGAACAGCTCATGCAGAAGGGATCTTGGTGTCAATGTTTTATCTGATGGATGCGGAGAGGAAGCCAGGAGGGACAAGCCACTTGGGTGAGCTTTCAGGAAGCAATTATAGTGTTTTATTACATTGTGGAGGAGAGTTTGGTTTGTTAGGTGGCAATTTATACCTTCCTGCACGTGAGCTAGAATGCCTGGAAAATTTTAAGAAGACTGAGGAGTCTTGCGACACAGACTTTATCCAGAGTTTTGCAGTCCTAGTTTGCACTGGAAAAGTAAAATGTGAACCCTGAATTTGTAAAATACATTTTATGACTGAACCTTTGCCTTTGATCTCTGTAAAGATTCCTATGATAAAATTACTTTTAAATTGTATCACAATTTATAAATTGCCCTGTGGAAAGCTGCATAAATGAAATGAAATGCCCCCTCACAAACAGAAATGCCAAATAAAACCTCATCTTCATAATTTGGGTTTTGTTCATCGAAGGCCAATCAAATAGGCACCTACTTGTAGCCTTTTAACTATGGCATAAAAATAAGTCAAGATCTGAGCAGAACACAGAAAGTGAGGGCCTACCACCAACGTACATAATAGCGTTATCATCGTTTCTAGCCCATTCCTTTCCCCAAATTGTTAACAGGGAGGGCAATTAACCGCTGGAGCACCTGACCTAGGGATGTGATGGACCTGAAATGTATAAATCAAAACAAGCCGTCTCTTTCTAAATACCCTGGTCTAACTTAGCCCAAAGTTATGGGTTTGCTGCAGCAATGATCAGGTGAAATTCTCTAGTTTGCTGTGTGGGAGGTCAGGATAGATTATCAGAATGGCCCCATCAGGTTTTAAGGGTTATTAATCTATCATGTAGCCTAATATTGTTCGGCACTTTGACTACTGATGGCATTTCCATTGAGCTACCCACGATGACATTCACCCCAAGCCTATTTCTAAAGTGGTTACAGTTAATTTAGAACAAAGAAGTGATTGTACAAGTTAGGCTGATCAACTTCTCATGTGACAAATAAAAATAACTTAGTTGGAGAAAACAAGGACTGAAGCCATTTAGGAGAGATACAAAAGGAGAAGAAAAACAAGTATGCTAGATTGGGAATGGCTTGATGACAAAAGGTCCAGGTTACTTAGAGACAACATCAAAATATATCAAGCAGATCGAAAGGCAAAACCTGTCTCTGTCCAAAACCAAGCTAAATGGAGAATTAGAGTGAACAGCTGATAAACCAGACAGCCAGGGAGTGAGTGAGAGAATTCCAATATGGCTGAAAGCATGAAGTGAGGTAGAAATGGGTAACGTTATCAAAAAGATAATTGAAAAAAGGATTAAAGAGGGAAGTTAGTGGATAAAAGCTAATTTCTGCCTGTATTCAGAACCCAGATAATACAGCTGAGTTACTGTGGATGAGTGCTCACTTGTGGGGAAATGACGGTTTAAGTTAAATGTGCGTGTGTAAGTAATTTCACGGGAGTCCCTGCAGTTACCAGGCGCCACTACCACACTGATGTTCACACCCCCTTCACTTTTATTATCCAAAATTTTTGAACAAGTAGCACAGAGATGTCTTCCTATCCATTGCAGGGTGACTCTGCTGTCTGAGGCCCCAGTGCAAGTCAGGAGTCACTCACAGGCCTCAAACAGAGTGACTATGGGTTTACACTAGTCAGTGACCTCTTTATCTGGTTTTAGAATCTTACATTTTGAAATACTCAGCTGGAGCATACAGGGTCAACTCTGCTCAGAGAGAGAACGAAGAGAGGTAGAGGCCGGGTAAGAGTGCAGAGGCCAGGTGCAATGGAGTGGGGTTGGGAGAGAAGGTTACTGACCCCTCGGAAGGACAGGCTGCCACCTGAAGGCAGTTGGACTCTCTGGACTGGGATGCACTTGCACTGTATTATTCAATATTGATCATTTTTTCTCTTTGTCAAAGAAGTTTAATTCTATAACTGACAGTAAACTTGGAATCAAGAGCCAGCTTACAAAACTTTCCTCAGAGTATTGTTATTTGTCTGCAAAATTAAAGTATTTTTAAATAAAATTATAGAAAAAAATATACTAGAAGATTAATGGATAGACCCTGTCAGCGGGTGGGATCAAACCTGGGATCTCTGGAGCTTAGTGTATGAGCCTCTACTGTATGAGCTAAAAGCCATATGGTTCTTGGCTAAGACTGTAGCAGATTCATTAATCTCTAAATGGTCTCAGTACCACTAGAGGGGACAGAGCACCAGGAGGTGTGTGGGTTACATCTGCAGCAGGAACGTACTATCAGCATCCCAGATTCTGCTCTCCCCCAATTCAGCATATCCACAAATATTGAACTGGTTGAATCTGCTGAGTTAATTACTAAGACATGTACAATTTCTAAGTACCATTATCCTATCCAGCTCTTGAAATTAATATTTTTCCTGTCTGATCAGTATCTAAGTTTTGTGCAATTGTCTCCAATGTTCCATTCATTCCAAAACATAAAGTGACTTGAAATTGTGAAGCTCTATTTCATCCAAAGCAGTTGTCCATATTTCTGGTGCTGTAAGATTACAAAGCAAAGTTTTGTCATTACCTTTACCATTAGGGCTACGGAAATACAGCTCTATTCACAAACTGATAGGCTTTCCCAGGAGCCTGACTTTGATAGTAATGTTTAGAAAAACAAAACTGTATTCATGGTTACTTGAAAATCTCTTCAAGTGCTCCGGAGACGCGCCGCGGGGCCCCCCCACCGCCGAATTGCCGCCGAAGCGGGACCAGCTGCCAAAGTGCAGCTGGGTCTTCAGTGGTAATTCTGTGGCGGAGGGCCCCGCCGCGGGTCTCTGGAGCACTTCGGCGACTGGTCCCAGAGCGGAAGGGCCCCCGCTGCCAAATTACCGCCGAAGACCAGGTTGCATGTCAGCAGCGGGTCCCGCTTCAGTGGTAATTCACCGGCGGGGGGTCCTTCCGCCTCGGAGCGGAAGGACCCCCCCGCCAGCGAGGACCGGGAGCAGAAGAAGCTCCAGGGGCCCAGGCCCCGCGAGAGTTTTCTGGGGCTCCCGGAGCAAGTGAAGGACCCCGCTCCAGGGGCCTCGAAAAACTCTCGTGGGTGCCCCTGTGCGGCCTGGGGCAAATTGTCCCTCTTGCCTCCCTCTCTGGGCGGCCCTGCTGGCGCGCTGACCCAGAGGAAGCCCTGGGCTGCGGGCTGCTGCGGCGGCGCCCTGACCCGGGGGACCCCCTGGGCTGCAGGCTGCCACTGGCAGCTCAGACTCCCTCTCTGTCCTAGCAGCAGCGGCTGCGCAACCATTTAAAAAAAAATTGAGGGGTGCTTTTTGGCGCCCCCAAATCTCGGCGCCCTAGGCAACCGCCTAGTCCGCCTAAATGGTTGCACCGGCCCTGAATATACCCCAATTGAAATTAAATTATATGTGTCAGTTCCAGAATAAATGAAGTTCTTCCCATGATGTGCTCTCTTGGCTTTTGTATTCTGTGTGGTCATCTGCTTTCTAAGGTCCCAGTCTTACAAACTACTCCACATTTGCTGAGGTTAGTGTCTGTGCAGCACCCCTTTCACTTTAATGGAATCCATCTGTGCAGACAACCTTGCCGCTAGGGGCCTGACTGCATTCAGTCATTTGCAGTTGGTCTCCCAGTTACCAGTGAGGTTGTGCTGTGAGGACTGCCAGAATCCAGCCTTCTACTGACACGTTCCCAGAGACAGCCTCAGGCTTAAAAAATCTCTCCAGCAGAGATGTCCAGAGAAAAAACACCATCAGCTCCCCACACACATGCACAGCATCAACTCCCCTCTAACCCGAGCCCCGAGCCCCAAACCCCCCGCACTACATGGGTCAAGAGAACTCTGTAAAGTGTGAACATCCAGCATCAACAACACAATACACCCCATCAGCCCCCCTCCAACACCCCCCGAGCCCCCTACACACCCCGTCAGCCCCCCTCCAACACCCCCCGAGCCCCCTACACACCCCGTCAGCCCCCCTCCAACACCCCCCGAGCCCCCTACACACCCAGTCAGCCCCTCTCCAACACCCCCCGAGTCCCCTACACACCCCATCAGCCCCCCTCCAACACCCCCGAGCCCCCTACACACCCCATCAGCCCCCCTCCAACACCCTTCCGAGTCCCCTACACACCCCATCAGCTCCTCTCCAACACCCTTCCGAGTCCCCACACCCCATCAGCTCCTCTCCAACACCCTGAACCCTAAAACCCCACAGTACATGAGCCAAACAATGTAAAGTGTGAACATCCAGCATCAATCACACACACAAACCCACCATCAGCTCCCTTCCAGCACCCCCAAACCTCCCCTGCACCCCATCAGCTCCCCTCCAACACCCTTCCGAGTCCCCACAGCCCATCAGCTCCCCTCCAATTCCCCCCAACCCCCATACCCCATCAGCTCCCCTCCAACACCCCCAAGTCCCTCACACCCTATCAGCTCCCCTCCAATGCCCCCGAGCCCCCTACACATCCATCAGCTCCCCTCCAATGCCCCCCAAGTCCCCCATACCCCATCAGCTCCCCTCCAACAGCCTCTGAGTCCCCTACACTCCCATCAGCTCCCCTCCAACACCCCCCAAGCCCCCTACACACCCATCAGCTCCCCTCCAACGCTCCCAAGCCCCCTACACACCCATCAGCTCCCCTCCAATGCCCCCCAAGTCCTCCACAGCCCATCAGCTCCCCTCCAACACCCCCACAACCCCCATACCCCATCAGCTCCCCTTCAACACCCCCCAAACCCCCTACACACCCATCAGCTCCCCTCCAACAACCCCCGAGTCCCCATACCCCATCAGCTCCTCTCCAACACCCACGAACCCTAAAACCCCACAGTACATGAGCCAAGCAATGTAAAGTGTGAACATCCAACATCAACCACACACACAAACCCACCATCAGCTCCCTTCCAGCACCCCCAAACCTCCCCTGCACCCCATCAGCTCTTCCAATTCCCCCCAAAACACACACACCATCAGCCTTCCTCTAACACCCTCTTGAACCTCCAACACCCCATCAGCTCCCCTCCAACACTCACGCAGACATACACAGCATCAACTCCTCACTAATGCCTCCCAAACTCCTTCACCCACACCATCAGCTCCCCTCTAAACGTCCCCTCCCCCATGCACACATGAATTCACATCTGTGCTTCCCCTTCTGCAAGATTCAGGGCCTTTCCTCTTCCGCCAGCTCAGACCTGGAGGGACCCACCTTACCACAGGACCCTGAGCTCTCCCTGTAGTCTGAGGACAGACAGACACTTTGCTCCCAAGATTAGCAGTAAAGTGTCTCCAAATAAGCACAAAGGCCATGGCTACACTGGCACTTTACAGCGCTGCAACTTTCGCGCTCAGGGGTGTGAAAAAACACCCCCCCGAGTGCTGCAAGATACAGCGCAGTAAAGCCTCAGTGTAATCAGTGCTGCAGCGCTGGCAGCACGGCTCCCAGCGCTGCAAGCTACACCCGTAAGGGATGTGGTTTACGTGCAGCACTGGGGGAGCTCTCTCCCAGCGCTGCCGCTCCGACCACACTCACACTTCAAAGCGCTGCTGAATTTCAAGTGTAGCCATACCCTGAGAGCCAAAAGAAACAGGCCCCAAACTCCAGTGTTGCTGATTACACAGCAGGATTAACAACATATAAAGGGAAGACTAGAAACGCAGCTGACTGGCTGCCATTTCCCAAAGAACCCCCTGCACCTGCCTGTGATCGTGCAGAACTCAGGAAGAGGTGCATAGACTTTATCCCAAGACAGGCACCATGGGGACTTATCACAGGCAGGTTTGTACTCCCAGACTGGGAACAGAGAGCACAGGCAGAACTAGGATTGTTTAGCACTTCCTAAGCCTCTGTAGTTTACACTAACTAACCAGCTGAACTCCCTTACCTAAAGGGCCTACTTGATTACTGATAAAGTCTTACATAGACCCCTTGCACCATACAGTTAGGAGCCAAAGGATCAGGAAGAAGAGGGTGTATGTAGAGAAGGGGAAGTTTCAAGTCCAATGATTTAAGTGCAGGCCTGTGATTCCAGACTTTACAAGTTCTAGCACTTTGAGATCTAGTGAGGAAAAGCACTGTATAAGAACTAGGTATTATTACTCCTAACTCCACTGTGACCATGCTGTTCTATCAGTTCTTCCCCTCTGAAAGATGAGAATAAAAATAATACTTATTTACCATACTAACCTACATACCAGTGCTCTAGTAACACTGTTCCTTTCCTAAAGTCATCCTCAGTATACTGCAAGAGTCCCCTTTTATAGACATTTTCCCCAGCATGCCTTTGTGGTGGCCAGCCCCTTAAATTGGCACAACCCAACAGCTGCAGGCTTGCAGGAGAGGTTTTGCAAGTAGTAGCATTTCCTGGCTCTTTCAGCTGGTAAGTACCTGCTATTATTTTTCCCTTTGCTTTATTGAGAAGTGGGTTAGTTATCCTGCTTTCCTGTCTCCTAGAAGTGCTGAGGCTCAGTTAGTTAGACCTGAAAAGAGCTGTTACAATGTGGCTAGTAAATAATTAGGAAAATCAAATGATAGCATCACTCTGAAAGGAAGTAAAAGTTTACCTCAAAATAAACAGGTGTGTCACACTATGCTAGCAAAGCTCCTCCTCAGATAGTCTGCAGGGATTGGGAGGAAGGGTACTAGCCCTATCTAGTAGCCCTTTATAATTGAAAAATGGTGGTCTGGTTGACTAGACCAGCCTATGGGCCTTGGGGAGTGTAAGGACACAGAGCTGGTCAGGGTGTGCTGCTGGTTCCCTGAAGGTGATAACAAGTTATATATAAGGGGGGTGGCTTCCTTTTGAGGGCTCTGGTCTTCTCTCCCAGAGCTACAGAGCAGAGGGAAAAACCATTTGCATGGTGTGGCTGACTGGTTCTCCCAGAACAAGCCTTGATCTAGTAAGGTTCTGGGCAGCAAAGATGGCATCCTAACCAGTTTTACTATAATATCCTTCCCATGTAACAATAAAGCCTAATGGGCTATGTGGGTGTTGGAAACTTGCCCATCTTTAACCCGATTAGATAGCAGACACTGAACGGGTGTGTGGAATGAGTATAAGATGATTAGGCTGAGGCCAATTAGGAAAGCTGTATGGCCCAACTAGTGGCCAGTAAGTACTTCTCACAGTTGTGATGGTGCAATAGTCTGTACCGATGCCCAAACATCTTTGTTAAGGCACCTAGTTCTATGTTTGGGTGCTGAAATTGGCACTTGGGCACAACAATGCTAATGGGATGTGTCCAAGGTCAACCGCTGTCTCTGTGCCTTGTGATTTCTAGGCCCTGTGCTGCATGCTATGGCTAGAACACTGCTATTTCTGTGAGTTGGTTAATTCCTCATTGATGCTATAACTGAGATCATGGTTTACCAGCATAGGCAGCCACTAAAACCAGTGCACGGCAGAATTCTGAAATAGAAACTAGGAATAAAGAGAAGCTGGTTCATGCAGCAAACGGCTTTTCATTTCACAATATTTGTTAATGTGCTGACCTCTCAGCCAGCCTCCTATCATCCACAGGAAAGTGTAATTCTGTGGTAACAGTAATTCTGAGCACAAATTACAGGCCTGCCAACAGTGGAAAGCAAACATCCTATTACAAGGGTTTGTTTTCAGTGCTAAAATAATGGTATATTTTAACAGTTGGCAAAAAATAAAGACGTCTGAATGCCAGAGTCTTTTTAGCAGAAAGGTGCACAGGGAAGGGGCAGATGAGAGGTGTATGTGCTTATTGAAAAGAGAGGCTGCACTGTTCCTGGAAAACTTCATTATCAGGCAGAGGCATCTTATAGGCCAGTCTGTCACTGTTCTGAATGTGTTCAAATTCAGAGCAGATTAAGCTAGGTAGAACTTCAGTATGCCTCTTTCAACAAATTACCTCTTGCTAGGCTAATTAGCCTTACTTAGGGATTGTCTACATGAGGAAATTGACTGGCACAGCTAGAGTGGAATAACCTAATAATAATTATTCTGCTATAGCTATGCTGGTCAGTTTTTCCCATGTAGGCAAGCCCAAAGAGAACTATGTACTCTTCTAAATCAAAGTGAATTATTCCATATCGTATCTTACCAGCACCTCTTGCTTTTTAATATGCTTGTTTCAAATCTCTTCATATTGAACAGTTAATTGCTAATAAGTCCATTAGGAAATGGCGAACAATAAACACTTTGAAGTTTTTAGTCATAAATTCTTCACACAACAAATCCTCCTCTAAAGGAAAACAATCCTTGTGATCTGTTAGAACTCACCAGTGAACTCAGGCATATGCTTCTGGCAGGAAAGATTTGAGCCTGGTGTGTCTCCTTTCAGAGTCAAGCACAGGGCTGTTCTGCACACAGCAAATACTCTTAAGAATAAAATGGTGGCTCCCTCATACATGTGCATTATGATAGAATATGAACATGTAATTAAAGACTGTCTTCCACAGGCCTACTGCCTCACTTAGTGTACAGCATAGATAGTTATTTAGTAATTCCTTGTGTGCTTTCAGCATAAATTTACATGCAGGGAACTGAGGCATAGATTAAAAGACAGTGTTTAAAAAGTGTGACCTAATTTTGGGTGTCTCCTTCAAAAGCCAAAGGGCCTGAGTGTTTTTTGGGGGGTTGGAGTTTTTTTGAGTTTGTTCAAAGCTTGGTGTCCGTTTACCCCCCAGTTATTGCTGAGCACTCACAGCTATGCTGACAATCAGACCCCTGGTATCTCAGGCTGGACACCCAAATAATGAGGCACACAATTAGTGATAACTCATACCATTTGGTTTAAGTGACTTGCCCAACATCACATAGAAACTCTGTGGCAGAGGCAGGAATAGAATCCAGTTTTCGAAGGCAGCATTCAACCGCCTTAACTATGAGAACTCTTTTTCTTCCTATTGTCCTCAACACCATTCACTTACACACCTTCCAACTTCTGCAACAAATGAGGCAGGGTCCTGCAGACAACAGCCTCCTTCACTACACAGTCCTGATTCATTCCCAGGGCAGGTCCAGCCTGTGCACTGAATGAGGCCAGTTCCTGTGGAAAAAAGCATGTGACCATGTAATTAAGGACTGTAACATAATGCATATGCACAAGTGTGCTCAATTAGGGTTGCATAGGCAGCCTTAATTTTAGTGTTTCCTAACTTTTGAGTGGTTAGCTTTGTGACCTCAATGTTCATTTAATATATTTTATTAACTCAAATTTAAAAAAAAAATTGCCATGCAGTATTGACCTTCCCCATGCAGGTCATCAAGGTTCAGATCTTTAGATTCACAGCACAGGCCTCTGCCATCAGAACTAACTGTGTAACTGGTAGCAATAGACGGTGGTTATCCACATGGACCTGCCAGTACAAGGGAATGAGATGCAGGCTTTGCCAGTGGATTTCTCAGCTGTTTGCTGACATTAGAGGAATGAGGAGACTTGGGACTCCTGGGTTCAGTTCCAGGTTCTGTAGGGAAGCTACAGACTCTGTCCCCTAACTCCTGCCCTCTGCTCCTGCCCTTCCCCATCCACTTCTTCCTCCCTCCATCTTCTGTCCTCCTGACTCCTGTTCCTCTCCCCTCTGCATTCAAGTCAAGTCACTCCGTTCCCTCCTTCTCCTCCCAGCACTCTCTTCAGGAAAATCTCCCACTGACTTCAGTGTTTATAAACCTGTTTAAGCTATGAAAGGTCATATATACATATAAGATCATTCTCATTAAATAGCATGAGTCCTGACTTCATGATAGTAGCTGAAACTATTTTAAAACCTCTAAATCAAAACTTAACATGTTACCTTCATTTTTACACCTAGAGACAGTATCAGGCTATACAAGATGTTTGTATCAGCAGTAATATGTGGATGACTGTCAGAAACACTAATCCTTTCTCTAAATAAGTATCTCTTGCTTTAGGGCTGAAATATTACAACAAAATTGATCAAAATAGTTTCTGTCCCTTTGATAATGGTGGGAGGGAAGATGATAAACGTAGTTTGATTCAGTCATTTAAAAGTTTCAATACAGTTTGTTTAAAACTAGATATTGGTCTTTCCCAGTTTCAAATCACATCTTAAACCAATTCAGTAATGTGTGGCACATGAAAACTTAAATTAATGGACCATATTCCAAGAAAAACACCCAATCCTATAAGCAGCTTATATGTAATAGAAACAACAAGAGGCAGAATGAAACAGCAGGCTGTTGCTGTTAACATAAAAATGTGTTAAACTTGTGTTGTAAATTGACTGGCTTAAGATCTAGCCAAGTTGATGAAGTAGGACTTGATTTCTCAGTGAGTAATATAAATCTAGGGCTCACTCCAGCATGTCTGAATATAACTTCTTGTCCCTGGCCATAGGATTTAAGCAACTCCACTCACCATTGTGATATACCAATATAAACCTCCATACCCACTCAGAACAAATTCCAGTGTATCTTTTCTCTACTCCCATTAAAGTAACATTATGTATAGACAGAACTCCAGTTTCAGAACAAAGAGCCACAGGAACAAGCAAAGACACTGTGTCAAACCTTGCGTCTCTTTCATTGCTAGCAACTCCCATGGATTTCATTGGAAAATGAGAGCAGAATATGTCTAACATGTACAAATCAGTCCCATGTACAGAATGGAGGGACCTGAAATTCATTCGGTGATATTCATGCTGAAACAAATAGTTTAAATGGAATTAACATACAACTGTACAAGGACAGAACCCTACAGATGCTCTCTGCTGCATGCCGTTCCAAAAGCAGCAATGCATTGCTATTGATTCCTAGTGCCTGAGGATCAGCTGTGACAGTGCTTAAAATAAGGGCAAAAGCAAACTAAACAGCATTTGTGCTATGCTGCCATTGACATTCTTCCATCAGATATGGATTTGAATAATTACCCTGAAAGCCAGCAAAATGCGCACACTGGGGCTTCCTGAGTAAGGCTGATTTCAGTGGTGTCCAGCTGTGAGTCTCAAGACTAAGAATCTCCTTTAAGAAAAGAACAGATAGTTAAAGAACACACTTCAAAAGGAAGTGTTATAACAGCTTAACGACCATTACACGTGAACACTGGTTGCAGAGATATTATGGTAGGCCATCATGCATCCTTTCCAGTCAACAACCACTAAACTGCGTGCAAAATACCTCAACTCTTGAGTTGGGAGCATAAAAATTAGTACAACCAATTAAAACTACAGGCCAAACTCTGGCCTCTTGTGAGCTCCCCACACACACACATGCGCAGCTGATGCCAGAATATCACCCTTTATGTACTCTGAATTTATAATCCTCTATAGAGCCCTGTTCCAGATCTGAATTCATGACCTTCATAGGGGAACAAGAAGCCCTGAAGGTCAGATCCACAAATAACTATAAAATCCTTAGACTTGTAGTTTGACTATAAGCTCTCTGAGGCAGGGGCAATCTTTTTGGTATATATCTGTACCATACCCTACATAATGGGGGGCTAGGGCCTCTAAGCACTGCTATGACACACATAAATTCACAAACACTTTGTTTGACATTAGTTATGGCTGCTTTAATCAAACTAAACCATGGAAAACTTGAAAATATGAAGTTAAGGATTGAAAGACTGCAAAGTCAAGCACACTCAAGTTAAGAAATGCCCCAGTTAATATTTCCTATGTAACCTTAATTCAGCCTTCTTGTGGATATGCATTATGCTACAGACTTTACTTACAGAGGTGGCAAGCTTGGATTTAAGTGACTTGCCCAGCATCCCATAGAAATTCTGTATCCCTACTTCTGCCAAGTCCAATTCTCTAGGGGGCATTCAGCTAGCTGTATACACCTGTGGAAACATAGCATGGGATCACATAGTTACAGACTGTATCATAATGCAAGTGCACAGGAAGCCTTAATTCTGGTATTTTGTAAAAGTTGTGTTTGACTTTGCAGTCTTAGTAATGTGTGGAAAGAGACGACTAAAGGAGTTTGAAAGAGGACTATAAAATCAAGACAGGTGTGGAGAAAGTAAATAAAGAAGTGGTGTTATCTACTCCTTCTCATAACACAAGAACTAGGAGTTGCCAAATTAAATTAATATGCAGCAGGTTTACAACAAAAGGAAGTATTTGTGCACATCACACGCAGTCAATCTGTGGAACTCTTTGCCAGAGGATGTTGTGAAGGCAAGACTAACAGGGTTCAAAAAGAATTAGATAAGTTCATGGAGGATAGGTCCATCAATGGGTATTAGGTAGGATGGAAAGGGATGGTGTCCCTAGCCTGTTTGCCAGAAACTGTGAATGGGCAACATGGGATGGATCACTTAGTGATTACCTGTTCTGCTCACTCTCTCTGAGGCACCTGGCATTGGCCACTGTCAGAAGACAGGATACAGGGCTAGATGGATCTTTGGTATGACCCAGTATGGCTGTTCTGATGTGGAATATCCTAGGATATTCAAAAAACAAACTGAAAGAACTCTATTTATTCAGTCATATGGCAGCATATAGACACTGACATAGATCGTCAGTAAGGGTTGCGATCTTTAGATCTACTTGAACTAATGCAATAACTGAGAGCAGTAGTAGGCCGTCCTCCTCAGTGGACCAACACTAGAGGGAGATGATTCATTCTGAGTGAGTTTCAGATATTTTCTCTCAGCAGAGGAATGGTGAGACTCAAACCGTGGCCTCCATTCCCAGCTCTCCAGGGCAGTGTGCTCTAGGGGGCAAAACTCTTCTGCCCATTCCCTCCACCCCAAAGTGTGACCTTCCTGCCCTGTTCTCTCCAATGTGTCCCTGTCCTACCTCTTCTCCACTCTAGCTCCTCTATTTAACCCATCTCCTCGCCTACACAATCCCAGTCTCCACTCAACAGGCTTCTCATCCCAGTCTCCCTGCTCAGTTTCCACCCCCTGCACCTTGTCCCAGTCTCTGCACAGCCAGTCCCAGTTCTCATCAGATCTCCCCTCCCAGCCACCCGAGTCTCAGTACCAGTTTCCTTCCCTGCCAGTCAGTCTTCCACCCAGTCTCCCCACACTTCCCCTTCCAAGCTCTTTGTCCACCCAGTACCACCCCCATCCCAACTCCCAGTCTTTCCCTCCCTACCTTGCCACCAGCCCTCAGTCCAGTGTCTTCCCCCCACCAGCTATTTGTTGTAATCTATTTCCTATTCCCCCTGCAATCCAGCTTTTCCCCCCTCTCCATTTGAATCAAGCAGCTGCCTCCTCCATGCCACCTGGGCCCAGCAGGGGGGCATTTAGTGCTTAGGAGAGAAGCTCCCTGCTCTCAGTTCAGGTCTCAGACCCCAGCACAACCTGCAGCAGCTCAAAGCTGCAATTACAGGGAAAATCCTACTCAGCCTCAGGCTGGAGCATGCCCACTGCAGGCAAAATCTTTGGGCATTTAACTGGCAAACTTTAAAGTCTGAAATGAGTATGTGTGAACTGCAATTTGGGGCATGTCTACACTGGCAGAGTTACAGCATCGCTCAGAGCGCTGAAGGGAAACAGCTGTTGTGTGTTCACACTGTCGGCTACCTGTGCAATAATAACATTCACACTTGCAGCAGTATTCGGAGTGGTGCATTCTGGGCAGCTATCCCACAGAGCACCTCTTCCTCTTCTGCTGCTAAGAGTTGTGGGAAGGCAGAGGGAGTCATGGGGCATCCTAGGTCCTGTCCCAATAACCTGTGATGCATTGCTTCGCATCCCAGCAATCCCTGTGCTTCCATCCACATTTGGTGCCATCTTTCAACAGTTTGTGTGCTGCACACCCTGCCTCTTCAGGCTGCAGGAATGGATCCTGAACTGTTGACCAATATGCTGTTTGTCCTGACTAACATGTCATGAGTGGCAGTGGAGTTATTCCTTAAACTACAAAGGCAAGAGAAGTGCGACATTGATCTCACCACACATAGTAACTATGACACAAGCTTGCCTGTGTCATTCACGGAGGTGCTGACCACAGTAGAACGCCACTGTTGGACTTGGGGAAACAAGCACTGAGTGGTGGGATCACAATGTCATGCATGTCTGGGATGATGAGCAGTGGCTGCAGAACTTTTGGATGAGGGAAAATCACATTCATGGGACTGTGATGAGATCACCCCAGTCCTGCAGCGCAAGGACACAAGAATGAGAACTGTCCTGCTGTTGGAGAAGCACGTGGTGATTGCAATGTGGAAGCTGGCTACTCCAGACTGCTACTGATTGGTCACTAACCAGTTGGGAGTGGGAAAGTCAGCCACTGGACTCATGTTGACAGAAGTGTGCAGGGCCATTAATCGCATTCTGCTCCAAAAGACTTTGCACAAATGGGCTTCCCTAACTGTGGAGAGGCGATGGATGGCACACATATTCCAATTCTGGCACCACACCACCTAGGCACCAAGTACATTAATCAGAAGGGGTATTTCTCAATGGTTGTCCAGGCACTTGTGGATCACAATGGACATTTCACAGACATTAACACAGGCTGGTCCAAAAAGGTGCATGACGCGCACACACACTTCGGAACAATGGCCTGTTCAGGAAGCTGCAAGCAGGGACTTTCTTCTTGGACCAGAAGATCATCGTAGGGGAAGTCAAAATGCCCATTGTGGTCCTGGGAGATCCTGCCTACCCCTTAATGCTGTGGCTTATGAAGTGATGCACGGGGCAACTTGACAGCAGCAAGGAGCAGTTCAACAGGCTGAGCAAGTGCAGGATGACTGAGTGTGCTTTTGGCCATTTAAAAGCCCACTGGTGCTGCCTATATGGGAAGCTGGATCTGGCCGATGACAATATTTCTATGCCTATAGCTGCATGCTGTACACTCCATATTTATGAAGGGAAGGGTGAAAGCTTCACTCAGGGTTGACCACAGACGCTCAGGGCCTGGAGGCTAGGTTCGAACAGCCAGAGACCAGGGCTATTAGAGGGGTGCAGTGCAGGGCCATAAGGATCAGGGATGCCTTGAGGCAGCAATTTTGAAGCTGAAAGCCACTGATTTGTTGATCTGCTCAGGAAAGCAGTGCTTGTAATGCTAGGAGGTGATTGGTGCACATGATGCAATATGTGGGTTAACATAATTGTATGTTGCTTTGCAGTTCTTTTTGCTTTCAATTAATAGAATAAAGGTTTATAAATTAATAGAATAAAGACTGCTTTCAAACTAACAAAATTATTTTATTAAACAATTGGAGGAGAGAGTCAAACAAAAAAAAAACAACCCAGCAGCAGTGAGGGGGATGGGGGAATAGAAGGTCCCAGGAGGAGGAGGGGTCCTGGAATGGCTAAAGATTTGTGTCTGTCCAGGGATCATATCCAACCTTCTCCTTGGGAGTACGTTGCAATAGGTACTGTACTTCAGCAGAGCCAAACTGCAGAGGGATGGGTGTGGAGTGCAGTGGGTAGCAGGAGCCTGCAGTGCTGAACTTTGAGGAGAGAGGAGTGGAATGCCATGGGTATAGACTGGAGCCAGGAGGTTGATAAGAGTGTGGTGGCAGTGTCTGGGGGAAAGGGGTCCATGGGAAAGAGTCTTGTGACCAGGGCTGCAGGGGAGGGTGGGCACAGAGCTGCTCAGTTTGAAGAGCTAGTATTGCCTGGAGCATGTCTGCTTGGTGCTCCATAACCTTTAAGAGCTGCTCCGTGGCTTCAATCTGGCATGCCACGTTCTCCTTTTGGTCCCTCTTCTCGCTGTCCCATCACTCCTTAAATTCCTGTTTCTCAGTGGTGTCGTGCATCATATCACACACAGTCCTCCTTAGTTCTTCTTGGCCACTTTCTAATTCTGCACAGCCGTTCAGCCCCCAATAACGAAGAGGGAGGCTGGGTTCCCAAGATCATCTCTGAAGTTCAAACGCAACATTTTACAGAAGCAGTATTGTTTGTTAGCAACACAAACACTGATTCAGTGATTTAAAACACTGCCAATACTTTCTCACCTGTCACTAACTGGCTGACCCCAAGCAAGCACACATGAGCCACAAGACCCCCAAAATGGTGAGTAGCTGCAGGGGTAGGGAAAATCACTCTTCCTGGACCCTGCTGTACACTGGGCATGTGGCTCTTGGAGAGAACCAGCACTGTAGGGGGGGCCTGGTAATCATTCCTGTCCCCACCACTTTCTACAAGATGTGATCATTATGGAAGATATCTCGCTGCTGAGGGTGAGCAGGGAATCAAGAGAGGGTTTTCTCCAAGACTGGCTTCTGCCTTGGCCCCTATGCAGCTCACCTTTGCAGCAATGGTGTCTCTTTCCCATGCCACTGTGCTGCCATGGGGGGGGGGGGAAGTTACCATTAAAAAGGCAAGAAACAAAGCAACTCTGTTGAAGAACCTGTGGCAGCAGATTACCCAGTATCTTCATAAGTGTTTCCTGGAGATCTGAGGGAGATTTCTATGAAGTGAGGGAGTCAGTCAACAGCCTGTTCCGCCACTCAGACTAGGCATTGGGTGGGAGATAAGCCTGCTTTCTGCAACCCTCCTGCCCCCAGCAACTCACTTCAGCAATTCCCAAAATCAGATCCACTTACCAGGGACCTCCTCTCCTGTTTGTGCTTCACCAACATCTGACTGCTATGACTGGCTAGGCTCCTCTAGGGTAGAAAAGAGCTCCTGGCTGCATGCATCTCTGGCCTCTGAGTCATCCTCTGCCTCTGGGTCCCCTACTCCACATCGTCATCTAAGATTTCCTCCTCCTAGCTCGGTCCACTCTCGACTGGCTCACTGCCGAGAATCACATCTAGCTCTCTGTAGAACTAGCAGCTTGTGGATGCAGCACCGGAGTGGCAGTTCTGCCTCCTGCTCCTTCACTTTGACCCTGCACTGCAATGTGTCCTGGTCATGGTGCCTTTCTGTCATGCATTGTGAAGTCTGTCTGTCAGTATCATAATTCCTATGGCTGGTGCGCAGCTGGGACTGGACAGCCTCCTCTCCCCAAATGCTGGTCCAGCAGTTCGGCACTGCTCCAAGCTGGGGATCACCTGGTGCATGGAGTAGGTACGGTCACCTGGAAAGATGCACTGAGTCCACTGCACGCAACATTAAGCAAACAGGAAGGGGACTTTCAAAATTCCAAAGGAATTTATGGGGTGGAGCTGATGGTTGTTTACCTGAGGGCAGGGCAGTAGAGTTCAAACCAATGACCAGAGAGGTGGGAACAGGCACTGTACTGTAATTGACCACAGTATCTACACTGGCACCACTGTACACCTCTTGTCAGGGTGGCTTTTTAAAGCACTACAACTGCGCAGTTTCTGCGCACTAAGTGGCTTGGCAGTGTGCACCTCAGGAGTTACAGTGCAGAAAGCTGCTTTACTGCACAGAAACTTGCCAATGTAGACAGGGCCTGAATTTACTGACACAGAGTTGTGCATACTAAGTACAAAAAGCTTGCTTCCAAAGTCTTTCTGTCCATCCCTTTTTCCCTTCACCCCCCCTGTTGAAGAGATCCTTAAAGGGAACACACCCCTTTTCTTCCAGATAGAGAAACTCATTTGTCCAGCTTTCTTTACTTCTGACTATTTGATGAACTAGTTTTAAGAGAACCCTCCAGCAAAATCAGTACCATAGTAAGATACAAAATCCTTTGTTATGCCTAAAATATTTGGAAACATTCTTTAAAGTTGGTGAAACTTCATAAACATGTCTATTGTTACGGAATCACACAAAGTAAATTGGTGTTCCCTTTTTCTAAAAGCAATGAACATTGTTATGAACACTAAACATCTGACTAATTTAAAATGTCTGTTTCAGTGAGTTAAACATGTAATCTGGAATGATTACTTTATGAAGGCTTGAGTCCATTTTAAAATCAGCTTAGAAATACTGATTAAGAAAATGTAAAACACAGAAGAGCTGCATCACGCATTCCATATTTAATGTTGTATTCAGGGGCAGCTCTAGCCATTTCGCCGCCCCAAGCACGGCGGCATGCAGCGGGAAGCACTCTGCCACGCCTGCAGGAGGTCCACCGGAGCCGCCTGCCGCCCCAAGCAAGGGCTTGGCTTGCTGGGGCCTGGAGCCGCCCCTGGTTGTATTCAGCAGGACAGATGACTTGCCCTTACTACAAAGTTTTTGCAAACATACCCTGAAGTTTGATTTTTATCAAAAAACCTGTGACTGACTTTTTTTTTTAATTCCTAAGTTTACTGATTTTGATTAGGTACCTTCTGCATGGGGCCAGGTGCCCTGCATCTGAGGGTGCTAAAGGAGCTGGTGGGTGTGATTGCAGAGCCATTATCTTTGAAAACCCATAGTGATCAGTGGCAGTCCCAGATGACTGGAAAAAGGCTAATGTAGTCCCCTCTTTTTAAAAAAAAAAAAAAAAAAAGGCGGGGGGGTGGGGGAGGATGATTCAGGGAACTACAGGCCAGTCAGCCTCACCTCAGTCGCTGGAAAAATCATGGACCAGGTCCTCAAGGAATCAATTCTGAAGCACTTAGAGGACAGGAAAGTGATCAGGAACAGTCAGCATGGATTCACCAAGGGCAAGTCATGTCTGACTAACCTAATTGCCTTCTATGAGGGGATAACTGGCTCTGTGGATGAGGGGAAAGCAGTGGATGTGTTATTCCTTGACTTTAGCAAAGCTTTTGTATGGTCTCCCACAGTATTCTTGCTGGCAAGTTAAAGTAGTATGGGCTCAGTGAATGGACAATAAGGCAGATAGAAAGCTGGCTAGATTGTTGGGCTCAATGGGTAGTCATCAATGGCTCCATGTCTAGTTGGCAGCTGGTATCAGGCAGAGTGCCCCCAGCGTTGGTCCTCGGGCTGGCTTTGTTCAGTATCTTTTTGTTAATGATCTGGAGCAGTGGTCCCCAACACGGTGCCTGTGGGTGCCATGGTGCCTGCTAGGGCATCTACGTGCACCTGAGTACTGGCCAGTGGACCAGCAGCTGCTGAAATGCCACCAAAAAGAGGCATCGCTGCCAAAATGCTGCTGATTTTCAGTGGCATTTCAGCAACGACGCCTCTTGACGTTGCTGCTTTTTGGTGGCATTTTGGCAGATGCTTATCTGCTGGCGACAGTCCTTGGTGGCTTGTCATTCAGTGCCTGCCATCCAGAAAAGGTTGGGGACCACTGATCTGGAGAAGGGTGTGGACTGCACCATCAGCAAGTTGGCAGATGACACTAAACTGGGAGAAGTGGTAAATGTGCTGGAGAGTAGGGATAGGATACAGAGGGAACTAGACAAATTCAGAAGATTAGGCCAAAAGAGATCTGATGAGGCTCAACAAGGACAAGTGCAGAGTCCAGCACTTGGGATGGAAGAATCCCATGCACTGCTACAGACTAGGGACCGACTGGCTAGGCAGCTGTTCTGCAGAAAAGGACATAGCGCTTACAGTGGACAAGAAGCTGGCTATGAGTCAACAGTGTGCCCTTGTTGCCAAGAAGACTAAAGGCATTTTGGGCTGCATAAATAGGGTCATTGCCAGCAGATTGAGGGACATGGGTGAGGCTCATCTGGAGTACTGTGTCCAGTTTTGGGCCCCACACTACAAGAAGGATGTCAAAAAATTGGAGAGTCCAGCAGAGGGCAAAGGAAATGTTTAGAGGTCTGGGGCACATGACTTACAAGGAGAGGCTGGGGGAACTGGGATTATTTAGTCTGCAGAAGAGAAGAGTGAGGAGGGATTTGATAGCTGCTTTCAACTACCTGAAGGGGGTTCCAAAGAGGATGGATCTGGACTGTTCTCAGTGGTAGCTGATGACAGAACAAGGAGTAATGGTCTCAAGTTGCAGTGCAGGAGGTCTAGGTTGGATATCAGGAAACACTATTTCACTAGCAGGGTGGTGAAGCACTGGAATGGGTTACCTAGGGAGGTGGTGGAATCTCCTTCCTTAGAGGTTTTTGAGGTCAGGCTTGACAAAGCCCTGCCTGGGATGATTTAGTGGGGATTGATCCTGCTTTGAGCAGGGGATTGGACTGGATCCCTCCCGAGGTCCCGCCCAACCCTGATACTCTGTGTTGCTAGGCGCTTGTGAGCAAAGGAGGCGGCAGAGCAAAGCCAGGCGGGAGCCCTGGGAGTGGGCTCCCTGGCGGGGGGGGTCTGTCCCCCCGCCGGGGCACAGGGGACGCAGACAGGACAGAGGCAGGCGGCTGAGCGGGCGAACACCCCGGCCTGGCACGTTCCAAGGGCGGCTGGGAGCGGCCGGGCAGCGCTGGGGGCAGCTCGCGCACACGTGCCCCTCCCCTGGCCCAGGCCCCCGCTCTGTCCATCAAACACGGGCAGCGGGAGGGGCCCCGCCGCGCTGAGCCCTGCGCGCTCGGCCCCGCCTCTCTCCCTGTCCCGGGACCCCCGCGCTGCCCCTCCGCCAGCCCGAGCGGCAGCGCCCGCGGCTACCGCGAGGGGGAGGAGCCATGGCCGGGGCGAGGCGCGGCAGCTTGGGGCTGGGGGCGGCGCCGGCGGGAAGCCCGGCTCTCAGGCCGTGCGCCATTGTGACTCGTGACTATCGCGAGACTGGCTCGGCGAGGTTTTGCGTCTCACGGGCTCCCGGTTCTGCTACCGTCCTCGCTTTGCCCTTATTCGAAATGGCCGCTGCTGCCCTCTGACACGGGGACTGAGGCTACAGGCTGCCCTCAGTCAAGATGGCTGCCAGTCCCAGAAGGCTCTGCGCACGGCACTGAGGCTGCCCCCAGGAAAAATGGTCTCCATCTCCCGCCGCTCCTAGGGGGCTGAAGCCAGGCCGGCCTCAGGGAAGATGGCTGCCGCCAGCGCTCCGTGAGGAGCCGGCTGACACGCTGTAGAACGGCCTTCCCCGGGGTGACCGAGCTCCAGGCCTTTCTCCCAGGCGCCTGAACCGCCCGAGTTTTATGGCCAGGCAGTTGCTCTGGCGCCCTAGGAGGGGCCCTCATGCAATAAACCATAGAGTAAAAGGGGCGCGGGCAGAGTAACCCCAGAGCAGTCCCTTTAGCAGGAAAGAGCCATAGAGCTGAAGAGGGTTGGGCGCGCACCCTCTCGTGGCTGGCGTGCGTCACTGCAGCTCAGCCGCTCCCCGCAGCTGTCTTCCCTTTGTAACCGCAGGGGTAGCTCTGGGTGGGTAGGCTGGATTCCTGGCTGCACACCCCAGGCAGCACCACCCAGCTCCAGGGGCTGGCTTATCTGGGCATGCAGCTTCGCTCTCTTCAGATGAAAAGTGAGGAGTCCGGTGGCACCTCAAGGACGTACAGATTTATTTGGGCATAAGCTTTCATGGGTAAAAAACCCACTTGTACAGATGCAGGCATTATTATACAGATACGACTCCCGTCTCTGCATGTGTGGGTATAATAACGCCTGCTGCTGTACTTTTCACTCCATGCATCTGTACAAGTGGCTTTTTTACCCATAAAAGCTTATGCCCAAATAAATCTGTTAGTCTTCAAGGTGCCACCAGACTCCTCAGTGTTTTTGTGGATACAGACTAACCTGGCTACCCCCTGATACTTCTCATCAGATGGGTGCTGGTGACCCGCTTTTGTGAGCTCTGGCCTCTGGGTGCACTAGGGGTATGGGGGTGAGCCTGTGTCCATGCAGACAGGGACAGTGACTGGCAATGGTGGGAGAGAGCCGTGCAGGCCTGGGAGCGCCTGGATTCCCAGCCTGAAAACCCAGTGTGTGTAAACAGGTGACTTCCTGTCACTATGCAATGGGGACAGGCTGCTTCCCTGAGGCTGCTAGTGCAGGTAGTCCTACAGTTGAGCTGCCCTAGGAGATCCATTCCTGACCTGTCTGGTAAAGGCAGCGGTGCCTGCCGCCAGGATTACTCAAGGCTGCAGGGGGGCTGTGGTAACAGCCGCTGCTCAGCGGCCTGAAGAGACATCGGTTGTTCAGTGCATTGCCTGGCAGGGCCAGTAACAGTCTGTAGTTAATGGGTGAACTCCCTTCCCTCCTTCTACTAGTTCCTCCCCAAGAGCATGGCCTGGCCTGGCTCTCCCAGCCATTCACATCTGCACAAAGTGGGTGTGAAAGCCCCAGAGCAGAGGGAAGCTGTTCACATTCACTCTGTATGGTGGGGGGTTGGGGGCAGAGCTGCGGGGAATCCAGCTGGGTTCTTTCTTTGCCTCCGGGTTTCTGAGCCTATAGGCTGCACGCAGGGCCCAATTTCAATCTCTTTTCCTCCTCTTTTCAAAAGAGCTAGAAACAATTTTTTTACAAACCCAAGCTGTGTTCTTCTGCAGTCACATGACCCCAGGTGCTGGCGCTTTTCGAAAAGCGCCAACTGTTGGTGTGAGCCTCGAGAGCCAGCAGCACTGGAGTGCCAGGGCCGGCTCCAGCGCGCCAAGCACGTGCTTGGGGTGGCTTGCCGTGGGGGGTGCTCTGCCGGTTTCCGGGAGGGCGGCAGGCAGCTCCGGTGGACCTCCCGTGGCGTGCCTGTGGAGGGTCTGCTAGTCCCACCGCTCCGGTGGAGCATCCGCAGGCACACCCGCGGGAGATCCACCAGAGCCGTGGGACCACCGGACCCCCCGCAGGGAAGCCTGCGGGAGGTCCACCGGAGCCGCGGGACCAGTGAGCAGCAGAGCACCCCCCGCGGCGTGCCGCTGTGCTTGGGCAGCGAAATTGCTAGAGCCGGCCCTGCGGAGTGCCTACGCTGAGCACTTGTCTCCAAGGACAGCAGCAGGGACCAGCATGAGCCATGGGCTCCCTGCATGGCCATGTCAGCAGAGCCCACCTGGGTGGGAGGCAGTCCCAGGGAGTGGGGAGACAGGAGGTACAGAAACTGAGTCTTGGCCAAGGCCCCTCCATGGAATGGCAGCGTTAGTGCAGACAGAGGGGGCCGTTTCTGGATTGCCTTGGCCTCTGCGCTGGTCCCCCCGCTGCCCTCCCCTGTCCCTCCACAGAACTGAGCTGGGGGGGGGGATGCAAGTAAAGAGCCTAGTGCAGCCCCAGCTGGTGCCCCTGTTTCCTGAAGAGGGCTCAGCCTAGAGCCATTAGTCTGAGCCTGCCTCTACCACTTCCCCCGGCCCTCCTGGCATTTAATCTGGCGGGAGCGTGGGCTGCCTGCAAACTCCTGAGTGCTGGGGCTTGTCCCGCTCCCCCTGGGGCCCCTTGGCCGGCAGCCCTGGGAGTGAGTGACAGGCCCGGGGATGGGACAAAGGCATTCTCCCCAGCCCTGCTGCCCCCTCAAGCTTGAGTCCTAACTGCACCACTGCTTCCCCTCCCCCTCCTCCCCCAGGCAGCCTGGCTGCTTGCCCCGGCCTGTGAGTCAGCTGGGAGCAGCCCTGGAGGTGGCACTGCCTGGGAGAGCTGCACACCTTGGTGCAGGCGAGAGGAGGCAGGGATCCCAGGGCTCCGGAGCAGGGAGAACAAGGGACAGACCTGAGTCCCAGCAGGCCCCACCTCCAGCAGGGAGAGAGAAGGCCAGAGCAGGTATTGCCCCATGCCGAGAGGAGGGGGTGCACTGTCCTGGGGGGCATGGGCATGAGCAATAAGGGGCTTCCCCTGCAGTGGGGGTAGGTTCCTAGGGAGAGAGGAGGAGCAGGACTGGGGCTGGGGCATGGATTTGGGGCAGATGAGCACCACCTTCACTCAATGTGGGCAGGTGGGAGCAGGGCACTGGCTGAGCGCCAGAGCTGTGCTGTGCCAGCCGGGCAGGGAGCTCAAGGCACAGGTGGGTGGGGACCTGTGGGCAGTGCCTGGCATCAGCCCAAATGAGGGGTGACTGGAGCAGCCTGCCTGACCCCCCACAGTAACGGCTTCCTGGGGGGCTCTGATCAGCACAGACTGCACATGTATCCAGCCCATCCTTGGCACCGTGCGTGGCCCCTGGCATCCTCTCCAGGGAGTGTGTCAGCCGGGGGCTGTGGCTGCCCAGCCCTGTGACATGCCTGGGGCTCCTCACAAGAGCCAGGTGCTGGGGAGCTTCACACCCTCCACCCGCATGTGGCCCCAGTCCCAGATCTCTGCCAGCCGGGGTGGACCATGCCCCAGGACAGCCAGCTCCAGTAGTGAGACCCCCGCCCCAGCTCCAGCATGTCTGTGAGCAGGATGCTGCCAAGTTGGAGACTGTGCTAGCGGCCCCTTGGCTGCTGGGGCTTGGGGGGACTCCACTGGGCTTGGATTCAGGGCTCTTATCCTGGTGCCTCTGCACAGCAAGGGTGACGCATCCCAGCTGAATCTGGGGTGTCCAGTAGGGGCCTGTTGGGCTGTGACTAACCCCCTAGTGCGCTGTGTGCTCCTGAGCCGTGGTGCTGGGACAGGGACTCCTGCGTGCTCTGCTACACTCTGGCGCACGTCCTTCGGGCTGTGCTGGGAAGTGCGTGGAGGACACGGCTAAGATCCCTGATCTCCATGAAAGTGGCCGGGGGCTCAGAGCATTTTCCTGCTGCTGCCTGGGCTGCAGAGGACAGAGAAATGCCACCTTGGCTAACAACCCTCGGAGCATTTCCGACACCAGGGCGTAGCTCCCCTGCTGCGCAGCGCTTCTGCCGAGCTCTCAAGCAGGGGCACTGGGCAGGGGTAGTAGCTCATGCGGTCCCCTTTCCCTGGCGTCGGTGGGTTGGGCACTGCCCCAGTGAGCACACTGCAGCCAGGCAGGCCTGGTGTCCCTGCAGCCAGCTGCGCTCACTACCCTTTGGCCTGTGGGGAAGGGCCGAGCCACTGATGGTGTCAAGGATGCCCCGGTGTGAAGCAGCGCTTGGTACTCATAGGCTGCAAAGACCATGGCAGCGTGGCTCTGGGCCAGATCGCTGCATGGGTCTCCAGCGAGAGCAGCTGGGATTTAACAAGGTGGGAGAGAGTCCTCAGCGAGGGCCCAGCCAGCCTCTGCAGCCTCCCCCACCACTGCTCTGCCATGCACCCCACTCCTGGGATGGGCTGCACCCCACCTCTGCTCCTGCCCCTTGCCCTGAGCATCCAGCCCTGGGTCTGCTTGGTTGTGCCCTCTTGTGACAGCCTCTTGGAGACGTCGGCTGCCGTTTCAAAGCTCTGGCCTATACAGCAGCCTGCAGAACTGGGGCTTGAGCGGCCGGAGGGCACCTGGGACTGGCCAAGGCAGAGGCTGCTCAGGGCTGTGGCTACCTGGCACAAGATCCCTTGGCTATTGGGTTGCTGCTGGCTGAATGAGCCCTGGCTGTGGGGGCTGGGGGTGCAGAGCAGCAGCAGGGACAGGGTGGAGTAGGGAGCCCCTAGCCCTCTCAGTCCCTCTCTGCTCAGCCCTGAGCCTGCCAGAGTACCTGCTGGGCTAATGCACGTGACAGCAGCCTGTGTCCTCAGCCCCTGCTCCTGGAGCAGCCTGCTGGCAGGAGCCATGCTGGAGGCCAGTGGGTCTGTCTCATTTGGGCAGGGGATGGGGTCAGGACTCCTGGGTTCTAGTCTCTGCTCTGGCTGGGGTCTAGAGGTTAGAGTGGGAAGGAATGGGAGTCCATCTCTGCCCCAAGTCCCTCTGTGACCAGTGGAGAATCACTTGAAGCCTCCGTGCCTCACTTTCCTTCCTGCACAAAGGGGTAGCCCTGCAGAGGGGGCTGTGAGGGGCCAGGCAGGAATGCCTGAAAGGCTGGGGAGACGCTCTGAGCACAGGTCTTGCAGGTGGGTTAGCTCTGTGCAGCAAGTCAGCAGCTAGGATTCCCTGACAGCTTCCTCCAGCTGTGCAGCAGGATCCCTGCTCCCATGGCAAACACTGGCCAGCACTGATGGGGTGGGGAGGGCCTCCCACCCTGAAACCAGCACCATGCCCTATGGCTCAGGCTGTGCGCTTCCACCAGCAACCTCCCTTCCCCTGCCTCGTGGCCAGAGCAATCCTCCTGGTGCAGGACAGGGGCGATTTCCCCTGCCCTGGGACATGGTGCTGCATGGGAGCTGTGCCTCTTGGGATCCTCCTTCCTACAGCTCCAGCTGCTCGCCAGCCCCCCAGGCTCCCTCGCCGCCCTACCCCCTTCCTGTCCTTCATTAACAAAGGGTGGGCAGCAGGGACTTGGCCCAGGACAGCCCCACAGCTTCCCTGCCACTGTCCCTGAGCCCAGGCGCCTGCAGCACCCACCTCCTGGTGCAGGGAGCCCAGCAAGTTCATGGGGCACCCTGGCAGCTGGGTGGCACGTGGCTATATCCAGCTGGCTCCCAGTGCCCTGCAGAGCTGAGGAAGGAGGAGCAGGCGTTGGGGCCTGAGGGGATCCCAGCTCCCTTCACTTGCACAGAATGAACCGCCAAGGCAGAGATGCCAGGCCCTCCCAGGCAGCCCTGCCCCAGTGCTCAAGGCAGCTGGGAACGGCAGCTGCTGGCTGGGAAGTGGGACATTGGGGCAGCTGATGGGGCCGCTGTGAGTGTCCCTCTTTGGGTCGGGGGGGGTTGGTGAGCATGCAGGGTGGCTGCCAGAGCCCCCTGGTGACATGCAGGGAGCTGTGACTGTTGTGGGAGAGCCAAGGGGAATGGCAGGGGCCTTGGCGTGTCCGAGGGCCAAGGCATTTGCGCACATGGGCATGTGCCCTGTGAGCGCACTGAGCCCAAGGCAGTGCTGGCAGGGGCCCTGCAGACAGACCCTGCGGGGGTGGAGGCGGGGAGGTTCAGTCATCCCCAGGAAGATCCAGCCTGGGCCCAGGCAGGGGTGCTTCGGCCTTCCTCTCACTCCCCATGAGATCCTCCCTACCGCGGCTGACGCATAAAGCTCTCCGCTCCCCCCGGGCATGGGGTGGGCACGGCTCCATGCTGTGCAGCTGGCTTGGGCTTGCTGAGCGTGGGGGGCGGGAGGGGCAGCCTGCTGAGCTGGTTAGGCTGCACTGGGTACGTTCCTGTTTGCCTTTTGGCCTGGCGCCCATCCTCTGCGTTTCTGCCATGCACCTGGGGCAGCTGGCTGGCTGAGCCCCGCAGCGATGCCCAGTCACTGGGGCCATGCAGGCCCCCAAGCGCCAGGCTGCCCGGTCCCACCCTCCCATGTGCTCTCTTCCCCTGCAGGAGTCCTGACCCCCCAGTGCAGTACTGGGGACACAGACCTGCCGCATGGCGAAGAGCCCCGGCTGCTGCCCTGGCTGCTGCCAGGGCTGTGCCACCTGCCTGCTCGGCCTGTACAGCTGCCGCTGGGCCAAGAACAAAAGGAAAGGCCTGAGAACCACCAAGGTGAGCGGGTGGGAGCAGAGCTGAGGTTGGGCCCTTGGCCTGCCCCTCCCACCGTGTCAGATGGGGAGAGCCTCAGCCTCCTGCTCATCTCGGGGTGAGGGGGGGACTGCATCTCCCTGGCCACTGCAGTGCGGCAGGTGTGGGGCAGGGGCTGGGCAGGCCCTCGTGGCCCAGGCTGTGGGCGCTGGGCAGCAAGCACACCTGTCCTCACGCCCATGGGCAGCTCTCAGTGGGGCACAGGGCAGCAGGTGCATTGCCCCAAGGGGGGCACTCAGACATTCCCCTCTGCTCAAGGCATGGAGCCCTGCCAGGGCTGGGAGCATCGCCAAACGCTGGGCCGGGGGCGCATGGCCCATCCCATGCACTGGAGCCAGGGGGTCAAGGCTCCTCCAGTATGGCTGCATTTCCTGGGAGCAGTGGTGATGTCAGACTTGCTCCCAGCCCTGCTGGGCTCCTGCACCCACCCCGCACTGCAGACAGCCCACAGCCTCCTGCGTGTGCGAGGGTCCCCAAGGCCCTGCAGTCCTGTGGGGCAGGGAGATTCCAGGAGCTTTGCAGGCTCACAGGGGGGCCTGGGAGCCTCTGAGGCCTCTAGCTCCCATGGGTGGGGCTGAGTAGCAGCTTGTCCCATCTTGTTAGGAATTTGAGAGCAAACCCTGATTTGAAATGTGCCCCGCTTGGCAGCAGCAGCTCCCTGGGCATGGGGCACGAGGGGCTGGCCTGAGCCCAGAGGACACCTTCTCTGGGTCGGTCCCTGCTTACACTGCTTGGCTAGGGCACCCAGGCTGCCAGCACGCCCACATGTACCTAGTAACAGCACCGGAAGCTCTGTGCTTCCACCCAGGGTGTAACGTACCTGGCAGCCGCACAATTTGTATTGGGCCGGGCCGGTTCTGAGCAGTGAGCCCTGGGGAGGCCAGGGGCATCAGTTATGAATGTAAAAAACTTACTTGAGCCCCAGCCCCTCTTCCGTTGCACAGGGCGCTGAGGCAGCAGGGAGGGGAAAGACTGGCCCAAGGTCACACAGTGAGTCAGGGAGGGGCTGAGAATAGAACCCAGGAGTCCTGGCCCCTGCTGTAAGGACTATTCCAACACTAAGTTGTTTGAACCCCCACTGGTTCTTATGGGACTCCTGTGTCTGTGCCTGCTCCATTCGGGGCCGTGGCTCCATCCTGTCCTGCTCCGGCCTGTCCCCAACGTGGGTAAAGCATGGCATCCTGCGGGTGGTGATCACCACCCTCTTTCCGGGCTTGGGGGAGGTCCTGGTGCCTCTTCCCGCTGTGCGTGGGAGCAGGGAGAGCAGAGCACAGAGCCAGGGAAGCAGCTGTGATGGCCTCTGGCACACGATGGCTGACACCCTGGCAGATAGGCATGGGGCCAGGCTGCCCTGGGCTTTCTTGCAGACATGCTGCATGCTCGAGTGGCTGATAGCTGTGCTGGAGGGGCCAGGGCATGGCTGGTAGGAGCCCTGCAGTCTCTTATGTGGCCTCTTTGGTTTTCAGTGCGACTGTAGCTGGTTCTTCTTCCTCTTCTGCGTCTGCCTCTTCGCACTCGTATGGCTCTACCATGCCCTCATCATCCTCAATGACTTCCACAACTTCAATGAGTGAGTACCCCTCCCTGCCCCCCACTGTCTGTCTCCTCCCTCCCCCAGCGCCTGGCACCTCCTTTCCGCGCCTCCCTTCCCCACCCCCCACCGTCTTCCTCCCCACCCAGTGCATGGCACCTCCCTTCCCACCCAGCGCATGGAACCTCCCGTCCCCAGTCTGTGCCTGCCCCTCGTGCCCCCAGCACCCAGCCTCGTCTGACTGTCCCCTCTGCTTGGCAGGTTCTTCTTCAGACAGACGCAGTGGTGGGTAGACTGGTCCCTGCCCCTGCTCGGAGTCACGGTGCTGCTGGTCACATATTCGGCCCTGCTGCTGGTAGGTCCTGCTCTCTGGGGCCCTTGCTGAATCCTGCCTGCTGGAGACACTGCTCCAGATCTGCTGTGCTGAGCTTGCTCAGGTCCTCTGCGTTTGGAAGCTTCTGAACAACCCGACTGGCCCGGGAGCTGGGGCCCTGGCAGTCTGAGCGGGGCCCTGCTCTCTGGGATCAGAGTGTTCCAGGAGGGCTGCTGGGCAGGGGCTCAGGAGCTGTCCTTGCAGGAAGCCGGAGAGGTTATCCTAGAATCATAGGAGTGGAACGGACCTTGAGAGGTCATCTAGCCCAGTTCCTTGCACTCATGGCAGGACCAAGGATTACCTAGACCATCCCTGACAGGTGTTTGTCTAACCTGCTCTTAAATCTCCAGAGACGGAGATTCCACAACCTCCCTAGGCAATCTATTCCAGTGCTTAACTACCCTGACAGGAAGTTTTTCCTGATGTCCAACCTAAACCTCCCTTGCTGCAATTTAAGCCCCTTGCTTCTTGTCCTATCCTCAGAGGGTAAGAAAAGCAATTTACCTCCCTCCTCCTTGTAACAACCTTTTATGTACTTGAAAACTGTTATCATGTCCCCTCTGTCTTGTCTTCTCCCAGACTAAACAAGCTCAGTTTTTTTTTTTCAATCTTCCCTCATGGGTCATATTTTCTATGCCTTTAATCATTTGTGTTGCTCTTCTCTAGACTTTCTCCAATTTATCCACATTCTTCCTGAAATGTGGCGCCCAGAATTGGACACAATATTCCAGTTGAGGCCTAATCAGCATGGAATACAGCAGAAGAATTACTTCTCGTGTCTTGCTGACAATACTCCTGCTAATACAGCCCAGAATGTTTGCTTTTCTGCAACAGCATTACACTGTTGACTCATATTTAGCTTGTAGTCCATTCTGACACCCAGATCCCGTTCCACAGTGCTCCTTCCTAGGCGGTCATTTCCCATTTTGTATGTGTGCAACTGACTGTTCCTTCCCATTTGTCCTTACTGAATTTCATCCTATTTACATCAGACCATTTCTCCAGTTTGTTCCAGATCACTTCTGAATTTTAATCCTAATCTTCCAAAGCACTTGCAACCCCTCCCAGTTTGGTATTGTCCACAAACTTTATAAGTGTACTCTCTATGCCATTATCTAAATCATTTATGAAGCTATTGAACAGAACCGAACCCAGAACTGATTCTTGCAGGACCCCACTCATTATGCCCTTCCAGCATGACTGTGAACCACTTAATAACTACTGTCTGGGAACGATTTTCCAACCAGTTATGCACCCACCTTATAGTAGCTCCATCTAGGTTGTATTTCCCTAGTTTTGTTTGAGATGGTCATGCGAGATAGTATCAAAAGCCATACTAAAGTCAAGCTATACCACATCTACTGCTTCCCCACCATCTACAAGGCTTGTTAGCTTTCTTTGACAGGGTATCAGGTTGGTTTGACACAATTTGTTCTTGACAAATCCATGCTGACTGTTACTTATCACCTTATCTTCTAAGTGTTTGCAAATTGATTCTTATTTATTTGCTCCATTATCTTTCCGGGTACAGAGGTTAAACTGACAGGTCTGTAATTCTCCGGGTTGTCCTTTGCTCTTTTCCAGTCATCTGGAATCTCTCCCTCTTTGAATTTTTAAAGATCATTGCTAATGGCTCCAATATCTCCTCAGTCAACTCCTTGAGTATTCTAGAGTGCATTTCATCAGGCCCTGGTGACTTAAAGACATCTAACTTGTAATTTTTAACTTTTTTCCTATTTTAGCCTCTGATCCTAACTCATTCACTACGTTAGCTGTCCAATCGTCACCAACCTGCTTGGTGAAAACCAAAACAAAGTCGTCATTAAGCAGCTCTGCCAATTCCACATTTTCTGTTATTTCCCTCCCTGCTACCTCGTTGAGTAACCAGCCTGCCCTGTCCTTGCTCTTCCTCTTGCTTATAATGTATCTGGTAGAATGTTTTCTTGTTATCCTTTGTGTCTCCAGCTAGTAAATCTCCCTGGGATTTTACCTACCAACTCCCTGAGTTTGCTAAAGTCACCTTCTTGAAATCCATTGTCTTTATTGTGCTATTCTCCCTCTACCGTTCCTTAGAATCATGAACTCCACCATTTCATGATCACTTTCACCCAAGCTGCCTTCCACTTTCAAATTCTCAACTAGTTCCTCCCTTTTTGTCAAAATCAAATCTAGAACAGCCTCCCCCCAGTAGCTTTCTCTACCTTCTGAAATAAAAAATTGTTGGATAATCTGTGCCCTGCTGTGTTTTTCCCAACCGATGTCTGGGTAGTTGAAGTCCCCCATCACCACCAAGTCCTGAGCTTTGGATGATTTTGTTAGTTGTTTAAAAAAAGTCTCATCCACCTCTTCCACCTGATTAGGTGGTCTGTAGTTGACCCCTACCATGACATCACCCTTGTTTTTTTATCCCTTTTATCCTTACCCAGAGACTTTCAACAAGTCTGTCTCCCATTTCCATCACAACCTCAGGCCAAGTGTATACATTTTTAACACCTCCTCCCTTTTTTCTGTGCCTGTCCTTCCTGAGCAAGTTGTACACATCTATACCAATATTCTAGTCCTGTATTACCCTACCAAGTCTCTGTGGTGCCAGCTATGCCATAGTAAACAAACACAACTAGCATTTCGAGTTCTTCCTGCTTATTCCCCATACTTCTCACATTAGTACACAGACATGTCAAATACCGATTTGATTTCCCCCCCCGTCCCAGTTCTGTCTTCTCTCCTTTATCCCTGCTCTAACAGCTCATGCTCCCCCCAAATTCCAACCCTTCTCCATGTATTCCAGCTCCAGCATCTCCCTTGTTCCTCTTGCAGGTTCTCGCTCTGTGCCTGCAGCTCTGTGGCCAGCCCTTGAAATTGCATTGTCTGCACAAGGTAAGGGCCAGCTGGCTCCTGCCCCTGACACTCAGTGCATCCTGCACCATCCATCCTGCTCCCCCAACCAAGCATCCAAGCCCTGCTCCAGCGCCTCCACATCCATAGGGACGGGGTTTGTTTCTCCTCTCGGGGGGGTGATAGCTGCTCCAGGGGTCAGACCTGGGAGGCCCCCTGCAGTGGACCAGACCCCCCCCAGAGATCTCACTTTTCCTCCAGCGTGATCCATGAGGCTTCACTGGCCCCTTAGGCCCAACCCCTGTGGCTCTAGCCCTCCTGCTTCACACTGTGAGGTCTGGTCAGCCAGTGCCGCTGAGACACACTCCTGGGAGAGACTGGGACCTTCTGCAGGGGTCAACACACTCAGCCAGGATCCTTAGTGACGCTCCAAGTGGGGCCAGCTGGAACACATGGGCAGGCCCAAGGTCAGTGCAGAGCTGAGGGCTAAAGCCCAGCCCATCCAGGCTAATCCAGACCCAACTCCTTCCAGGCCCCAGCTCTTCTCTCCCTAGGCCCTTTTGCTGGGGGATGGCATGGAGAGGTGGGGAAATCCTCTCCCTGTGTCGCTACACATCTATGTCCTGGAGACGGGGTTCGCTGTCATCTTCTCCGACTCCCCACTAATGCGGGGTCGGCCTCAGTCAGTCTTTTTCCACTGAGGCATCCCAGGTCAGACAACCAGGTGATATTCATCCTGCTGTCTCTTAGCCTGCTCTGAGAGTCAAGAGTCCTGCCCCCAACCCCTCTCGCACTGGGTAACAATATGAAATAGGGGAAACCGAGGCACACCGTATTCACAATAATATTACAGAACATTCCTCTGCCACAGGGAGTCAAGCTCAGTGTTTAACCCAGGGCAGCCGGGCTCCAAGGGGGGAGGGGCCCAGCATATGCAGGGTGACGGCAGGAGCAGGGACCCCAGCTGCAGGGGTTGGCTCACCCTGTCCAGGGGCGGTAGGCCCCAGCAGGGTCCCTGGCTGCTCTGTGGTGTCAAAGAGGCACCTGGTGCTAACTGTCCCATGCCCTGCCCCCTCAGTGCCTGCTGATCCTCACTGCCCTGGTCGTGGCCGCAGGCTTCGTCGCACTCGATGTGAAGTGGGCTGAGCAGTGGCAGAGCGCGCGCATCTCTCTGCAGGTGAGAGCAGAGGCAGAGCCCTTCCCGTGACCCAAAGGCGCTTCCTATGGCAAGGGGGAGGGGATCCCCTGGCCTTGCCACCCTGTGGTTAGCCCCAGCCCTGGTGAGGTTTGGCTGATTCTCTCGACAGGCCTGTCTGTCTCCTGCAGCTCCCCTCCACAACGGGCCCTGTGTTGGTCCAGGCTAGGGCCCTCCAGGGGCTCACACTGAGCGCCAGGTGCTGCATGGCTCCAATGAGAATAAATAGCCACTCCCAGAGCCCTGAGGCAAAGCCGCCTGGCTCAACCACCTCCCAGAACCTGTCCCTCCTCCATTCACTTCTCTTGGTGTGGTGACCTCAAACCCAGCGATGCCAGCTGCTGGGCAGTCCAGAGGGCCAGGGCCAGGCCCAGCCCAGCAAGGGGGAGCCCTGGGGGGCTGGCTGTTCCTGGCAGCTGCAGGGAAGCCTTATGCGCGGGGTGGGCTGCTGGGAGCCTAAGGCTCAGGGTCGATGTGTCTGGGAGTGTGGAACCGGGGTTTGTAGCTGGGCACTGAGTGGTGCTGGTGTGTCTGCCCCACAGGCGACTGGCCCCTTCCTGCACATTGGAGCCGTGGCAGGTGTGACGCTGCTTGCCTGGCCCATGGCCGACTGCTTCTATCGTACTCGCCGTGCAGGTACTCCTAGGCCCCGGGGTGCTGAGCAGGGGTGGGGCCATGGGGACTCAGCTTTTGGGTCACTTCGCCCTCCCCCATGCCTCCCCTCTGTGCTGAGCAAAGGCTTATCTGCATCCTGCCCCTGGCATGCAGCTGCCCTGATGCCATAGCCCTGCTGAGCTGTGGTGCCTGCTCCCCAGGGCTGTACCCAGAGATGGGCTGTAAACACTGTCCCAACAGGACCCCAGACCTGTCCCTGCACTGCATCACCTGAGGATGGGCTAGTGCCCAGCATTTGCCCTGAAAACCTAGGCTGGGAGGCAGCTCTCCCTTTGTTCTGAGCCATGCAGGGTCTAGGACACACGGCAGGGGGTTCCCCTCCCCTTTAGTACATGCACACGCTTCCTAGCCAGGACCTCCATGGGTCAGCCCTTTTATACTGGGAGGTCTGCAGGGCTGGGGCGGCTGTGGCGTGACAGTTGGGAGCCCCAAACGCTAGCGACCATCTAGGCAGGGGCTATGTGGAAAGCGCCATGGCAGGAAGGGTCTGTGCAGGCCCAGCTGTGCAGCGCTGCTTGGTGCCCAGAGCCTCTCCAGGCTGGGGCTGGCCATGCCTAATCAGGCGGCTTGGCACAGTGCATGGTGGCCAGAGGCACCTCAGAGCCCCTGACTAAGGGCTGGTCTGCAGGGGGAAGAGGGGGGACCTGTCGCTCCCTATTCTTGGGCAGGGGTGGAGAGCCCCCCCAACACACTGCAGGGGGAGCAGCCCTGGCTAATCCCTCCCCACCTCCAAGTGCCTGCGGTGAGGCTGTCCCTGACCGAGATCTGCCATGTCCGTGTGTCTGTCTGCAGCCCCCAAGGTGCTGCTACTGCTGGTGTATTTTGGTGTGACAACTGCACTGTACCTGGCTCCCCTGATGATCTCCTCGCCCTGCCTCATAGAGGACAACCAGCTGCCCCCCAAACCAGCGCTGTCTGGGCACCGTGGGGCCCCCATGGTGAGTAACCTGTGCCCAAGGGCAGCTGCCCATCTTCCCCCCTGCCTACAGTGGGCATGAGCCCTCCCTGCTCGGCCTGGGAAGCACCAGCTGCCCGCAAGCGCTGTGCTTGGGAGGGACAGGTTACAGCCCTCAGCGCAGGTGGCTGGTGTGTGTGTGTGTGTTGGGGGGGCATGCCCCTGCCCTGGGTCCCAGAGAGCAGCGTCCCCTGCTCACACTTCCAATACAAGAAGCAGGTAACCCCCAGAGAGCCATCTCCAGTCTCCACAGACCAGCGCGGGGAGTGGAGTCCTTGCAGCCTGCCCTGTGGATAGCCAGGCTGGACAGGGTGTTGGGCATGGTTGGGAGGGGTTGAGGCAGCCCTCGGGATTGAGGTCTCTCACATGGGGCCAGAGCTAATTGAGACGTGTTTCTTCTGGGTAGAACTTAACCCCAGCCCTGGGCTCCTGCCCCCTGCAATACCCCCTCAATCCCAACCTGCAGTCCCTCTACTTGCCAGCACTGCCCCCCACCCCGACTCCTGCCTATGCCCCTCAATCCTGCCCTGCAGCCTCCTGCTATCCCAGCCCTGGGTCTCTCCTAGGCAGATCTGTGGATTCAGCTACTTCCTGAAATCCCACCACTGCCTTCGATCAAGTCCAGCAAAGTCACTGCATGTTCGAGTCCACAAAATTCGAACCCAGGACTCAGCACAGTGGGGCAAGCACCTGATGTGTTGCACCCCTGTCCCTCCCCAGCTTGGTTTGCATGTGCCATCTCTCCCTTGTCTAGCTGGCTCCAGAGAACACCCTGATGTCATTCCAGAAGTCAGTGGGCTGTGACGTGCGTGTGTTTGAGACTGATGTCATGGTGAGGTAAAGCAACACCCGGGGTCTCCAAGGGGAACGTGTGCTCGGCTCAGCTGCCCCAGCTCCCTGAGCCCCAGGCCTCTGCTCGCTGCCCCTTCTGGGATGAAGGGGACAGCTCCATGCTAGGGGAGGTGTCTCCAGGCCCCAGCCTGGGCTTTGCGAGTCCCTCCTCTCCCAACCCCTCGCCTATCTCCCCCAAAGGAAGCTGAGCCCAGCTGCCTGGTGCTTTGGCCTTGTGCCTCACACTGCTCAGTCCCCACTTCTTGGGGAGAGACATGGGGCTCCCCTCCTTGGCCTTCAGGGCCAGATTAATCTTTTGTGGGCCCCGGGGCCAAACATATTTGTGGGCCCCCATGCAGTCATTGTTCACTAGTGTGAAAATTTCATTGTGTTTTTCGGATCCTTTCCGTTAGCTGCATTTTCATAAGACTTCTGGTCTGGTGCTTCCTTTTAAAGAAACAAAACTTAAAAAAAGAATGGCTACTGAAAATAGCAATTCCAGTCCTAGTTAGCACTGGGAAGACCCCAGCATTTGCTGCTCAATTTTATTCTACTTTTTCCTACAGCAAGTTACAGTGGATCAGTATATTTGATTTGGGAGAAATGAAATAACAGCTCCCCAAATTGAGCTTGAGCACTCCTGAATTTTGAGGTGTTGAAATCTGGAAGGCAGGTGCTAGATTCCCTTTCTGAATATTAGCTATATCTGGAAAGGAAAAGTCAATTTCTGCTTCCATGGCTCAGGAGTGGAAATCCTCCTACGTGCCTGGTACTGCATCTAAAGCTGCCCAGATCCAGTAGAGCCTCCCCTCCTTACTTTTCATTTTAACGTCTCCTAGTGGGGTCCACATACCTCCCTTGCTAGGCTTCAGATAAAGATGCACTGTCCATTCATTCCACCCAGCTCCTTCTCTGGAGGCTGCCAGGCGAGGTCACGCCAGTATCCCTAATCCAGTCTGGGGAAGTCCTCTGAGGGTGCTAGCTTCTACTTAGGGTGACCAGATGTCCTGATTTTATAGGGACAGTCACAATTTTTAGGTCTTTCTTATACAGGCTCCTATTACTGCACCCGCACCCCCACCCCCGTCCCGCTTTTTCACACTTGCTGTCTGGTCACCCTACTTCTACTCCTTGAGCACACTTGTTCCCCATTCACAGGGTCACCCCCTTCTAGCAGCCAGCTGCAGTACATGGGGTCTCTGCTTCTCCAATCCCTTCCCCTCCCTTCCTGTGGCTAGCTGCCAAGGGAATGCTGGGAAATGTAGTTCCTTCCCTGCGCCAGGGCCGGCTCTCTAGGGCCCCGTGGGGTCTCGGCTCCCAGGCTGGATCCCTGCTGCCGCCAGGACTGGCGCTAGTATTTTTAGCGCTCTAGGTGCACGGCCATTTCTCCGCCCTGCGTGCTGGTCCCGCGGCTCCGGTGGTAACCTGCCGCAGTCGTGCCTGCAGAGGGTCCCCTGGTCAGCGGCTCCGGTGGAGCTGCTGCAGTCGTGACTGCGGGAGGTCCACCGGAGCCACGCGAGCAGCCGACCGTCTGCAGGCACAACTGCGGCAGGTCAACCGGAGCTGCCTGCCAGCCCCTCCACCCCCCCCCGGCAAAATGCCGCCCCCCAATAATCCTGGCGCCCTGTTCTCCTCTGTGCCCTCGCTCTGGGGTCTGAGCAGCTGCTCTGCCATGCTAGTGACGGGCAGTGAGCACTGGAGGGTGCTGTAGGTGCGAGGGAGAGCTGGGAGATGGTGTTGAAGGGCTAGTGTGGGAGGCCAGGGCCCTCGGGCCAGCTGTGAATGGAGTGAGGGTGGGACCTGGGGAAGAGTCTGTGAGTGACCAGCTGCTGCCGTTGCAGGACCATGTCACCCTGCAGCACCCAGCACTGACTCCAGCTATGTCTGTCTCTGGCTCTCCGCCCCATGAGGGATCAGTCCCAAACGCAGGCGTTGGGGAGTGGACTCCCCTATGGCCCATGTACTGGGACATTGCATGGCAGAGGGGGGGGGCTGCTAGGCTGATCCCTGGCAGAGGTGCCAGGGTGCTCAGGCTGGGGGCGGAGGAGTGCGAACAGCCCATGATGCTGCATTAAGCAAGATCCTAACTACCCCACCCCCTGCCCCTTGCCAGTGCTGATGGGATCCCCTTCCTCATGCACGACGAGACACTCACCCGGACCACCAACGTGCAAGAGGTGTTCCCTGCCCGGGCCACCATGAACGGCACAGCCTTCAACTGGACTGATCTCCAGCAACTCGACGCCGGCAGCTGGTTCCTGGAGGTCAGGCCCCCCTCTTCGGGGCGTGGTAGGGCTGCTGCATGTCCTGGCCCTGCGATACCCTGCAGAGGACTCTGCCCTGCTGCACTGATCCAGGCTGCTCTTGGCAGAGCCCTGGGGCCAGCCGCTCAGAGCCCTCCCGGGGTTCCCAGGCCCTGGAGAGTTTTTTTTGCCTCTGCAGACTATAGTGCCTCTCTCCGTGGGGTGGGGGTGGGAGTGGGGGTTACAGCTCCCAGCTCTCGAAGGTGGTGACCGTCCAGAGGCATGGGGAAGGCTGGCTGGGAGGGATCGGGCTCCTTGAGCAGCAGGATGGGGTGAGCTGTTCCCTGGCTGTGCTGTTTGGCTGGGCTCAGTGCCTGCCTACACAGTGACGCTTTGGTTCACCCCTAACTGCTGAGCTGCTCTGGTCTCATGCAGGTGGCAGGATGAGCTGTTCTCCCTCTGTGCCCTCGCTCTGGGGTCTGAGCAGCTGCTCTGCCGTGCTAGTGAGGGGCAGTGAGCACTGGAGGGTGCTGTGGGTGCGAGGGAGAGCTGGGAGATGGTGTTGAAGGGCTAGTGTGGGAGGCCAGGGCCCTGGGACCAGCTGTGAGCACTGCCCCCCACGCAGGGTAGCCACTGACTCTGGCCTGTCCCTTTCAGAGGAATCCATTCCGCTCGGCGCAGGGCCTCTCCAGCGAGGCGCGAGTCCAAGTGCGGGCACAGAAGATCCCGTCCCTGCAGCAGGTGCTGCAGGAGGCCAAGCAGCACAACGTCTCCATCATGTTCGACCTCCGGCCCGAGAACCACACGGACTACCAGAGCTTTGTTAACGTCACCGTGGAGACCATCCTCCGGTCGGGCATCCCGCCGCAGCTGGTGAGCCTGGTGCTGCCCCTGGAGTCTGAGGCAGCTGGAGCAGGGAATAGCTGAGTATCAGGGCCAGATGTCCTCCCACGGGGGTCCCTGAGCCTGCCCTTCACCAGCAGTGAGCTCCCCTCCCCATGGGGCAGATCAGACCCATCTGTGCTCTAGTCTAGTCTCCCTGAGCATGCTCAGCATCTGCCCTTGCCATGGTCCCTGAGTGCCCCAGCATGGGCTCTCTGTGGCACAACACCCCACACGTCACACACGCGATGCCTGGGCAGGTCCTCACCTATTGCAGGTCCATGATAGGCTGCCGGCTGAGCTGCTGCCCTGTGCCAGTTCCTAGTGGCCTGGGGTGCTTTGCAGTATGGTTACTGTGCAGGAAGAGGTGTAAACCTGCTGGGAACTCCCTGCTCAAGTGCCCCTCCCCCATGTGTAAACAGGGACCCAGGAGAGCTGTGGCAGTGAGCCAAGCTGGTGAGGAAGCAGGAAAATCAACTAACAAGCTGCCACCTTCGTACCCCTGCTGCTACCACACCCTGCAGCTCCATGGCTGCCTGACACTACAGCCTCACTCATTCCCTCCACCACTAGCCCCAGCCCTGGGCACTGGATGTACATGGCCCTGCCGAGACCAGCCTGGCATCTGGCTTTGCTGCCCCTTCCTGCTCCTGCTCACCAGTTAGGGGAGGAATTATTCATACAATGCTCTGTTTAGTGTTTACTTTGCAGACACAACATGCCCTGGAGTAAGGGGCCTATGGGCTCTCTGCCCAGTGGGTGCCCTCTGCCCATGACTAGGGCACTGGAACAATGTGTGCAGTGGGAGGGGCTGAGAGCCATTGAACCAAACTGTAAACCTTGCATATGAGGGAAAGCACGCCAAGCCGGGGGTGCTGCAGCCCTAGTACCAGCACCTGTGCCCAGGACTCGCTGGGTGCAGGGGCTCTGAAGGGGTTGTTAGGGCTCTGAGCCAGCCCGAACTCCCGGGCACATCTTGGCTGGTCCTAGCTGGCCGCCATCATGCCTCGTCCAGGTCTGTCACTCCCAGACCTGCTGGGGGAGACTCCCATGGCAGGTAGCCTGATGGGGACTCTGCTGGGGCCAAGCACCGGATGGGCGCACAGAGATGGGGCTGGGTAACAGCTTCCACTTGGATGTGCATATCCGTGTGGCTGGCCCTGCAGCCTGGGTCCCAGAGCACAGCGAGTGCCCCCTGGTCTCCAAGCTCACACCAGGCCTGATTTTCCCCCACCCCCCAGATTCTCTGGCTGCCCGACGGGTTCAGGGAACAGGTCAGACAGCAGGCACCAGGATTTCAGCAAATCTACAGTCTGAAGAGCAGCTGGAATGAAACAGAGTCTCCGCTGCAAGTGAACCTGCCGTACCAGGACATCAGCACAGAGCAAATTGGGTGAGAGCCCCTTGTCGGGGTGCAGAGCACAGAGCAATGGCACCTCCTCAGCCCTGCAGAGGCGAGTCTAGCCCCCACTGTGGCCACGTACACACCCTGACGCCACAGCTGGCAGTAGGGCTCGAACCCAAACACACAGGTCTCACCCCTGAGCATGGGGAGCGCTTGGTGGGGGCCAAGATTTCCCAGGTCCTGCTGGCCTGTGTCACACTGATGAGGCTCCTTCCCTTCCGCAGCCGGTATCGCCAGGACAACATCTCCGTCAATCTGTACGTGGTCAATGAGCCCTGGCTCTTTTCCGTGCTGTGGTGCGCAGGGGCTGGCTCCGTCACCACCAACGCCTGCCAGGTGCTGAAGGAGATGAAGCGTCCCCTCTGGCTGCTCGTAAGTGAACCTACCCTGGGTGGCGCTGGCAGATGCCTGCATGCCCTGGGCCCCCTTGGCCCATCAGCACTGCCACACCCTAGCAAGGGGGTCAGGGGGAGCTGCCAGGGCCTGTTCTGCCGGGGTCCCCATTGAGCTACTCATCCTGTCTTGTTGCCTTGCAGCCCCACAGCACCTACGTGATGGTCTGGATTGTGACCGACTGCGTCTCCTTCCTCCTGATCCTCTCGGCCTTCCTCCTGCTGCAGTAAGTTCAGCCTCTTCTGGGCTCCCGTAGCTGTCCATGGCATTGGAGGCCCCGCGTCTGCTTCCCTCTGGGTGAGCTGTGGGGTCTGCCTGGCCAGGTGCTGCTGCAGTCACCCATCCACCCTCTGGATCTTGGGGAGCTGCTCTGCAGCGCTGAGAACCCACTTCTTCTGCCTTGCACTGCACTAACCTGGGACACAGCAGGCTTAGGGGGAGCTTTCCTCCCTGGCCTCTGCTGTGAGCCTGGCCCTGAGCCGCTCCAGCCCACTGCTTTGGGACTTGCTCACAGCTAATTGGCCCCACCTATAAGCTGAGCAAGGTGGGCCTGGTATGGGAGCCCTCCAAGGGGACTCAAGTGACTCCATTGCCCTGGAACCCTCCATGGCTCATTACGGTTTGCAGGAGCTCCTGTCCTGTTCCAGCCATGGCAGAAAGGCCTCAACCAACTCTTGTGTTCAAACCAGGGTGGCCAAGTGATGGGGCAGAGCCCTGGGGGAGCCCTGGGAGTGGGCTGATCTCCCTGAGGCAGGGCCTGAATGCTGACTCGCTCTCCTGAGTGAATTTCAATCCTGTTTGCTTTCCAGGAAATGCTCCAGGAGAAAAGAATCAGCAGGTAATGGCCCCTGCTCCCTGCCCCACTCCCCTTTAAGTCTCTCTCCTCTCCACGCCCTCTTGCTGCTGGTCTTCCCCTCCCTCTTCCTCTCCGATCACTGTCTCTCTGCTCACCTGCAGGGCCAGGCCCTTGCCAGAGCTTAGCTCCCAGGGGCTCTCCTCACCCCAGGCTGGGGAGCTTTCAGGGGGCTCTGCCAGCAGGACAGCCTGGGCCCAGAGCCTAACTCTCCTGACAGAGGGACCCACGCACACACACACCCAGCCCTGTGGGGAAAAGGGGAGGGAGCCCCGCCAAGGGAGCTCCCATCCTGCCTGCCTGCTTCCCTAGCAAGTGCAACTCCCTGAGATCAGGGGGGCCAGGCAGTGCCTTCTGCCGCAGCAGCTGCCTCCCACCCCACGGTTGTTGCTGGGATGGGGCAGCCGTGGGGAGGGCAGAGGCTCCTGGAATGACCCTTTCTCCCATTTGGTTCCCCAGGGTCCAAGACAGATGTGCTGCTAACGAAGATCAACAGCCTCATGCAGGAATGACGCCCAGCCCCCGCAGTGCCTGGTGGTGGAGGGGTTTGAGCGGGGCACAGGTGGTGTTTAGCAGGAAGTGCCCAGACTTGCTCCTGCCAGCCTTGAATGTCCTTTCCTCTGCAGGGCCCTTTCCAGAAACCCTCAGTCTCTGCCCTGTCCTGCAGTGGGCTGGGGCCGGGTTTATCCTGCCCCCATGGGCACATCTCCCCTGCAGGTCAGGGGCCTGTGCAGAAACCCCCTGGGTGATGGGTCTGTGTCCTACAGTAGACAGGCATGTGTTCACCTCTCCATGGGGGCAGAGCTGGGGTTGGACACAGATCTTGGCCTTGCAGCCTCCTGGGGCTGTGGGAGCAGATACTGTCTGGAGACTCCTCACTCAACCAGCTGGGATTCTCCTTGGTTGTATAAATGCCCCCTGCACAGCAGGTTACCACAGCAGGGACTGGTGCAGCTGCTGCTGCTGTGAACTGGCTTTTACTAGCTCCTGAAGCGTGGCCGCAGAGAGGCTGCTAGAGGTGGGAGGGGAGCCTGAAGGGTTTCGTTTACAGGGAGCCAGGTTTAAAGTGCTCCTGGCCTTGTGCCATAGGGGAGCCTAGGACTAGATTGCTTTGAGCTGTGTCTGGGGAAAGGGGCAGGAGCGCATCATAGGCCCAGGCAGCTGGGCTGCAGTGTGGGCATCCTAGTGCAGCAGGATGGAAATGAAGGGTCCCTCACTGAGCAGAGGAAGCCCATTATCCTCCTTGAGGCTTTGACACTGACTGCTAGGCATGTGTGTGGGATGTAACCGTAGGCCCAGAGCCATGGGACCCCGACTCTGCTTGTCTAGTGGAAGAGATGGGGTTTGGCTTTGGATGGAGGGGATCGTGTGGGGGGCTGTCTGTCCATACAGAACACAGGTGCTGGGTGAAGGCCCCTGAAGCACCATCCCTGGACTGGGTGTGAAGCTATCCTGCTGGTGCTGGGGTCAGGGGGTGTGCTGGGGCATGAAGCAGTGCGGCCTCTTTGCTGCAGGGGTCTCAGCCGCATGTCTGTTTTACTTGTTCTTAATTATGTATGTTAATAAACTGATCCAATTGGATTTAAAAAACCAAACGACTAGCAGGTCTGAGCTGATTCTAAACTCTCCTAAAGGGACCCCTGGCTCTAGGAGCTGACATCCATCAGCTCTTCGGGGGCAGGCCATGTCTCTGGTCTGTCTGGAAAGCCTCTGGCCCAGCAGGGGTGCTGGAGATGAGGCATCCCTGTGTATACTAGTGAGGTCAGAGTGTCAAGCAACAGCTCTGAGCGAGGGCCTCACCGCACTGAGAGCGTGAACAGGGAAATCCCAGCTCTTCACTGGGCCTGCTGGGGGCCTGGGCTACTCCCATCCTGCTCTGTGCTCTGCTTTCCCCATCTGTAAGAGCCGGAAGCTGCAGCGGGCTGGAAGGATTAGTTTATGGTGGCTGGTCAAGTGCCGCCTTGGCTGGGATGTGCCAAGTCACCAGTGGCTGTCCTGAGCAGTGTGCTCAGCAGGGACAGAGTGCTCACAACAGCGCCAACACACACGTGCTCTCACTGAGCAGTGCCCTGACTGTGGGTACCCACCTAGGGCCTGATTCCCATCAGAATCTGTAGGAGCTTGGTATGTCTGCGGATCAGCCTGAGGTGAGCATCAGCATTAGGAACTACACTGCTCCCTCGATATAATGCTACCCGGTATAAAATGAATTTGGATATAACGCAGTAAAGCAGCGCTCTGGGGAGTGGGGCTGTGCACTCCGGTGGATCAAAGCAGGTTCAATATAACACAGTTTCACCTATAACGCAGTAAGATTTTTTTGGCTTCCAAGGACGGCGTTATATCGAGGTAGAGGTGTGCTTTTGGAAAACTGGACCTTTCTGTGGGTAAGGATGCAAAAAGCAAACATGCGAGCTGTGCTATCTGTGTTCTGTCACCACCACCTAGTGTCGAAACAAGGAACTGGCACCTCTTGTTACTGCGGCGTTGTAGCCAGGTCATCCCAGGACAGCGAGAGACAAGGTGGGTGAGGCAATATATTATTGGCCCAACTGCTGTTAGTGAGAGACAAGCTTTGGAGACCAGTCCTCATCCTCAAAGGAAGCCTGTGCATGACCATCAACAGACGAGCCAGGGAGCTTAAATTCATAACTTGGCTAGACCCTAAAAATCATGGACTGAACAGACACTGGAGTTATGGCTCATTACAATGATCTTTAACCCACTAACTCCCCTCTTGGTCCTGTGACCGTGGGGTGTTAACAGGCCCTGTACCTTGTCTGGTGCCTTAGAACGTGCGCTAGCTTAGCGTACGGAGTTACCTGTTCTCCGCGTCCCAGCTCAGTACCAGGGAGTTCCTTTCCCAGGCCTGGACAAGAGCTTGCTTGAGACCCAAAGTTTTGTGTCTCACCACCAGAAGTTGGTCCAATAAGAGAGATTCCCTCACCCGCTATGGATAAAACACTCCAAGCTGGGGGATGGCAAATGGAGCGGGATCAGGCCCAGCAGTGACAAGTGTCAGTTTTCAAGTTGTTTTCAGTACAAGCTGTGACTGCAGTGGGGCTCAGCGTGCAGGGTGGGGGCTGGAGCTGAGCCTTGGACCTCTGCCCAAATCAACTGGCCTTTGGGGCATGTGAGCAGGAGGAGGGAACGGAGGATTCCCCTGACAGCAAAATCTCTAGGTTCCCTGTCAAACTGCCCCCTTGCTCCAGGTATGGGAGTCTGTGTGACTAGTCATAGCACAGCTCCAGGGAAAATGGGGCTGAATTTAGCAGTGGGCAGAGGTACTGAGTGTGCACCTCAGAAGCTGAAGTTGTGAATGGGCTGGTCCGCAGAACACTTTCCAACCTATACAAGCAACTTTCCAAATACTCTGGGTTCCTGCTGTCCTCCCTGTAAAATGCTCTCTGCACTGGGGAGGGTGCACAGGCCTAGGAGCTGGCTCTCCTTCATCTCTTCTCGAGTGTCTGAAGTTCTGATGCCTTCTGTTTTCTATGTACTGCGCCTTTCGATGTCTAAGCACCCTCTCTTTGTAGGAAGGTTCAGCAACAATCTTGTTCTCAGTTGCTGCAGCTTGGAACAGAGGAGAGGTGAACACTGTGAGGGACAGTTTTTAGACAGGGCTGGCTCCAGGCACCAGCGAAGGAAGCAGGGGCCCAGGGCAGTCAATAGAAAGGGGTGGCACTCTGTCCGTGATTGGGACAGCACGGCCAGGTCTTTGGCGGCAATTTGGCAGTGGGTCCTTTACTCCCTCTCTTCCTCTTCAGCAGCATTTCGGCAGCAGCTCAATCAGGTTTTTCTTTCTTTTCTTTCTTCGCTGCTTGGGGTGGCAAAAAAGCTGGAGCCGGCCCTGTTAGCAGAGGCTGTAGTGTGGGGGTGGGGGAGGAAAAATACCTCCTTGCTGGATCCAGGGCTGCCGGGGGGCAAGTGGGGCAATTTGCCCTGGGCCCTGTGAACCCTGGCCGAAAAATGCCTTCCCTAGCTAGAGGCACCTTTTTTAATTTTTACTCACCCGGCAGCAGTCCGGGTCTTCAGTGGCACTTTGACGGCTGGCCCTTCATTCGCTCCGGGTCTTCAGCGGCAGGTCCTTCAGTGCGAGCACAAGTGAAGGACCTGCCGCCACCGAAGACTTGGAGCGCTGCCCGGTGAGTACAAGCGCCACAGTGGGTGGTGCCTTTTTTATGTCTGCTCCCCTGCTTTGCCCCAGGCCCCCCGAATCCTTGGGGTGGCCCTGACTGGATCCATCCTGGGCTTTCCTTCCTGCAACCCTAGGGCACTGCCCAGGTCTGTTCTAAGAACCAGCGTGCTTAGGAACCCCGGGCAGCTACTTTGCTCTGTTGTACTCTAAGCTGCAGCTCTCGATCCCATTCCAGTCCTACTGCTGCCCTCTCCATAGCGGTGGTGTCCTGCTACCTCAGCCTAGCTTGTGGAGTCTTAGTGTCCCAGACTGCAGCACTTAACTTTGGCAGCCTACTCTCCCTCCATGCCTCCTGCTGGGGCCTCTAGCTAAACGCTGTGATGATGGCACCCTTGAGTCTTCATCCCTGGCTTCCTGCTGCCCTACCTTTTTGAGTTCTCTCTCTCCCTCCCCAGACCCTTGAACTGTGTATTAACCAGGCTCGTGGTAGGAAACGGAGCTGCTGCTCAGTCATCACACTGTCCATCCTCCCCTCCCAGTTCAGCCCCTAGGTGCTCTAGCAAGGGATGCTGCGGGGGGCTGCCACACCCCCAGGCCTGAAGCGGTTTCCATTATATCCAGGGTTTACAGCTTGGTTCAATAGCTCTCAGCACCCCCTTGTACACATTGTTCCAGCACCCCTTGTTCTGCCCTCCCTTTCACCCCTTGATCCTGACCTTCAACCCTGGACTCCCCTGGCCAGAGCTCTGCCAGTGCCATGCTGCTCCTTCCCGCCCCTTATCCCAGCTGTAAGCTTCCCCCAGCTCTCCTAACGGCCCTCAGCGCACGTGCACACACACCCCCTTAATTCCCAGACCAGCGTGCAGTAGTTCTGGTGAGGTCAGCAAAATCACTTCACATAATTTGAAGTCCTATTAGGGCAAAGGCCACCGGCCTGTGGGGTGCGCTCCCCTGGAGAGCACAGAGGAATGTTTGGAGGGGGAAGCACCTGGGGCCTTGGGCAGCCCCCACAAGGGGATGGGGGGAGTGCTACCCAGCTCTGCTTTCAGCCCTGCCCCCAACTGTGGCCCCAGCCTCTTACCCCTGCCTGTGTCCCTCCCTCCAACCCCCCAGACCTGCAGCCCCACTCCCAGCCCTGGCTCAGGGGGAGGGGCATGGACAGGGGTAATGGAGGTGGGGCGGCACAGCATGAGGGTGACCAGGGGACAAGTGTGAAAAATTGGGACACTATTTTTCTGCGGGAGGGTGTGACAGGTGTCTATGTATGCAAAGCCCCTAATATTGGGGAGGGGCTGGTCCCCCAAAGTCCCACCCCCCTGGCTGCTGGGCCTGGCGTCCCTCTCCTCTGGCAGTGCCAGGGTTAATGTCCGGCCCGGCCCAGCACTGCCTTAGAACCAAGCCCTGAAGTGCTGACACAGGCGGCAGGGCTGGGCCAGGCCCGGGTCCAAGGGACTGTGCAGGGCCAGGCCCCCCTTCCCCTGCTGCCAGCAGTGCAGGCCAGCCCTCCTCCATGGCTGGGCCCGCCCCTGAGCCAGCCCAGCCCCTGCACTCCACACAGCCCAGGGCGACAGCAGGGAGCTCACTGCTTCCCTGGCCTGGCAGAGTTGGCGTGGGCCTGGCCTGAGGGGCTCGCCTGGGGCTGCCCTGGGGCACGGTCCCAGCACTGGCCAGGCTGGGCAGTAACTAGGGGGAGAGGGCCGGTTCCCAGACTGCAGGAGCCTTTGCGGCTGGGGAAGGAGGCTGCCAGTTCCTTGTATCGCTTTCCCAGGGCAGCTTGCTCCCTCCAGGGACCGGCCTGAGGGGCTGACATGAGGGCAGGCACCTGGGGCCACAAGCACTGGAGGAAGCAGCTGCCAAGGGACCCACAGCTCTGCCAAGCGGAGAGATGATCAGTAGGCAAGGTAAGGACTGGAGCCCGAGCCCTGGCCAGGCTGCTGGGGCGAGGGCAGGAGACACCTGGCACTGGGGCCAGCCAGGGAGGCGCAGAGCCTCAAACAGCCCAGCCCAGAGCTGCCTTGGCAGTGCCCCAGACCCAGAGAGAAGGAGCTTTGACTAGACAGCTGGCTTTGGCTTTGAGCCGTCAGGGCCAGGTGCAAGTAAAGCCAGTTTTCCCAGCTCCCCTGGGCTGGGCAGAGCTGGCTCCTTGTCCCCAGGACCGAAGGGGGCCCAGCGACACCTGGGAGTGAGGATGGGCTCTGGCTGCAGAGCAGCTCTGTCCAGTGCCAACCCCACTGGGCTCCCAGAGTGTGGGTGAGTTCGGGGCACTGCTGGGTAGGAAACCAGAGGAGCTGCCCTGCCCTGTGGTGCTCTGCCCAGAGGTGCCTCTGCAGTTCCTGCTGCAGTAGCAGCCCCCTCCCCATCCTGCTGGTCCCGCAGTTCCCAGCTCTGCCCAGCACGGGCACAAAAGCACCCTGACTGCCACGAGCCCCTGCGCGGGGCTAATGCCCAGGTGCCTGCCAGGCCACACCTGACTGGAAAAAGCCCAGCAGCTCCCCTAGGCGTGTCCACCAGGGCATCTCTGCCAGCCAGCTCCAGGAGAAGCTGCAGCTAGCCGTGGCATAGCGTGAGCGAGGCCCAGAGCCCCTGGGCACGGACTGGGCCACGGGTGCTGGCACTGGCAGGGTCCTGCTGGTCTCAGTGTGCTGAGGGCCTGAGCTGGCATCTGTGCCTGGGGGTCAGCTGTGTGCTCACCCCCCTGTGCTGGTCCCTCGGGCCTTTAGCCCTTTGGTAGCAGGCGGGAGCACCTGGGCTCAGGCTCTCTTCAGTCACTGCTGCATCCACCAGGCCTCATGGGGTTGTCGTGTGACGTGTTTCCCTGGAGTCCAGTTTTGTCTGTAGTCGTAGGCCAGGGGACACGGCCCTCCCCTCCTCCAGGTCTGGTGTGGTGAGAGCCCACCCCGCAGCTTCAGGCTGTGTTCACTTCTGATTGTATGGGACCAGCTGGGAGTGAGGCCAAGGTGGAACCCAATTGTTACAGCAGGAGGCGATTCTGGGGCACTTGCAGAGGTTCTGTTTTGTGGGATGAAGATTGGGCAGACCCTCCTACCCCCCAGCACCTGTGGGGTGGGCCTGTGTGGGGTTCAGTGCACTGTATCTGTCACGCCCAGACAGTACCGGACCCCCTCTGTGCAGCCTCGCAGGGGAGGGATGTGTCTCGTGCTCCCCTGGGCTCATGCGCTTTCCACAGCCGAAGCAGCGTGAGTTTTGGTTTTCTGTCCGTTTGGGGGCAGCCAGCCTCCTCACACGGGCCCTTGCTGGCTCCGCTCTGTTAGTCTCAGGGGCCAGGCCACAGAGTGAACAGGCTACAAGACTGACCCTCTGGCCGGGGAAGGGTGAGCTGAGCAGCGTGTGTGCGAAGCCGGGGCAGCCGCTGCCCGGGCTGAACAGGTTCTGTAGGCAGAGGGGCTTTACGTTCCAGGGCTAGCAAGAGCCTGGAATCCCCAGCAAACCCAGTGAATCCAGCTGGCGTCCCAGGAGATCCCAGCCTCTCACCCGCTCTGGAGGGAACAGACTCTGTTTGTTTGTATTCAGGCTTATTCATGCTTCACCTGCTTCCTCTTTCCATTCTGGGGCCTGCAATACACCAGTGTGGAAAGGTGACACAGACAAAACCACCTTCCTCTTCCAGCCAAGAGGAGATTGGGGGGTTTCTGTCTCCCTGCCAGGACCATGTCCCTGCAGAAATCCCCAGGCTCAGAGAATGGGAACAGGGACCCCAGGTGGCCTGAGTCTAGGCTCTGAGGGACACAGATCCCCTTCTTCTGTGCTCTGTCCCCTGCTGTGAGTGCTGGATGCTGCAGGACTAGCAAGGCAGATCAACCCTTTTGCGTGAGTTCCTAGGTCCAGAGATGTGCCCTGACCTCCCTCCTCCCCCACACAAGTCCCTTGTTTTTCCTGCTGCCTCCATAACAAAGGGAAACATTTGCTGACAGGGATGGGACCAGCCCAAGGTCTGTGCAAAACGTTCTTGTTTATGTGAGATCCGTTGCTCTGCTAGGACAAGGGGCTGCTGCTGAGCTACAGGAGCTGGCCTGCGTCGGGCTATAGAGCTGAGCTCATCCAGAGAAACATTCAGCTCTCCGGATGGAAATGGGTCAGGCCCCTGCTGTCCCAGCCCTTGGCTCCCAAGCCCATCTGTGTGCTTCAGTCCCAGCCCCCAGCCCCAGCCTGGACCCAAGCCAACCTTGCCATTACAGCCTCTCTTTCTTTTGGTGAAGGCAGCATGTCCATAATGTGAGGTAGCCAGGACCGGCGCTAGAGGTTTGAGCGCCCTAGGCGGCCGGCAATTTCACTGCCCCGCGCGCTGGTCCCGTGGCTCCGGTGGAGCTGCTGCAGTGGTGCCTGCGGAGGGTCCGGTGCTCCGCGGCTCTGGTGGAGCTGCTGCAGTGGTGCCGGCGAGCGGTCCACCAGAGCCGCGGGAGCAGCCGACCGTCTGCCCGCCCGCAGGCACGACTGCGGCAGCTCGAACGGAGCTGCCTGCCGCCCCCTCCGGCAAAACGGCGCCCACCATTTATTCTGGCGCCCTAGGCGATTGCCTAGGCTGCCTAAATGGTAGGCTACCTCCAGGGCCGGCACTATCAGGCAGCTCAGAGCGGACGTGGCTCCTGTCCGCCAAAGACCAGCTTGGGGAGCAGGGGGCTGTCCAAACCCAGCCCCACTAAGAGCCAGCCGTGGCCCGGGGGGAGCCAGTGGGCAACACCCATTGTGCATAACTGCCCTAGCTTGTGGCTGCTCTCCCCTGCCGGAGAGTGGCCTCACATGGAGACCATGATTCCCAGGATGCAATGCAGCCAGAAACCTTTCCCCTCCCTCCAGTGGCACTAACCGCCATGCTCCTGTGGAGACATGGGATCCCAGCATGCAGTGCAGCTGGGTGCATCCCCTGGATTGGCCTGTTTGCCTTGCCTTAGGGCCAGATGCTGAGGGTGGGGGTTGCAGTGTAATTCCAGCATATTTGGGGCTAGGTGGGTACAGTCTGTCCGGTCTCTTACCTTCAGGATCAGAGGAATCAGACCCACAGAACCACTAGTTCCATAATTTGTGCCTGGCTTCAGCAGTGACCCTTCGTCTTTCACTGCCTGGTAAATCAGCGGTGCAGGGTCTGGCCCACTTTCACTGGTGTGCCTGAGGGGTCCCCGGTGGCAGGGATTGATCTGGTGGGTAGCAGACCCCTTCCTGGTGTGGGTACGGAGAAGTGCCACGGGGCAGTGATGGGTGGTGACGTGGGTGATGCAATGTGTTACGTGATGCTCTGATGCTGTCTGAGGGTTCTCCTGTGCTGTCTCCCCAGACACTCAACGGGCAGTGGCGATTCTGACCAGGTACCAAACCACGCTGAGGGCTCCAGAGGAGCAGCAGTTGAAGGCCTCAATCGGAAAGGTCTCGCACATCTTCCGAAGTGACCTCTTTCAGGCCCTGCTGGGTAAGTGCCTTCCGCCTAGTGAGCTGACTGCTGGCTTCGCACTGAACAGCCACTCTGTGGCTGACACACACGCATAATCCTCCCCTCTCAGGGTGAGGAGCAGAGGACCCGGGTTCTGATCTCCTAGTGTCTGCGTCAGGAGCCCAGCTTCTCGGGGGAGTGAGTTCTAAGGAACTTTCTGCAGCCTGTGTGTCAAGGCTTTTCTACACTCTGTCTGGGGCCAGGGAAGAGCCCTGGAACCCCACTTTGTCCGCGGGAGTCAGCGACCTGAGCTCAATACCCAGCTCCTAGTGTGGCTGCACAGTGGCACAGAACGATTGCATTCAAAGCATGTGAAAGAGCGCAAAGCTTCAGTGCAGCTGGAGCTGTTAAATGGCTTAACCTGGCAGATCGTAACTGTAATAGTGAAAGGCAAAGCGGGTCATGCATAGGTCCTGTGGACTACGATTCCCAGAATGCTCCTCTCACCGACTCGTCTTAACCTTCTAACTGACGCCTCAGTCTTCCTTTTTCACTGCAGATTTGTGGGACAATGTGGATTTTTTCACCCCTGGGATGCCCAGGCCAGTGCACATTAAGGGGCCTTGAAGTTTTATAAAGCAGTCCTTGCTTGCAGTGTTCAAACGTGATGGTGTTTTGTGGCCCATCAGCTATGGATTGTGTGATGGAGCTTTATGCACCTTCCCCTCCTGGCCCTGCCACACAAAGCCTGCTTGTGTCCGGCATTGCTTCTCTCTATTCTTATTACCATCCCTTGGGGAGAAGGAGGTTTTTCTCCACTTGCTTCCTGTTGCAGATCATATTTCACAGGTTTGGGAAAGCAGCTCCCAATGCAGCCCTGTCTTTCAGGAACTCCAAACCTGGAGTATTTGCAAGGAATACAATGTGTTGAGGGAAAAGAACTATATGCGAGAAATGGTCATAATAGGCGACCCCATCTTGCAGGTCAGAGTTCTGAAAATGCCTTGGATCACAGCACAGCAACCCCCTGAAATTACATCAGCGCAGTTGGAGTCTTATTAGAAACTAGACAAATACAGTGAGAGAAACTCCCACACTATCTTGTTGAATTTTTAAACACACCAACTTCCTACTTTCATGCCCCTTTCCTGTTCACTTCCCATGAATTTTCTAGCAAACAAATTAATGGCCAGGACTGTTCCTGGAAGCAGCAAATTTTAAGTGATTACTACAGACTATTCACTAAACGAAACCCTGAGTTCAGGACTGGCAGAATTCCCGGCAGAAACCTGCTTTTAACAGTAACCCTTGAAGTGCACAAACCCTACCATGTGACTTATGTGTCCAATCAACATTAACACCAGTCCAATCTTGAATGCTCCAACAAGCCAGAGACAAAAAGGTATCTGCGGGAATTAGTCTGCTAATAAGCTAAAATAATGAATACATGTGTGAGAACCACCATCATCTGTGAACACCTAAATGAAATTAACTTGGCCTCTCCCTAAGGTACTTGTATGGCCCCTATCATCCCAGTACCTGAGATCCTCATGATCTTTAATGCATGTCCCGCAAACACCTGGCGAGGCAGGGAAGTGCTAGCCTCCCCATGGGACACAGGAGAATGGAGGCACAGAGAAGCTAAGTGATTTGCCTAAGCCTAGGTCATATATGAAGTCTGTGGGAGAGCAGGGAATTGTGTCTTGAGACACAACCTAACACTCCAACTCCTGTCTTGCTAAATGAATGACTATGAATAGTTAATGACAGCACGTTTGAAGCTGGTGAGGCAGGATGGGTATTTCTAGGATGCTGGCTCCCACCTCCTTTCCTGCTGGATGGATGCTCTGTTGGCATGCTCCGGGCCATGCTGCTGCCTCACTCGCTCCCACTCCATGTGGGCACAGCATAGGCAGAAGCTTGTCAGCGCTCAGGTGCAATGGCTCATGGGCTGCTGTGTGGCTCCATTTGCTGAGTCATGTGGGCTCAGGCTATAGAGAAGAACAGGTGTTTTGAACAGAGAGAGAACTCAGTGGCCAGTAATGTCTTTCCACTTCCCGTTTCCAGGCCTGAGTAGTATAATTTATTTGGATGGCATCTCTAACCATATCCCACCAGACTGTACATCTGGGGTTCTCAAACTTCAGTGGACTGCAACCCCCTTCTGACAACAAAAATTACTACACGACTCCAGGACTGGGTGAAGCCTGAACCCCCACAAGCCCCGCCGCCAGCGGCATGGGGGCCAAAGCCGGGCAGGGGGCCTATAACCTTAAGCCCTCAGGCTTTGGCCCTGGGCAGTGGGGCTTGGGCTTCAGCTTTGGCCTCAATCCCAGGCCCAAACAAGGCTAATGCCTGCCCTGGTGACCCCATTAAAACAGGGTCATGACCTACAGTTTGAGAACTGCTGCTATAGATGATTCTCCTTCAGAATGGGCTAGGGAAATCACTCCCTACTGCTGTCTTTTCCTCTGATAAACTGATCCTTGTAGATGTCATAACATTTTTTCCCAGATCTGGACCTTAGCGTCCAAAATATGGGTGTTAGCATGAAAACCTCCAAGCTTAGTTACCAGCTTGGACCTGGTATCGCTGCCACCAGCTAAGAATTATACAGTGCCTAGCTCACTGTGGTCTCCCCAAAACCTTCCCTGGGGGACCCCCAGACTCAGATGCCTTGAGTCTTACAACAAAGGGAAATAACCCCCTCCCCTTGTTTCCTTGTTACTTCCTCCCAGGCTCCCCTCCCTGGATGACCCTAGGAGATTCCCTGCTTCCAGTCCTGGAAACACAAGTACAGAGAGCTAATCTCTCTTCCCTCCTCACCCAGAGGGTATGCAAAGTCAGGCTTAGTAAATCTAACACAAAGAGATTTTCCCCCTGACTTCTTCCTCCCACCAATTCCCTGGTGAGCTGCAGACTCTCAGTTCCCTGGAGTCCCCACTAAAGAAAAACTCCAACAGGTCTTAAAAAGAATGAAAAAAGGACATAAAATGGTCTCTGTAATAAGATGACAATATACAGGGTCAATTGCTTAAGAAAAAAAGTGAATAAACAGCCTTATCCAAAAAGAATACAATTTAACACATTCCAGCAACTACACACATGTAAATACAAAAGAAAACAATATAAACTTATTGTCTTACTATCCTTGTACTTACAACTTGGAAACAGAAGATTAGAAAGCCTGGAGATAGAAAAATCACTCTCAGAGCCGAGAGGGTCAGACCCAAGACAAAAGAACTCACACCCAAAACTTCCCTCCACCCAGATTTGAAAAAGTCTTGTTTCCTGATTGGTCTTCTGGTCAGGTGTTTGGTTCTCTGTGTTAACCCTTTACAGGTAAAAGAACATTAACCCTTAGCTATCTGTTTATGACAGTAGAGGGGTTTTCTGATTGGGCAGGATCTCTGCTAAAACTATTGTGGCTTGCTCAGTGGGGACACATGTTAATTATCTGGGCATTAAAACGAAGAGTTAGCTGTTTGATACCAAATTTATAACCATCTAAAAAGAGTGTTCTGTTTTCATAGACTCAGATTCCAAGGCCAAAAGGGACCATTGTGATCATCTAATCTGACCTCCTGCATAACATGGGTCACAGAACTGTCCCATAATCATTCCTAGAGCAGAGCTTTGAGAAAAACATCCCATCTTGAGGTAAAAATTGTCAGTGATGGAGAATCCACCAGGACCCTTGGTAAATTGTTCCAATAGTTACATTATTCTCACTGCTAAAAATTTGCACCTGATTTCCAGTCTGAATTTGTCTAGCTTCACCTTCCAGCCATTGGATCATGTTAGATCTTTCTCTGCTAGATTGAAGAGCCCATTATTAAATGTTTGTTTCCATGTTGGTACTTACAGACTGTAATCAAGTCATCCTTTAACCTTCTGTTTGTTAAGCTAAATAGATTGAGATCCTTGAGTACAGACTATACTATAAAGCATGTTTTCTAATTCTTTCTCATCCTTATGGCTCTTTTCTAAACTGTGGCTGATTTATCAACATCATTTTGGATTGTGGTCACCACACCTGGACACAGTGCTCCGGCAGTGGTCGCACCAATGCCAAATACAGAGGTAACATAACCTCTCTACTCCCACTCAATATCCCCCTGTTTATGCATCCTAGGATTGCATTATTCTTTTGGGCACAGCGTCACATGTTCAGGTGATTATCTATCATGACCCCAACATCTTTCTCAATCACTGCTTCCCAAGGTAGAGTCCCTCATCCTGTAAGTGTGGACCACATCCTTTGTTCCTAGTTGTACACATTTATATTTGCTTATGCTAAACAAACTGTTCCACCTTGTATTTAGCTGTGACACTCTGAGTACGTTTCCCAGACCTAAAGAAGAGCTTTGTGTAGCTCGAAAGCTTATCCCTCTCATCAACAGAAGTTGGTCCACACACCTTGTCCCCCTAATATCCTGGAACTAACGCGGGCACAACACTGCATACAACAATATGGTAATTTTATATCATTCTAGTCGGGCAATCAAAATGTCGCATGGTACCAAGTCAAATGCCTTTGAGAAGTCTAAGGACATTAAATCAACACTATTACTTTTATCAGCCAAACTAGTAAACTTATCAAAAAGAAGATACCAGGTTAGTTTGACAGGATCTATTTTCCATACACCCATGTTGATTTGCATTAATTACATTACCCTCCCCTTTAATTCTTTATTCAGCGAGTCTCATATCATCTACTCCATTATCCTGCCCAGGATTTATGTCAGGGTGGTAGGCCTATAATTGCCTGGGTCATCTCATTTGGCACCACATTAGTTCTCTTCCAGTCTTCTGGAACTTCTCTAATGCTCCAAGACTTATTGAAAATCACCCTTTACCAGTCCAGCAAGCTCCTTAGCCAGCTCTTTTAAAACTCTTGGCTGCGAGTTATCTGGACCTGCTGATTTAAAAATGTCTAACTTTAATAGCTTCTGTTTAACATCCTCCAGAGATACTAGTGGCATGGAAGGAGTGTTATCACCATGTGATGAGACTATATCCTCTGTTTTTCCCTGAACTACAGAAAATAAATATTTGTTGAACACTTCTGCCTCTTCTGGATATTATTGATAATTTTACTATTTCCATCTAGAAGTAGACCAACACCATTGTCAGGATTCTTTTTGTTCATAATACATTTTAAAAACTTCTTCTTAGTGTCCTTACCTATGCTGGCCATAGATTTCTCTTTGTGTCCCATTTTCTTTCCTTATCAATTTTCTACCATTCCTAACTTCTCATTTATATTAATTGCTATCAACTTCCCCTTTCTTTCATTTGTTACATTTTCGTGTGTGTATTTTTTATAGCTGCATTCACTTCCCCTCTAAAACAGGTCTTTTTTTGAACCAGTACAGTCTTCTGCTTGATTGTGGCTTTTGGGGCATCTCGTAAGGTGTCCTTAAGTTATTTCCAATTATCTTTCAGATTTTTCTGAACAAATTCTTCCTCACGGCCAATTTGGCTCATAATTATTTTCAGCTTTGTGAAATTGGACCTGTTAATCTGCCAAGTATATATCTTGTCTTAATTTTATTCTCTTTGCACATTATAGATGTGATCAAGTCATGATCACTTGTACCCAAGCTACCATTAATTTTAGTTGTGTGTGGAGCCAGCAGAGAGAATAACAAATATATAATAATTTTTTGGGTTACATAAAAACGAGGCCATTTAAAAATGTTACACCTTGGTGAAGGATTTTTTTTAAAAAATAGAAATAATTTAACATCTGGAACCCAGAGGCTGCTCTGCTTTGTGCTGTACAGATCAGGATAAATTCTGGGCAGGAACTAGTTATGAGTGTCTCTTAAGATACAAAAATATAAAGACAATACCAGGGAACAATTTACAGCAGAAATAATCTTAAACGAGACACAGGAGCTCCTTATCGGAACTCTTCTCCTTGGATTCCACCTGCCAGTTGCCTAGAGACTCCAGACCTCAAGGGAAATGTGCAGCAATTCCAAAGTGTCTTCAGACGTCTCTTAAAGGGATGTCTGATTCCCCAGTCCCTTGGAAAGAGAAGAAGTTCCCCAGCTCTGCTGTTCTCCCAGATCTCAGAGATGTGTCTCAAGCTCGTATGAAATCTTCTGAGTAAACAGTGCTGCAAGTGAGAGCTCAAGAGCATCTGGTTCGTTCTGGCCAGGTAGTGAGAGCCTGGAGGATCCATCTATCCATTCTCAGTACACCCTATCATGGTAATTAATGCCAACCAGTTCTCTTTCAGGCATTTCTAAGGTTCACATCACCATATGACTTAGGCTGTTCGCATCTTTTCCACTTAGTCTCGCCTCTCCTGCCCCACTGACTCCTTGCATTCTGCTCCTTCTTCCCTTTTCTGCCGGGTTCCAGGAGCTCTGTCTTCCCTCCCTGAGAGACAGGAGCTATGAATGATCATTCTGCAAACAATGACAGAGCTGTTCCGTGGCTTTGCAGAGGACCTCGTCCTCAGCAGAACATGCAGCAGCTGGTCAGGGGGCACCCTGGTGTCAGCAGGAGGCGTAAAGATAAACTGGCTGGTGGTGTTTTGTTAGAGCAGGAGTGGAGTTCAGCTACATTCCTGTGTCATCTGGCTCAAAACAGGCTAATCTGGGGGAGAGGCTGAGTCCAGCAGGGAGGCCCTGGCCAGTTAGCTGGAATTTCCATATCAAATACATTTGAAATCCGCAATGTCTGTTCACGAGCCAGATTTCCCGGGTCCTCTCTGAGGGTCTAGTTGGTTTGGAATAAACAAAATCCAGTGATGGGTCAGTGAGTCCCTGTGAGCAGGAGTGCAGCTCCTACACTCCACAGGACAGACAAACCATGTGACACGCAGGTGTATGTGTGCAGATGCTGCTAATCCAGGGCAGCTTTGCTGGGTACCTTCTCCTCCACTCCACGTATTTGTTTTATCCACCAGCTGTTGTCTCATCACATGCATAGATTATAAGGTCTTTCAGTCTATGACCTGTCTTCCTACTATAGGTGTGAAGATCGCCTAGCATAACTGGGTCCTGAGCTCCACCCAGGGCACCAAGGGGCTAGCACAGTAGAAAGTGACTCTGGGGAGGGCTCATGATAACATTAACCTATGAAAATGGCGCTCAGCCTGGGTGGAATCCCCTTGTTGCGTGTGGCTTTATTGCCCGTGGTGGTGGTGGTGGTGGTGGCGGCAGCCAGTGGGGCTGTGTGGCTCTGGGAGAGATGAGGCAGTTTCAGTCTCAGTCGGTTTGCTGTCTCTCTGCTCACTTTCCCGCTGGGGTGGAGTTTCTCCAGCTTGGAGCCCAACGTGCGTAAATCCCTGGGGTTGGTGGGGAGCTAACCCAAGGGAGGAGTGGCATTATTCTTTGTTTGGTGAGTACCCAGCCAGCTTGGCAGCCCCACTTGCTGGGCTCTGTGCAGCCTCACAGAAGGGCACCTGCCCTGGCTCAGACAGTGCTGGGCTGAGGAGGAGATCTGTCACTTGGCGTGCTTTCAGGAATGAGGTGGCTGCTTTCTTTAGGCCCCTGTGTGCCCTGGGGGGACCCAAAAGCATCTGTCTGTCTTCAGAACTGGGGCACTCACACTCCTGGAGGACCTGGGTGGCACCTGCCTTCCTCTTCTAGTGCATCCCAGCGAACAGGCCTCCTCAGGGACTGTGTGTTGTTACCGGGCTAGGGCTAGGACGGGGCTGCTTGCTTTGGGGAGCGACTGGTGGGGGCGGAGTTGTGTCCGGCTCTGCGCTGGGAACAGGCCGTGCTTGGCTTAGACACACTGTGTGAGAGGGTGGTTATTTCCGGACAGAGTGCTGCTGCTGCTGCTGCTGCTGCTCAGGAATGCATGAGCACTGGGCTCAGGCACAAAAGAAATTATCTGGCCATGAGCAGCGAAAACAGGATTTGCTGCCTCTTGCCTCCTGGCCTTTTTCTTAATGTGTTTTGAGGCCTTTGCCTGCTGGTGAGCAGGTTTTGTGATTTGTAGTGAAACTGCCCAGGGAACTGTTCAGGCACTCGGGGGCCATGGGGACCATGGAAACAGCCAGCTCTCACCAACATGCTTCAGGAGTCTCATGATTCAAAAACTGCAGCCTGTATGTGATTTTGTGTGGGGAGGAAGAGACTTCCCCAAAGTGCCATGGGGTATAGGGAAGGTGCACTAAACTGCTATCCCAGAGACCATACATCCGAGACCTAGCTCTTCTTCTAGCTGCTCTTCGTATGGCTGTGACATTTGCAATCCTTAGTACGAGGCAGGGTTTCAGTCCGCTGGGGATAACTATTATTCCCCAGTTTTATAAAGAAGGTCGTTGTACTTGCACGTTAGGCAGAACTAGGAACAGAAATCAGGTTTCTAACACACCAGATGCCACCTTGCCATATGGCCTTTCAGAGGGATCATGCTACATTTACGCTACAAGAGTGGCTCTGTGTCACTCTCTAGACTATTGCGGTTTATGACTTAGTGTTTGTAGACTAAGGGTACCTCTACACTGCAGTTATACTCCCGTGACTGGCCTGTGCCAGCTGACTAGGGCTTGGGGGGGCTCAGGGTCACAGGGCTGTTTAATTGTGGTGTAGTTCTTCGGACTCAGGCTGCAACCCAAGCACTGAGACCCTCCCAGATGGCAGAGTCCTAGAGCCCAGGTTCCAGCCTGAGCCCAAACGTCTACACTGCAGTTAACAGCCCCTTAGGGTGAGCCTCATCAGCCCAGGTCAGCTGCTGGTATCTAACTGCAGTGTAGACTCTTAGAAATCTGCTTTAGCTTACAACCAAAGATCCCAGGGTCAGTCCCTGCAGACAACCCAAAGAAAGGCTTGGTCACATTTGGCTGCGATGTTTGTAACCTTAGCCAAGAAGAACCAAGAATGCTAGTGCTCAGTGTCTCAGTGCTGTCTCACAAATACTTGTGTAACCACTGGTGTGTACACGCTGGCTCCATTTGGACTGACTTGCACAGAGCATAGCAGTTTCTTAGGCCCGGTCTATGCTAGGAGCTTGGGTTGGTATAAGGATGTCGCTCAGGGGTATGTAAAATCCACCCCCCGAGCACCACAGTTAAACTGGCCTAACCACCAGTGTTGACGGCGCTAGGTTGACAGAAGAATTCTTCTGTCAACCTGGCTGCCTACACCAAGGAGAGAATCCCTCCTGTCCACATGGGCAGTGTCTTCACTGAAGTGTGGGGAAGAGCTATTGGGGAAGCAGGACAGGTCTGTGCTCTCCATCTGAAGGGTGTGGGTGCAAACGACTACATCTCATAGACTCTAGGACTGGAAGGGACCTCGAGAGGTCATCGAGTCCAGTCCCCTGCCCTCATGGCAGGACCAAATACTGTCTAGACCATCCCTGATAGACATTTATCTAACCTACTCTTAAATATCTCCAGAGATGGAGATTCCACAACTTCCCTAGGCAATCTATTCCAGTGTTTAACTACCCTGACAGTTAGGAACTTTTTCCTAATGTCCAACCTAAATCTCCCTTGCTGCAGTTTAAGCCCATTGCTTCTTGTTCTATCATTGGAGGCGAAGGTGAACAAGTTTTTTCCCTCCTCCTGATGACACCCTTTTAGATACCTGAAAACTGCTATCATGTCCCCTCTCAGTCTTCTCTTTTCCAAACTAAACAAACCCAATTCCTTCAGCCTTCCTTCACAGGTCATGTTCTCAAGACCTTTAATCATTCTTGTTGCTCTTCTCTGGACCCTCTCCAATTTCTCCACATCCTTCTTGAAATGCGGTGCCCAGAACTGGACACAATACTCCAGTTGAGGCCTAACCAGCGCAGAGTAAAGCGGAAGAATGACTTCTCGTGTCTTGTTTACAACACACCTGTTAATGCATCCCAGAATCACGTTTGCTTTTTTTGCAACAGTATCACACTGTTGACTCCTATTAAGCTTGTGGTCTACTATGACCCCTAGATCTTTCTGCCATACTCCTTCCTAGACAGTCTCTTCCCATTCTGTATGTGTGAAACTGATTGTTCCTTCCTAGGTGGAGCACTTTGCATTTATCTTTATTGAACTTCATCCTGTTTACCTCAGACCATTTCTCCAATTTGTCCAGATCATTTTGAATTTTGACCCTGTCCTCCAAAGCAGTTGCAATCCCTCCCAGTTTGGTATCGTCCGCAAACTTAATAAGTGTACTTTCTATGCCAACATCTAAATCATTGATGAAGATATTGAACAGAACCGGTCCCAAAACAGACCCCTGCGGAACCCCACTTCTTATACCTTTCCAGCAGGATTGGGAGCCATTAACAACTACTCTCTGAGTACGGTTATCCAGCCAGTTATGCACCCACCTTATAGTAGCCCCATCTAAATTGTACTTTCCTAGTTTATCTATAAGAATATCATGCGAGACCGTGTCAAATGCCTTACTAAAGTCTAGGTATATCACATCCACCGCTTCTCCCTTATCCACAAGGCTCGTTATCCTATCAAAGAACGCTATCAGATTAGTTTGACACGATTTGTTCTTTACAAATCCATGCTGGCTATTTCCTATCACCTTACCACCTTCCAAGTGTTTGCAGATGATTTCTTTGATTACCTGCTCCATTATCTTCCCTGGCACAGAAGTTAAACTAACTGGTCTGTAGTTTCCTGGGTTGTTTTTTATTTCCCTTTTTCTCTGCACCAATGTTAGCATAAGGGCCCTGAGACCTTGTGGGAGTATTTTAGTCTGAACGACATTGTATGTAGACGTAAAAGTAGATCTGCTAATTGTTTTGTTGTTGCCTTTTTATTAGCTGTGTGTGTCTGAGGGATAGCTGTCCCTCTAGGAACCGGAACAGGGTGTGGCAGGCCGGTATGTTAGAGACTCAGGGGGGCCTGTGTGTCTGAGCTCCAGAAAGGTAAGAACTGGATTAAATAACCTGGTCTCTCCAAACAGCTGCTTCATTCCCCAAGGTGCAGCATTAGTGCTCCTGGGGGACTGGCTGTCTTGGAGCATTGCTAACGGGCGGGGCTGGGGTATCTTCCACCAGTTAATCACAGCTTGGAATTTTGTCCAGCTCAGCAGAGATTAAAAGTCGTTCCCGGCCATCGGCTGGTGGATGGACCCGAGAGGGAATTCGTTTGGTCCCTGTTCCAGTTCCCATGTCACATGCTGGCTCCCAGTGCATTAGACTGTAAGGTGCAGGGGCAGGGAGGGTCTCTGCTGTGTGTTTGTGCAGCGCCTAGCACAGCAGAGCCCTGATATCAGCTGGGGCCTCTGGCAGGGGACCACGGTGCCTTACTCCCGTCCATCTGGCAGAGCAGCAGCCCCGCGCTTGTTCTACGGACAGGGGAATGCAGAAATGAGAAGACAGCCCCAAAAACCCAATCTCGTCTACAAAAAGTGTCCTGCTGTTTGGTCCCATCTCATGCAGTTTGAATGTTTGGGGCTGGTGATCCTGAGGCTGCTCAGCCTCCTTCCAGTGGCTGCGTGGGGAGCCTGATTCCATGGATCTCTTGGGAATCGTCCTCTCTCATGTTCACAGCAAAGGTGGCACAGGAAGCAGCCCCTGACAGCTCCTTCGCAGGCTGGTTACTGAGATGCAGCCTGCAAGGCCCATGGGACACATGCGGTCACGTTGGTGGAGCAGTTAGGGCTGGAGGATTTGCTGGGCTCCCTAGAAGCCTGATCTCCATTACTGCAGGCCCTACCCTATCTGCAGATTCCCCTCCCACACCTGGTGTACTGACCCAGCTTCCTGCTGTGTGCCCTCTGCTCCCCTTGTATGTCCTGTATGCTGGACGTGATCCCTATGAAATCATCGCAAACCAGTCAGAGCTGCCACGTGCTACCCTGCATCATTGCAGATGCTGCTGAGGATCAGTGCCTTACATAGCCCTTTTCTTCCTCTCCAGCAAGAGCACTGCTGTGGATTCGCTGGTGTCCTGTCTCCTCGGAAACCGACAGCAACTCCTGCTGCTGCTGCTGTAAGCACTGTCTAATGGGAGGATGAGTCTCTCCCTGGATAACCTGACCTCTGCTGGGTTGTGGGTGGGTGGGCTGGATACAGTGACCTCTCCACAACGGGCACAGTACAAGGAGTACGCCAGAGGGGACACCCTCAGAGCGTGGTGTTCATGGAACAGAATCCTCTGTGTGTGTCTCAGTATCTGAGCCTCTGCAGGATTCTTGCTTGAAAACCGGCTTGTATCTGATCAGGGGGTTTTCACTGATCCGTATGGAGTACTGAATGGCCTGCTTGCAATGCTTTGCTGCAAGGCACCGTTCACAGATACAAACCTGCCTTGGAGGGATGCTGCCCTGTGGTGTTGCAGGGCAAGAGGTATGTGTGTGGGGGGGGTAGTCCTGGGCTCCCCCTTCCTTCCTCTGGCTGCCTCCATTGTCACTCAGCTCCCGTTCCCCCCTGCCCCTCCCTTCTCCTGACTTTTCTTTCTCACATGAGCACATCCAAAGTACCACAGATCCAGGTGTATTCGAAGTTTGGGTGGGATCATAGATGTGTTGGGCTGGAAGGGACCTGGAGAAGTCATCTACTCCAACCCCTGCGCTGAGGCTGGACCAAGTAAAGCTAGACTAGCCCTGACAGGGGTTTGTCCAACCTGATCTTAAAAACCTCCAATGTTGGGGATTCCACAACCTCCCTTGGAAGCCTAGTCCAGAGCTTAACTATCCTGAGAGTTAGGAAGGTTTTTCCTAACATCTAACCTGAATTTCCCTTGCTGCGGATTAAGCCCATTACTTCTTGTGCTACCTTCAGTGGATGTGGAGAACAATTGATCACTGTTATCTTTCTAATAGCCCTTAACATATTGGAAGAGATCAGGTCCCTCTCCTCCCCCCTGCATATTCTTTTCTCAAGACTAAACATGCCCGGTTTTATTTACCTTTCCTCACAGATCAGGTTTTCTAAACCTTTGGTCATTTTTGTTGTTTTACTCTGGACACTTTCCATTTTGTCCACATCTTTCCTAAAGTGAGACGCCCAGAATTGGACACAGTTCTCCAGCTGATGCCTCACCAGTGCTGAGTAGAGTGGGACAATTACCTCCCAGGTCTTACATACCAAACTCCTGTTAATACACTCCAGAGTGATAATCAGCCTTTTTCATAGCTGCATCACACTGTTGACTCATTCTGTTTTGTGATCCACTATAACCACTAGATCCTTTTCTGCAGCACTACCACATAGCAGATTATTCCCCATTTTGTATTTGTACATTTGATTTTTCCTTCCTAAGTGAAGTATTTTGGACTTGTCTTTATTGAATTTCATCTTGTTGAATTCAGACCAATTCTCCAATTGGGTAAATTCATTTTTAATTCTAATCATAACATCAGAACAGCCATACTGGGTCAGACCAAGGGTCCATCTAGCCCAGTATCCTGTCTTCCGACAGTGGCCAATGCCAGGCACCTCAGAGGGAATGAACAGAACAGGGAATCAAGTGACCCATCCCCTGTCACTCATTCCCAGCTTCTGGCAAACAGAGGCTAGGGACACCATCCCTGCCCACCCTGGCTAATAGCCATTGAAGGACCTATCCTCCATAAACGTATCTAGTTCTTTTTTTGAAGAATATTGTCTTCCAAAGTGCTTGCAACCCCTCCCAGCTTGTTGTCATCTGCAGATTTTAGAAGCAACCTCTCCTCTCCATTTTCCAAGTCATTAATGAAAATATTGAATAGTACCAGACCCAAGACTGATCCCTGCAGGACCCCACTAGATACACCCTCCCAGTTTGACAGCGAACCATTGAGCACTACTCTGAGCACAGTCTTTCAACCAGTTGTGCACCCCCCTTGCAGTAGTTTCATCTAGACCGCATTTCCCCAGTTTGCTTATGAGAATGTCATGCAGGACTGTGTCAAAAACTTTACTAAAATCAAGATAGTATACTGCTTCCCCCATCCACGAGGCCAGTAACCCTGTCAAAGAAGGAAATCAAGTTGTTTTGGCATGATTTGTTCTTGACAAATCCATGCTGGCTGTTCCTTATAACCTTATCTAGATGCTTACAGGTTGATTGTCTAATAATTGTTCCAGGATCTTTCCAGGTATCAAGTTAGGCTGATTGGTCTTTAATTCCCTGGATTCTCTTTGTTCCCCTTATATTTGTCATTCTCCAGTCATCTGGTACCTTCCCTGTCCTTCATGAGTTCTTGAAGATAATTGCTAATGGTTCTCATATTGCTTCTGCTAGTTCCTTAAGTATCCAAGGATGAATTTCATCAGATCCCGCTCACTTGAATACATCCAATTTATCTAACTATTCTTGAACTTGCTCTTTCCCTGCTTTGGCTTGCGTTCCTTCCCCCTTGTTAATATTAATTGTGTTGAGTATCTGGTCCCCATTAACCTTTTTAGTGAAGACTGAATCAAAATAGGCATTAGACACCTTAGCCTCCTTGATGTCATCAGTTACCCTTCCTCACTAAACAGAGGACCTACACTTCCCTTCATTTTTCTCTTGCTCCAATGTATTTAAATAACCTCTTCTTGTTGCCTTATGTCCCTTGCTAGGTGTAACTCATCATATGCCTTACCCTTTCTGATTTTGTCCCTACAGGCTTGTGCTATTCTTTTGTTCTCCTCCTTAGCAAGTCATCCATGTTTCTGGTTTTTGTAGGATTCCTTTTGATTTTCAGATCATTAAAGAACTGCTGATGGAGGCATATTGGCCTTACTAGTCTTCTCAGCTTCCCTTTGCATTGGGATGGTTTGCAGTTGTGCCTTTAATATTGTCTCCTTGAGAAACTGCCACTTCTCCTGAACTCCTTTTCCCCTTAAGTTTTCTTCTCATGGGACCTCACCTAGCAGTTCTTGGAGTCTGTTAAGACTAGCTGAGCTAGCTTTATTGTAGCTACCAGGGGTAACAGTGGCAGTGAAGGTGTGCCAGCATGGACCCCAGCAGGGTGCAGGACCCACATACATTCAGAGTCCTGGGTGGCTAGCATGCACCAACGCCTGCACTGCCACATGCTCACTACCACTGCGGCTCATGCAGGTGTATCTACCTGTGGTGGCAACCCCACAGACTGAACGTGAGGGCGAGGAAGTGTGGGCTGGGTGGTGAAAGCGAGCGAGGGGCAGAGAGCAGTGGGGTGGAAGTGATAGCAACTAGGGGTATGGAATGAATGAGGGTGAGTCAGTCTGTGGTGGAGAAGGAGAGGTGGTATGTGACTGTCAAGTGGGAGTAGAGCCCAGGAAGGGGGCAAGGCTTGGCTCATAGGTTTCCAACTCAAGTCATTTGTGCTACACCTAGGGAAGAAGCTGAAGGGAGCTTTGGTCTTAGGACATCAGGCACCAGAGAAGGGCCAGCCTGGGGGAGTTGCCTGATGTGGGGCCGAGAGGAAACCACATCCTTCATTAGAATGTGCCCTGGACATTTCACTCCCCGAAAAGAGGCCTGTGGCTGAAAGGAGCTGTTGTCATCTGTGGAGGCTGGAAAATCTAAGCAGGGGGAGCAGAGACAGATCTGCTGCAGGCACTCCCTGCCCAAATCCACCCGAGGCAGCACCCCGACAAGCAGGCAGCCACATAATGGACAAAGCCTTCCCCTTTCTTCCTCCAGGGCTGGAGTCCTGTTGGAAACACCCGTGAGCTGGCTGGGGCGGTGAGGCAGCCAAAAGTCCTGTGCTGAGAGCAGGAGCTGATCCAGCTCCCTGCAGCTTCTCCGAGGGAGGCTGCCGCCCAGCCAGTTAACTCCCTTCTGGCCCCTACCTCATCCCCTTCCAATTCATGCAGCAAACCTCCTGCCACAGTGTCCCTGCAGTACCCTAAGGAGAGTGGGGACATGGGCCTGCCATGCTGAAAGGGATCTTTATATTGCCCCCAAATGTTCACATGCCCTGGGGAGGGGATAGTGCACCCCAGCCTGGGGCTGTGGCATCAGTGTCCATTTCCCTAGAGATGAGAGCATCTGTTCTACAGTGGCACTTTCTTTGCAGGCTGGTGGCCGTATGCTGCTGATCCAGGGATTCCAAAGCCCTTCACCGGCTCATGGAACAATGCTTCTCCTACCACAGACACCTCTGGGGTGGAACACACCAGAGAGTAACAGTTTCCCAAAATGGGCTGATATGATCATGAATGTAGCATCGGTGCTGCAGGCAAGAATCCCCAGTTATTTCGAAGTGCTGCACCTGTGTAATCTGAGGGGATGGGAACGATGTCTATTCTGAGCAAGTCTCTAATCATGTAATTAAACTGGATGCTTTCTGGGGCATGGATTGTCATTTTCTATGTTTGTACAGCATCTGGCATGCGGGTGCTCAGCCTCTTGGCCTCTAGATACTGCTGCAGTAAAGCTGTTAAATAATAATAATATTCACATCGCCAAATTCTGATCTCTGTTATCCCGTGTAAATCCCTAGTGACTCTTAGTCACTTCAGTGGAGTTACTTTGGATTCACACCAATGTCACAGTAGAGAATTTGGCCCTTAAAGTTGAACATGCAACCTTAACCATGGTATTTCCTGTCTTGTGCAGCTATGACATTCTCTTACTGTTGTTTTTGTGTAATAATTCTGTGTAACCAAATGTATGGGAGAAACAAATGTGCATTTCCTGATGCCCATGAGAAATCAGTGAATTTAACCACGAAGCTGTGCACCTCCCCTAACCGAGACACTTGTGATGCTGCTGTAACCTGCCTTCTTCTCTGTCCTGCCCTTCTCTACTATTTCTTACTTCCATCTACTGCATTCTGTCTAAAATGAGTCCCTGATCCTGCAAATGGCCTACATGGACTCAGGGGTTCTCTTGCACAGATCCACTGCTTTGGGGCAGGAACCTTCGTATTTGCTCTGGGAAGTGCCTCATGTACTTGTGATTCTTCAGCACTCACAACCCCGGGCTCCATTCCACTGGTATGCCATGAGAGCTCAGTTGTACTTACCTAAATCCAGAGACTGGATTGTTTGGTAACACGCTGGGGAGAAGGTTTTTTATTTTTAATCCTATTTTCATAAAGTTTAGCGCATTCCAGTCAGTTGCCGAGAATAATTTAACAGAGAGGAGCCAATACTTCTCTGTTATAAAAATAATCATTATGTAACAGAGGACTAGATGTTTTCTCACTAAAACAAAGTCCTGTTTGTGTTGCTTGGTAGTGACTGGTTACTATGATCTTATGTCTGAGCTAACTGGGCTCCTTGGGTGGTTGCTTTCTGGCCCTTTTAGGATATGTGGCATATACTGATGATGCTGCTGGGATCCAGGAAGGACGAGTCCCAGGTTCCCCTTATACCTGGTATTGTTAGCTGCCCCACTTTCTCTTCTGGATGCTTACAGCCAGATTCTGTTCTGCACCTTTCAGGAGATAACGCACATATGCCATGGCCCAGGAAGGGGCTGTGGGGTCCGGGGAGGGAAGGTGGCTTTAAGAACATAAGAACAGCCATACTGGGTCAGACCAAAGGTCCATCTAGCCCAGTATCCTGTCTTCTGACAGTGGCCAATGCCAGGTGACCCAGAGGGAATGAACGGGGTAGGGGCTGTCTGTGTGGGGAATGGGAGAGCAGGGGAGGACTTTAGGGGATGGACGATACCGGAGCCTGTAACCTGAGCTAGGTAAGGGGAGGGGAAAGGTCAACACCTTTACCCGGGAAGGGGACAAAGGAAGGGAGCGGCAGGAGGGAAGCAGTTTGAGTTTGGGCTTGGGGCTGGATGGGCGGAATTCAGGGTATCCTAGCTAGGATCCAAGCACCCTGAAAGCCCAGAAGGACTCGGTGGAGGGGTCCTGACTGTGCCTGCAAGCTCTGCTGTAACCTGTGTTCCTGTTGTCCAATAAACCTTCTGTTTTACCGGCTGGCTGAGAGTCACTGTGGGTCCCAGGAAGAAGGGTGCAGGACCGGACTCCTCCACACTCCGTGACAACTGGTGGCAGCGGCGGGAGATACTGCACCCCATGGACGATGCTTCCTGTAGTAAGTGACTGGGGAGCAGTAAAACGAAGGGGTGGTTAACCCCTGGGAGTGTGTGCCCAGTGAGAAGGACTTTGCAGTAACAGGGTCCCCCGGGGGATTGCAGCAAGCGGTCCCAGGGGCGGAGGAATCTGCAGCTCAACCCTGGCAGAGAGGTGGTGACCTCAAGAAGGGCTGGTGCACTAGGGGTCCCCCTGGAAACCGTGGGGAGCGGCGAGCACCCGGCCTGTGAGTGGCCAGCAGGAAGATGTATGCCAAGCAGTGCAAGTGCGACCTGCTGGAGCTGTGCAAGCAGAGGGGGCTGCGCTTGGGGAGGCTCAGCAAGGACCAGCTGATTGCCCAGCTGGAGGAGGGAGACCGCATGAATGAACGGAGCCCTGTCTCTGAGGGAAGCAGCCGGGCAGATGCAGCGCAGGCACCAGTGTCTGTCCCCGCTGGGACTGGTCAGCCGGCGGACGAGGGCTTCCCGAGACCCCCCCTTCCTAGGCCTAGGGGAAGGGCGAGGAGGAGCCCAGTGAGGGTACCATGACCCCCCCGGCCAGCAGGGGAGCCTCCCGGCGAAGCTCACCCCCCAGCAGGGGAGCCTCCCGGCGAAGCTCACCCCCCAGCAGGGGAGCCTCCCGGCGAAGCTCACCCCCCAGCAGGGGAGCCTCCCGGCAACGCTTGGCATCCATGGAGCGGATGCGGCTGGAATATGAAAGGGAGCTGAAACGGGAGAAGCTCGAGTTAGAGGCGAGAGCTGGAGGAGAAGGTGAAACAGCATAAACATGAGGAGAACCAACGCGAGCGGGAGGAGAAGGAGAAACAGCGTAAACATGAGCTGGACCTGGCCCAGCTGAGGAGCAGTGAGGCCCCGGCTGCGGTGAGTGAGGGGGGACCCAAGCCTACAAAGAGCTTTGATAAGCACTTGCTGCCCCGGCGTAAGGAGGGGGAGGACATAGATACCTTCCTGACGGCCTTTGAGAATGCCTGCGAGCTGCACAGGGTTGACCCTGCAGACAGGATCGCAGTTCTCACCCCCTTACTGGACTCCACAGCCGTGGAGGTGTACAGCAGACTGAAAGGGGCGGAGGCAGGGGACTATGAACTGTTCAAACAGGCCCTGCTCCGCGAGTTTGGGCTGACTCCTGAGATGTACCGGAAAAAGTTCCGGAGCCAGCGTAAAACCCGTGAGGTCACATACCTACAACTGGTCCACCGGGCGCAGGGGTATGCCCGCAAGTGGACAGCTGGGGCCCAAACTAAAGAGGACCTGCTTGACCTATTCATACTGGAGCACCTGTACGAGCAGTGCCCGTTCGACTTGAGGCTGTGGTTGATGGACCAGAAGCCGGAGAACCCACAGCACGCAGGCCAGCTGGCCGACCAATTTGTGGACAGTCGGGCAGGGGATGGCAGGGAGGAGTCTCGAAGGAGCAGGCCTGCCTCAATGCACAGAGAGAGTCATCATGGGACCTCCCAAAAGGGGCCTATGGAGAACCCCCCCAAAAGGGGAACATCCAGCGTCAGGTCCCTCTGACCCACTCAAGGGGACCCACGATCCATGGGCTGCTATCGCTGTGGCCAACGAGGCCACATACGGGCCCAGTGCCCCAAGCTCAGGGACAGACCAAGCAGACCCAACCCGCAGAGGGTGGACTGGGTAAAAACCGAATTGGAGGAGGGGCTACATTCCCAGGAAAGGGGGGCTGGCAACATACCACCTGTGGATGCTCCAGGCTCTGGGTTTGTGGTTTACCGGGTGGGCGCGGGGCTGCTCCTCCGGTGAAAAAGTGCATTGTTTCCCTGGAGGTAGATGGGAGGAAGGTCACTGGGTACTGGGACACGGGCGCAGAGGTGACGCTGGCCCGGCCCGAGGTAGTGGCCTCAGATCGGATGGTGCCCGACACCTACCTGACCCTGATGGGCGTGGGCGGGACCCCATTCAAGGTGCCCGTGGCAAGGGTACACCTGAAGTAGGGGGCCAAGGAGGGCCCCAAGGATGTGGGGGTACACCGATATTTGCCCACGGACGTGTTGATGGGAGGGGACCTCGAGGACTGGCCTAGTAACACCCAGAGTGCCCTGGTCGTGACTCCGTAGTCAGAATCGGCGAAGGGCACTGCACCCCAACAACGGGGAAGGTACTCGACCCGAGGTGCAGGACCCTAACCCAGGGAGTGGGGAACGCCCAGGGGCACGGTTCAGAGAGGCTGCGGCCTCAGACCCAGCCAGCAAGAGAGAGCCGGTCCCCATCCCTGTCCCAGCTGCTGAGTTCCAGGCCGAGTTGCAGAAAGATCCATCCTTGCAGAAGCCCAGGGACCGGGCTGACCTCAGTGCAGTACAGACCATGAGGAGAGGTTGCAAGGAGAGGTTCCTGTGGGAGAAGGGGTTCCTGTACCGAGAATGGGCTCCCCCAGGGGAAGTAGAGTCATGGGGGATCAGGAGGCAGCTGGTGGTCCCCCAGAAGTTTCGCCACAAGCTGCTGTACCTGGCCCATGACATCCCTCTCACAGGGCACCAGGGAATCCGGCGCACCAGGCAGAGGCTGCTACAGAACTTTTACTGGCCTGGGGTCTTTACCCAGGTCCGACAGTACTGCCAATCCTGTGACCCCTGCCAGAGGGTGGGGAAGGCCCAGGACAAGGGGAAAGCGGCTTTGAGCCTTTACCCATCATAGAAGAACCTTTCCAGAAGGTGGCCATGGACATAGTGGGACCCCTCAGCAAGACGACCCGGTCAGAAAAGAAATACATCCTGGTGGTGGTGGATTTTGCCACTCGCTACCCTGAGGCAGTGGCCTTGTCCTCTATCAAAGCAGACACAGTGGCAGATGCGCTGCTGACAATTTTCAGCCGGGTTGGGGTTCCCCAAGGAGGTCTTAACGGATCAGGGGTCCAACTTCATGTCGGCCCTGCTCCGGTCCTTATGGCAGAAATGTGGGGTCCAGCACAACTGGGCCTCAGCGTATCACCCCCAGTCCAACGGGCTGGTAGAAAGGTTCAACGGGACGCTGAAGATGATGCTAAAACCATTTATGAACCAGCACCCGCAGGATTGGGACAAGTACTTACCTCACTTGCTGTTCGCGTACAGGGAGGTACCCCAGGAATCTACCGGGTTTTCACCTTTCGAACTGTTGTATGGAAGGCGGGTAAGGGGGCCCCTAGACCTGATGAGGGACGAATGGGAGGGGAAGGCCGCTCCCGAGGGAGAATCAGTGGTGGAGTATGTCCTGACCTTCCGGGAAAGACTGGCCGAGCTCATGGGCCTGGCCAGGGAGAATCTGGCCCGAGCCCAGAGGAGGCAGAAGGTCTGGTATGACCGCACGGCACGGGCCCGTGCCTTCGCCACCGGGGATCAGGTGATGGTTCTCATCCCCGTGAGGAGAAACAAACTCCAGGCCGCCTGGGAAGGGCCCTTCAAGGTTATCAAGCAACTGAATGAGGTAAACTATGTGGTGGAGCTGTCAAACCGGGCACATCACCGTCGGGTGTACCATGTGAACATGATGAAACCATACTATGACAGGAGGAATGTGGTGTTGGCTGTGTGTGGACATTGGGAGGGGCAGGGAGATGACCCTTTAGTGGATCGATTCCCTGGGACAAAAGCTGGTTCCCCCCTGGAGGCAATTCCCCTCTCTGATCAGCTGACCCTGGGCCAGCACGCTGAGATCAGAGGGGTGCTGCATCTATACCGACAGCTGTTTTCCAACCAGCCTGGACGCACTAATTTGACTGTCCACTGGGTGGAGACCGGGTCACATCCCCCTATAAGATGCTCCCCTTTTCGGGTCACTGGTAAAACTGCCCAGGATCTTGAAAGAGAGGTCAGGGACATGCTGGCTTTGGGGGTGATCCAGCTGTCTTCCAGCCCTTGGGTCTCGCCAGTGGTGCTGGTCCCCAAGAAGGATGGGTCAATCCGGTTCTGTGTGGACTATCGAAAGCTCAATGCCATCACCGTATCTGATGCCTACCCCATGCCCAGGCCTGACGAGCTCCTAGACAAGCTGGGAGGCGCTCGGTACCTCACCACTATGGATCTTACAAAGGGCTACTGGCAAGTGCCGCCTGACACAGATGCCAGGCTGAAATCGGCCTTTATCACCCCTCTGGGGCTCTACGAGTTTCTGACCCTGCCCTTCGGCCTCAAGGGAGCACCAGCCACCTTCCAGCGCCTGGTGGATCAGCTACTGAGGGGGATGGAGAGTTTTGCCGTGGCGTATATTGACATCTGCGTCTTCAGCCAGACCTGGGAGGACCACGTGTCCCAGGTTAAACAAGTCCTGGACCGACTCCGAAAGGCTGGGTTAACCGTAAAGGCTGAGAAGTGCAAGGTGGGGATGGCTGAAGTATCTTACCTGGGCCATCGGGTGGGGAGTGGCTGCCTGAAGCCAGAACCAGCCAAGGTGGAGGTGATCAGAGACTGGCCTGCTCCCCAAACCAAAAAGCAGGTCCAGGCTTTTATTGGGATGGCGGGGTACTACGAAGGTTCGTGCCCCACTTTAGTGCCATAGCCGGCCCCATCACCGAACTCTGCAAAAAGGGGAAGCCAGACAAGGTGATCTGGACTGAGCAGTGCCAGGAGGCTTTCCGGGCGCTGAAGGAGGCTCTGGTTAGTGGCCCAGTTCTGGCAAACCCAGATTTTGACCAACTCTTTATGGTGTTCACCGATGCCTCAGACACGGGACTGGGGGCGGTGTTAATGCAGGAGGATGAAAAGGGGGAGAGACACCCCATTGTGTACCTGAGTAAGAAGCTGCTACCCCGGGAACAAAGCTACGCGGCCATCGAGAAGGAATGCCTGGCCATGGTGTGGGCCCTTAAGAAGCTAGAGCCATATCTCTTTGGGCGACACTTCACCGTGTACACCGACCACTCTCCCCTGACCTGGCTGCACGGGATGAAAGGAGCCAACGCCAAGCTCCTGAGGTGGAGCCTGCTCCTGCAGGACTATGACATGGACGTGGTCCATGAGAAGGGAAGTGCCAACCTGACAGCGGATGCGTTGTCCCGGAGAGGGGGCCCTGAACTTCCCCAGGTCACTGGGCAGAGTGACCCCGCTCAGTTCAGTCTTGAAGGGGGGAGAGATATGATGGGGTAGGGGCTGTCTGTGTGGGGAATGGGAGAGCAGGGGAGGACTTTAGGGGATGGACGATGCCAGGGCCTGTAACCTGAGCTAGGTAAGGGAGGGGAAAGGTCAACACCTTTTGCCCGGGAAGGGGACAAAGGAAGGGAGTGGCAGGAGGGAAGCAGTTTGAGTTTGGGCTTGGGGCTGGATGGGCGGAATTCAGGGGATCCTAGCTAGGATCCAAGCACCCTGAAAGCCCAGAAGGACTCGGTGGAGAGGTCCTGACTGTGCCTGCAAGCTCTGCTGTAACCTGTGTTCCTGTTGTCCAATAAACCTTCTGTTTTACTGTCTGGCTAAGAGTCACTGTGGGTCCCAGGAAGAGGGGTGCAGGGCCGGACTCCCCACACTCCGTGACACCAATGCCAGGTGCGCCAGAGGGAATGAACAGAACAGGGAATCATCAAGTGATCCATTCTCAGTCGCTCATTCCCAGCTTCTGGGAAACACCATTCCTGCCCATCCTGGCTAATCGCCATTGATGGACCTGCCCTCCATGAAATTTATCTAATTCTTTTTTGAACGCTGTTATTGGCTTGGCCTTCACAGCAACCTCTGGGAAGGAGTTCCACAGGTTGACTGCACTGTGTGAAAGGCCAGAGCTCATGACCCAGTTGACCCAGGCAGAGGAGGCCACCGAGTAAAGAGCCTGGCCTGATGGTCGGGGACGTGTGGCAGGCGAGCTCCCTCCCACTTGCGCTTCAACTCATCTGGTGGAGTACGTGTCCACTGCTCTATCTTAACGTCTACCTTTCCGCCACGCATCCTTCTCCACCAGAGAACTGGCTAGGGTTGGAGGGCAGGGTGTCTGAGCAGCTGCGGAGGTGGATCGGACTACTCCGGTGCCTCTGTCTGCCGGGGAGGGCACTGGTGCTCAACCAGCTAGTGCTGTCCATTCTCTGGCATCAGCTCAACACCCTGGTCCCGGCCCCGGGTTTCCTGGCTGATATCCAGAAGCTGGTTTGGGAGTTCTTTGACCAGGACTGCATTGGGTCTCTGCGGGGGTTTTACATCTTCCACTGGAGGGGAGAGGACAGGGCCTGAAGTGCTTATGCACTCAGATCCATGTCTTCTGCCTCCAGGCCACGCAGAGACTCGTTTATTATGCAGGTAGCTCACTGTGGAGCGTGCTGGTGCATGCCTTCCTCTGCCGCCTCCGAGGGCTCTGATATGACTGGCAGCTCTTTTATCTCCATCCAAGAGGTCTTCCGCGAGACCTTTCTGAGCTGACCTCTTCCGGACTCGGACTCTGGTCTCGGCGACCAGGTCCATGGCAGCCACTGATGGAGTAGATCTCCTGCACAATCTTCAGTTTCATGTGCACGTGGCAGAGTCCCCCTTGGTGTGCCAGAGGTTGGTCCTGGCAGAAGCCACCAGGATCGGGGACCTTCTGGACTGTGACTGGGAGCACTGGGTGGATCCCCTGGTGCTAGGCTGGCGCATGGGGTTCTCCATCCTTTGGACCCCCCGGCACGTACTTCAGAAGATGGAGACTGCCTTACTGCCTGTTTCTTGGGTCAACCTCGAGTGGGTCTTGCGAGAGGGTGCTCCCTGCCCATCCCTCACCCCAGGCCCTCTGGATCTTTCCATTGGGCCCCTGCAGAATTTTAAAATAGTGTGCGCAGAATTTTCAATTTTTTGATGCAGAATTCCCCCAGGAGTATCTCCTTGAAACCCACTGTTGCTGTCCATTGCTGACTCCCTGGCCTCAGCCATTCTTGTCTCCTGTCTGTCCAGCAGCTGTTGGGACGGAAAGGCGGTTTACTAGGCTGTGCATGGGTTTGCCTCCTGGGTGCACCAAAGGGCTGTAGAAATAATTGAAGAGTGTGAAACAGGGCTTGCGGCTCGACGTTGGGTCACATAATTACTGTAGATGCTTCACCTGCTAGATCGCATGGCCCCTGGTGGGTACCAGAGCCCTGTCAATGCCTCCTACTGCCACGCCCCCTAGGTCCCCAGAACACCTCGCTGTGCACCTGCCCCCAGCTGCTCTGGAAACCCACCTACTGGTAACCAAAATCGCAGAGGGCCTTGTGGCTGTTCTCCTCTCACCATGCCGGGGGTGCCCAGTGCTGCAAACTTGGAAAGAGCCGCACCCGAGCGCATTCTCGTCCCTGCAGCCAGAGCCACTCCCGAGCGCGTTCCCATCCCTGCGGCCTGAGGCCAGAGCTGCTCCCAAGAGCGTTCCCATGGCCTGCGGCCAGAGCCACTCCCGAGCACATTCCCATCCCCACGGCCTGAGGCCAGAGCTGATCCCGAGCACGTTCCCATGGCCTGCGGCCAGAGCCGCTCCCGAGCGCGTTCCCGTCCCCGCAGCCAGAGCCGCTCCCGAGCGCGTTCCCGTCCCCGCAGCCAGAGCCGCTCCCGAGCGCGTTCCCATCCCTGCGGCCTGCGGCCAGAGCCGCTCCCGAGCGCGTTCCCATCCCTGCGGCCTGCAGCCAGAGCCGTTCCTGAGCACGTTCCCATCCCCGCGACCAGAACCATTTCCAAGTGCGTTCCCATCCCTGCGGCCTGCAGCCAGAGCCGCTCCCGAGCATGTTGCTCCCCGTAGGTGGTGCGGGCGCCTGAGCTGGGAGCAGTGCCTCCCCCACTCACAGGTGAAGCAGCTTCCTGAGGTGTCTGCCTGTGAGCGACTGTTGGAACAGGTGAATGTGGCTGTAATGGAGGGAATTCCTTGTCCAGACTGACTAGCCTGGCCTTTCACCTGAACGGCTCTGCTCTCCCACAGCCAGTGGCTGGGGTAGCTGCAGCAGGTGGAGAAGAAGTAGCCCTGGGCTGCCTGGCCAGGGATGGGCACAAACTGCCTCATTCTGAAAAGGGCTCAGTGCAGGTGTGATCTGCTCCTGTCCCACCAAGTAGGCTGTCCCTGTGCAGGTGGCATGGTGCCCTCTTTCTCCAGCGGGAGCTAGCCTAGGGCCCAAACACCTTCCCGATGGGGTGAATTTCACCCCTGGCTGTCCTGGTTTCCTTTGGCTGAGAGTCAGCATCTTGCTCTTGGGACCGCACTGTAGAGGAGAGGGGTTGAATGCCGATATAGTCTCAGTAAAAAACAAAGCAGCATTAAACTAGAACTGGGGGGAATTCTGTGCCTCTGGCAACTGCCCTCTCTGCTGTCCAGCATGTGGTTCTGGCTTTCCTTCCTCCAGGCAGAGCCGGTGAGGCCCTGCCATGCCCAGCCTCTGTTGCCCCGGAAGGGAGTGGGTAGCTCTGGGAGTAGAAGGTGTGGCCTCTTATAATAATTACGGATGGATTAAGCAGCCTCCTGGGAAAACTCGCAGGGACCATCACTGCACTGCCTCCAGCAGGGGAGAAGGCCTGGACCAGAGGTGACCTAACACTGAACCTCCCATGACGTCCTTTATTGCTTGATGCTGGAGAGACAGTTGGGACAAACCCAGCGATGGAAACATCCCTGTTTTATTATGCTTGGGTTTGTTACATGGTTTATTTTTAGCAGTTGATTCAAATCTCCTGGAACCCAGGCCCTGGATGTCTGCGCTGTGCCTGCTGTGTGTTGACAGGCAATTGATAATGCGCTTACACCTCTTCCACCTCTGGGGCAGCCAGTGTTTGGTATCAAATTCAGGGTTAAATGGCACGAGGCCCTCTGGACACCTGCAGCAGAATTCCCTGGGGGAGGAGGGAACTGACAGTAATCCAGTAGCAGCTGCTGGCTGGCTAACTCGGATGGAACGTATTTGCTGCTCATTGCTGGTGCTTTCCCACGCCCCTTGACCTTCACCATTAGCCAGCTCAGCAGCTAGCTAGGGCAGGCTCTGGCCTGAGAGGGGCTAGGGAAGGGAAGTAGCCAGCGCAGCAGCTAGCCAGTGCAGACTCTGGCCTGAGAGGGACTCGGGAAGGGAAGTAGCCAGCGCAGCAGCTAGCCAGTGCAGACTCCGGCCTGAGAGGGGCTAGGGAAGGGAAGTAGAACCCTACAGGCACCAGGTGCGGGAGGGAGCCGGAGACTGCCTGCGAGCAGGAGCAGCAGGCTGGAGTAGCCTGGACTCTGGCTGTGGAAGGAAGGCCATGCAGCAGGCAGCACACGTGCCTCTGGTTGGCTGGGGGCTCTGAAGCAGCAGCAGGAGGATACCAGGCAGCAGCCAGCAAGCAGGACATGGGGGTGGTGGGAGGATGGGGTTGATGGGGCCCCAATGGGACACGGTGGTTACCCTGACACAGCTCTACTGAAGTGCCCCTTGGGGCTGAGTTCAGAATGACTGGTGCTGTTTGCATTGGAACTGGGGTATTCGCACCTTCTGATTTCCTGCCAGTCCCAGGAAATCAATCATCTGTTACTTACTAGAGATGCTTAAGTGTTTGTAGGGACCCCCTGAGGGCTAGCACCTGAAGAGCCTAGTGCGGGGTGTGGGCGGGGGAACCATGTCCAGCATGTGCCGCTGAGCTCACAGTACACAGATGTCTGGTAGCCTGCGGAAGCACTGAATTCACGGCAACAGCCTGCAATAGAGTGAGTGTGTATAGGATAGGATGGCTGTCCTGTGGGAGGCAGAGGAATCCCGTACCAGTTATCAAGGCAGATGTTTATCTACACCAGGTCTCTCAGCCATTAAACATGAAGGGAATGCAGAGAGAGTGGAGGTCTATTTGTGGCTCACTGGGCAGGGCCCTCTCTATTGTTCAGTTTGGATTCCCCACTTCTATGGATGTTTCTTATACTGTTTTGCAGATATTCAGGAATTCTATAAGCTGAGCTTACTTTCTGCACACCTGCAGCATCAGATCCCAGATCCAGCCCCCTGTATATCTGAGAATCAGCATGATGCTGGAAAGCTGGGCTCACCTGATAGCCTTGGAGATCCCCAATGTACTCTGGAGGTAAGAAGGATGACTCCCACTTTCTGTGCCAAGCTGCATGAAAACCCAGATCCTCCCCACTTTGTTCTACATCAGTTACATAGATACAAGTCAAGTGAGGGGAAATCTGTAACTGTGCAGCAAATGGGTTTGTTCCCCCTATATAGGCAGACAATCTATTATCAACACAGGCATGGGGTAGCCGATGCTGACACTTTTATTCTATTCAAGACATATTCTTAAACCATCCTCACTGCGGTATCTGAGCACCTTCCAGTAATACATCAAACGATGCGAGTAGCATCTGTTGTGTGTGGCTTGTCCTCTCTCCCATCCGCTCCTCACCTTGCACTTGACATGGAAGGTTTGGGAAGGTGGGAGTTCATTTCATAGTCTGGGGTCAGTCCACGAGGAAGTTCTGTCTGCACAGATGACGTTTATCCCGACAATAGAAAGTTCCATTGTGCCAGGGGCGTGCAGCTGTGGGCCAGATGCCTCAGCCACGTGTATCAGGCACTCTTTTAGATACGCTTCTGGGTCCTGGCCAGTGAGCGCATTGAAGAGGAGGACCGGGACCTTTGACCAAAACTCTGTATTTGTTGAGAAGTGAGTACAGGGAGCAGAGGACAGGTGTGATGTGCTCAGGATAGCCCATGTCCCTGAGGAGTCATGCTGTGCCATTCTGTACTAGTCTGACTCTCCAGGGTTGAGGGCCTTGTGCTCAAGAATACTGCATTGCTGTAATCCAGACTGGAGGTAACTAAGATGTGTCTAACAGAGGCCAGGTGGTTGTTCATCAGGATGGAATGGAACCTCCTAGCCAGCGGGAGATGGCAGAAAGCATTACTTGCAGATGCAGCTATGCGAGCCTATGGGGGTAGTGGTGTGGTCAGATGGGGTGAATGACAGATAAAGCTGTGTGTCACCTTTATATGCTGGCAGCTGAGTCCAGTTCACCTGCTGTCTCCATGTAAGTGTTGACTAGGATCAGGGAGAACTTACCTTGTTGGGACTCCAGGGTCTAGCTGTCAGCAGTGGACCTCTTTCCTAGCACAGATGGAAGGATAGTTTCAAGGGCCATTACTGGATTGTAATTCACACTACTGTCTTGGCTAGAACAAGTGCTCAGGGCAGAAAGAGCAAAGGTGGGAGGTTTTTCTGGTCCTTGGGTTATGGGTGCTTGACTTCCTTCCCACCTCATGCAGGGATACTGAACCGATAGCCTCAACACCAAGTGCCAATATAACCTAGTTCCCAAGCTAGCCTCTTGTCTGTCAGTTTGTCTTGCCTCACAGGCAATATCTAAGTACAAGTACAAAAATGAAAATCATTTGCCACAAACCCAACCCTTGCACTCACCACCCATGGGTATTTACTCCACTGTTGTCTAAAAAGGTGGACAGAACAGATGTCCTAAAAAGCTGCCTAACTTTAGCTTCAGAAGGCTGCAAATGGGAAATAAATACCTAGATTCATACAGTTTAAGCCTAGATGGGATCATTAAACCTGCTAGTCTGACCTCCTGTATATCGCAGGCTGTTAAATTTCACCCAGTAACCCCTGTGTTGAGCCCAGTAACTTGCTGGTTAAAGCATAACATCCCAAAAGGTATCCAGGATTTGTTTGAAGACATCTGAGGCATCACTTCCCTTAACAGTTTGTTCAAATGGTTAATCTCCATCAGGGTTAAAAATTTGTCCTGTATTTCTAATTTGAACTTGTCTGCCTTCAGCTTCCCAACATTGGTTCTTGTTCTCTCTTTCTCCACTAGATTAGAGAGACCCTTAGCACCCCATATTTGCTCCCATCTTGCAAAGAGAGCTCACTTTAATTTTATAGTATTCTAGTAGTGGTCTCACCAGTACTATGTGCAGAGGGAAAACCTCCTCCCCCTTTTCCAGATTCAAACTCTGGAGCCCAGGCCTCTGACAAGAGAACCTGGCCACACATCCATTCACCCCCAAGAGTTCATCACTGTGAATGATGCTTCTCAGCCTGCCACGGCCTAAATATGGGACACAATGTGTGACGGACACAAAAAATGTAATCATAGTGGAAACATAAAATGCTGCAGGAATCCTCCCTTTAATTAAATAACTCTTTCTATGACTTTAATGATTTAAGGATTAAAATCTTTCAGCTTAATGATTCTGCATTTCAGTTTTACATAATTTTCAATTATGCCAGAGAGGGAACTCCAGATCAGTATGGAGTATAGAGAACTTTGGAGCTGAAAGAAGTGATGTCCCTTTAAATGAAGTTCACTTGAGAGGTAGAAAAGGATAGACAGTAATGCAAAGAAACCTGTAGTGGACACAGGAATGCTTCGACTCTCTGTGGGGTATTTTCTAGAGTAGCGGTTCCCAACCTTTTCAGATTGGCAACACCTTATTTTAAGTCAAAAATTTCTGTAGCCCCTCCATTTTCTCTGTAAGTAAGGGTGGAACATGTATAAATGCTAAGCCTAAATCATTTATTTGTGTATGTGTTTCAAGAGACTGACAGAGAATATATAATCTTGAAACATAAGGGTGTGCAAAATTTTCCCTGCATTAGTTTGTAAAAAAGTCTATGCCTCTCACACACACACACACCCTCTCCACCTGCCTTTAGTGACATCTGTTAGGGTCGGGACTAAAACAGTGAATCGTGGATTTTTTGGTTTGAGGGCTGAACTGAAAAATCTGAAAAAAAAAAAAATTTTGGCTTGGTTCAAACCAAAACTGAATTTTGTTGGGCTTTTTTTCACCTTAACAAACCTCTCCCTCTGCCACAAAAATATTTTGGGTAAAAAATTTTCAGGTGTGTTTCACCTGTTTTTTTAAATTAAATAAATTTTAAAATGAAACACTGTTTTGAAACAAAAAGTTGACAAATTTCATTCTGAAATCATGAAATGATTTTCAGGTTTTTTTAATCTGAAACTATTTGCTGAATTCTACCTGAAGTCATGACTACTTTTGGTGCCCTGAAAAAGGCATTTTTCAGCAAATTTGCCATTCGCTGAAATTTTTTTGCCCAGGTCTAGTTGTGACGCTGTGATTGAGAAATGCTGCTCCAGAGAATCTTTAGATCTTAGCAGCCTTATATGTGGTCAGCCGCTGGCTGGTGTGGGGTACCAGCAGCTGGGAATGAGCCAATGCACCTCTCTCTGAGGAGCTCTGATAATCAGTAAAGGCATGTGGAAACAAATGGGAAACCAGAACTGGGGGGAACAGTAGAGTGGGAGGAATGTTTACATTAGCATCTTAGCTGGCAGCCAGCGCTTGCTCAAGTGATAAGACCTGTTACACCCCAGGGCCCCATTGAGTTGGACTTCCTCAGATAGGCAGGATTTTAAACATTCTTGGTTGAGTGTTGGAAGGGAAGGAACAGCTGCATGTACTTTCTTTAATCAGTTGGTGGTTGTACGAATAGCAGGGCTGGGGAATGGGATAGCAGAGACCTCTGGGCCTCCCCAGCCCTGAATTCTCTCCCATCCTGCTCTGCTTCCCATTTTCCAAAAGCTTAAAATTTCTCCTGCAACTCCATGTTTTTGTTTCCTCAAACATGTGTTTGCTTTACATCTGAAGGATTCCTAGTGTAAAAGAGTTAAGTGCTGGCAAACAGAACCAAACAATGGTTCCTGCTCAGCCTAGCAGAGAGGAGGGGGATTTCCTGTAGCCCCTCCCTCTTCCCCCTGAGGAGTCCCCCTTCCTATGGAGCCTGTGACCACTGTTCTGCACTGAAGACTCTGGCAGACAGTAAAGAGTTAATCCCTGCTGCGGTCTGAATCTCACCCGGGTGGACTATGCCCTCCCAAGGGACCCAGAGTCTATGAATGCATGAGAGAGTTCATCTGTCCTTGTTAATTTATTTATAACCTGTTCAAAACATGGCCACCAGGGGGCAGAAAAGGCACCTTCCTCTTTGGCAGAGCTTGGAGGCCAGAGGGTGTGTGTTCCTGGGCAGCGAGATGCTGTGATGCCAGCAGGCTGTGCCAGGCTGGTCAGCCTGCCCTGTTATATGGCCCCGAGCTGAGACAACGGGTCGGAAGCTGGTTCCCAGTGTAATTCTCTTTGGGAAGGAGGAAGGCTGGCCTTTTGGCTACAATTACTGCGTATGCCTACAGCACCGGTCACAGTGGGGCCGTAGAATCCACGCCCCAGAGAGCAGTAATCCCTTCCCCACGAGCTGTGCTCTTCTCTGCCAGTCAGCGCCCCAGGGGTGCACACCAGCCTCTTGCTTGTCCCCCCAACCTGGCTAGGTTTGTGGGAGGGTGGCGCAGCCACTCAGAGCTGCTTTTCCTCACTCGATAGCAGGCACATTCGCTTCACTTGTGCCTGCAGGCTCCTGCATCACTCTCTCCTCCACCCAGGGCGCATGAGTGTCTCATGCTGCTGGAGACAGGCTGAGTTTCTAGTCCTCCTTTTCACAACTGCAACAGCCTGTACCCATGTGAGCTGTGCTTCCTGGCCCCACTCCATGCCTTCCTGTTCCCCATCTCTCTGGCTTGCAGAGGAAGGTAAGCTGAGCACATGGCTTGCACAGCAAACACAGGAGTGGCCGTTGCCACCTGAGCTTATTAAGGGAGACCTGGGGTTTTGGCTCACTGGTGAGGTGTATGGAAGAGATACTGAGCGAGTCTTTAGCAATCCTAGTGTGTTGCTGAACTCACTGAAGAATAGTCCCTTTTGTGCAGGTTTCAGGGGCCTACGGCACAATCTCTGGCACTAACTTGGATGGGCGATTTCTCCCTTTCTGTGCCAGTGAGACTCTACCTAACACCAGTTCCTCAAGTTCAGGATAGCAGTAACCTGGGTATTTGTGTATTGGCAGCAGACAGAGCCCCGGGATGTCTCTGGGGCGCAGAACCCCGGGGATCCCTGTGTAGCATCTCTCACTGAGAACTCTTAGTACAGGCTGCTGGCACTGGACTGTCAGTGTCGCGGGGGCGACGGTTCTTTAGGAATGCAGTGGCATCAGAAGCAAGTGCCTGAAACTGAACAGTGCCAAAGCCACAATCTTCTACTCTGGTGAGCGGCATAGAATTGCGTTCTCTCAGCCGGAGGGGTACACTAGGTTGCGGTGCACTACTCAACCATCCAGCAGGGGGCAATAGCGCACTGACAGGATCCAGTCAACCGGCACTGGGAACAGAAGGGACCCTAGAAAGGATTCTCCTACATGCCTAGACGGGACCAGTGGATGGGCACAACCATGGGGACGGGGATGGGGGCTTGTCCCCGTCTAGGAACCTCACCCTCAGCATGGCTGTGGGATTAATGCACCCCACCCTGGTTCCTCTCCACCAACTACTTCTTGGCTGTGGTAACACCACTGACGAGCAAGGCTGGCTTCCATTGGCACGGCTCCCTCAGCCGAGAGAGATGTGTTTTATCCATCTCGGCTTGTCTGATGCCCCCTCACTGGGGGATCCGGGCCCCTCCACAGCCACCTCTCGGTCCCTCCTGTGTTTTCTTTTGCTTCCATTGGCTCCGTACCCACCCATCTCGGTGTTCAATTGCAGGACACTCCTCTGGATGCTGAGCAGAGACCGACTCAAGGGGCCCAGGGAAGCAGCATGTTGGGGCAGCAGCCACAGCTGGTGAGAGTGACTGTGAGCAGCCTGGAGTCGCCAGCCAGTGTTTGCAGTCTGGTGGTTTGTGCCCACAGCACGCTACCCAAGGTGAGTCTCCAGGCTGGATCTGGCCTTTGATGCTCAGGGCTTCACAGGGACTTTTCATTGGTGTAACTGTGGGCGCAAGGCCTTTGACCAGGCTGGTAGAGTTGAAGCAGCAAAACAAAAAGTGTAGACAAGCTCTAAGAAAAGGGGGAGCCTGGACTGCATGGTCAAGCCCCTTTCAGCTGATTTGGGACTGCACCAGACACAGCAGAGCCACAATGCAGGAGTGTGTAGAAATCCAGTTCCAATTCTCTGCTTCCCAGGGCTGCAGCCAGATCCCATTCCAAACAGACATAAAAACCCAGTTCTGGTTCTTCTCTTCCTGGTATGCGGTGCTGGATAGTTTATCTGTTCTTATGGGCTGCTTGCCTTCCCCTCCTGGCTGCAATGCTTGTCACTGGACCAGCACATCTGTTTCTTGTATGCAGTCTTGTGAGCACAAGGTGTACAATGACATAATGGTGAAGGGCATGAAAGGGTGCTGGCTCCCCATGTCTTCTTTTCCTGTTGAATTGCTGTTTACAGACTCTCACCACGAAACGATGCTGACTCCAGATTTTTACTGAGAAAACTAAGACTGCTGTTTCTCTCGTGCAATTCAGCTGAGCCTGAGTCTATCCCAGGGTCCCTACGGACTCCAGCTCTCGAAGGCAACTTCCTGGGAGTTTGCCCAAGAGCTTGGAGTGCGAGTTCAGTGCTGCTGTAGTGTCTCCATAGCAAATCACGTGTAAGGGCTGGGAAGGCACTTGTATTCCTGATCCCTTTTCAAACGAATTATCCTCCGGGCTGAGAGCGATTCTTTGGCAAAGTTCGGTACCTTTCCATACGGGTGTTTTGGAGGCATCTGGGAATGGGGAGGAGCAGATATAAGAAATGTAGCAGATGCTTTTCTTGTGCCTGGGTAACACCAAAAACCAGCAAAGAGTCTTGTGACACCTTATAGACTAACAGACGTATTGGAGCATGAGCTTTCGTGGGTGAATACCCACTTCGTCAGATGCATGTGATCCAACGAAGTGGGTATTCACCCACAAAAGCTCATGCTCCAATACGTCTGTTAGTCTATACGGTGCCACAGGATTCTTTGCTGCTTTCACAGATCCAGACTAACACGGCTGCCCCTCTGATACTTGACACCAAAAACCAGGTTGTTTAAAAAACTCCAGCCTTATCGTGGTGTCAGTCCTCTGGGACATAAAGAAATATGAGGTAGAAATAAAGAAGCTGAAAATCCTTCCCCACACCTTTGCAGTATTCCTGTTTTCCACTGAACTTTGAAAACAGTGAAGTCCAGAGTTTGTGTCACCACATGTTTGACTCTTGCACACTCCAAGGTTTCACATTGCACACTGAGTAAATGGTTTGGTTTGGTTTCCTCAGTCGCTACTCTAATATAACCTGATGGCTGAGAATATAATCTAGTTTTAGGCATTAATAAGAGAAAACATGTGATGCCTTTTTCCATAGGTTAAAGTGAGTGAGGTGAGTAGAGCCAGTCAAAAAAAATGGAGAAACAAAATGCAGCCTAGCAACCCAAGCAGCCAGTCTGCACATGTGCATTAGCTATTGGCTGCTGTTTCACTTTGTGTTACACTGCTGTACCTGTACTGGTTTCAAACCAGGATTATAGTCAAACCTGTGTGTAGACAAGCCTCTAGATTCATGTATCTGCATTCACAAGTTTATTGCAGTATTGTAGTCATGTTGGTCACAGGACATTAGAGAGACAAGGTGGATGAGGTAATATCTTTTACTGGACCAACTTCTGTTGGTGAGCGAGCACGTTTTTGAGATCTGAAGAAGAACTCTACAGAATCTCCAAAGCTTTGTCTCTTTCACCAAAACAAATTGGTCCAATGAAAGACATTACCTCACCCACTTTGTCTCTCTTCAAAAATTCACAGCCGGTAAACTGAGGATGTGTCTTTCCAAGTCCATTTCCGTGGGCAGCTTGTTAGCTTATAATCTACACAATGTGATCTCCTGGCATTTGGTTACCTCCTGAGTGGTTGCTTTATAAACATCTAGGCAGGTAGGTAGATCACCTGTCTCTACGTGCACAGTTGTGTCCCTGAGAAGACTGAGAGAGTCAATATATAGATCTGAGGAAGGAACAGAGGGTAATGAGTCCTTTACAGATGGGAACAGAAATCCAGTTCAGGTTCTGCTCCTTCCAGAGATTTTACTCTCAGTTCACTCTATATGGACACAGAATCTGCATCAGTTTTCTCTTCTTATAGTCTTCACTGTAAACAGAGCCAATAAAAGCAAAGGAAAACATGCAATCTTCACTAGGAAAATTATCCACTGAAAGTGGGAGTCAATCATGAATCTCCTGGTCTCTCTAATTTAGGTTAGTCAAGTCCAAAGAGGATGGTAGAGCTCTTCAGAGGGACCCATCCAAGCTAGGTGAATGGTTAACCCTATGGCAGATGGAGTTCATTGTCGATAAATACAAAGTAATGTACATTGGAGGGAAATTTTGAAACTATTCTTACACCTACAGGCAGCTGAGTTAATTGTATTCACTAAGGAAAGGGACCTGGGCATCACTGTAGACAGTTCAGTGAAGATCTCTGCTTCGTGTGGAGTGGTGGTCAAAGAAAGCAAACAAGACGTCAAGATGCTAAGGGAATAATATGGAAAATATGATAATGCCTTTATAGCCATCAATAGTAGGGCCTCACCTAGAACACAGTGGGCAGTACTGGTCACCTCCTCTCAAAGGATTTTGCCAAATTAAAGGAGAGTTCAGAGCAGGAAGACGAGAATGACGAGGAACCTAGAAAAGCTCTTATGTGAGGAGAGATTGAAAAGACTGGGATTGTTTGCTTAGAAGGGAGACAGCTAAGAAGGGGACATGAGAAAAGTATCTGAAATGGCTGGTCCGGAGAAGATACACTGAGAGCTTCTGATCTCCCTGTCTCATAACAAAATAACAAGGGAACATTCAGTGAAATTTTAAGGTGGCAAATTCAAAACAAATCAAAGGGAATACTTTTTCACACAACATATAATTAAACTGTGGAACTCATTATCACAGGTTGTCACTGAGGCCAAGAATTTAAAAAGATTCAGAAGGGATTGGACATTTATATGGATCTCAAGAATATCCAGAATTTTTGTAGTTAATACTAACGCATTTTGGAAGAGCTGTTAAACCTCATGGTTCCAGGTATAAACCAGGGATTAGGATATGTAATGTGGGAGTCAGATCATCTTGTATCTGTTATTGTGGGTTTCTTGCATCTGTGTCTGAAGCATCTGGTGCTGGTCACTGTCAGACAAGATACTGGGCTAGATGGATCCTGGATGAGACCCAAAATGACTGATTATGTTCTCTCCACTGGGGTTGAAAATTGTTTGGGTGCCAGCATATAGGCAGCACCAAACTGTCTCCAGTATCTATTACAAAACAGTAGCTAGACCCCTGGGGAATGAGAGGGAATAAGGGGAACTGTATCTGTCACTTCTTGTCAACAGCTGGTGTGTCCTAGGAGTCTTCCATGTATGACTAGTGTATAATCTGTGAGCAAACCATGCTGTCTGGGATTCTCACATGGACCGTGCTTGCAAGTGTCAGTCTGGTTTATACTTTATTGTGGGGGAGCCCAAACCAGGCCTTTCATAGGTGCTTCAGCGGGAGAGGTAATGTGCGTGCCCTTGGGTGGTGGAGGTATGGGGTTAGCACTGGAGCAGAATGCTGGCCAGGGGCACCGGGATGGGGGGAGGAGGAAGGGAACTGGTGCTAAGCGGGAAGTCCTGCAGCACAGGAATGTAGCCTTTCTATTTGTAAAGTACCACGAGTCCCTCTTGAGCCTAAGCAGTAACAGAATTTCTCCTGCTGGAAACGTCGGAGAGTCTCCGTTCTGGCTCAGTCAGTGTTTGTGGCTGAAGTTGCAGCGTGAGGCGCGGAGGAGGTCCTGGCAGTGCTGTAGAGTTGTTTTCCACTCCCCATGCAGCCTGGATTTTCTGATCTCCTCTTTTTGAATCCCCCATTTTACATCCTGTCAGCCACTGTCTTATTCTGGTTCCTTTAGTCCCCTTCCCAACATTTCTGTGTCACTTCCCCTTCTGAGTCTGTCTGCTATGAATGATCCAGTGTAATCCCTGCAGATGGCTCATTAATAGCACACCTCAGGCAGTGGATGACGATGCTGACAAAGGAGCCTGCACAGAGCAGAGCAGTCGCTCTCCCTGGATCTTCTCCTGGCAATTGACTGATTCACTCTTGTTTTCCATCAGTTTAAAATATCAAATCTTTGGGGGCAAAGTCCTGCCAGCCTGCTGACTGATGAGGAATCCGTTAGAGATTCATAACGTGCAAGGTCAGAAGGGACCAGTAGTCTGATCTCATGCATTGCGCAAGCTGGAAAATTTCACCAAGTGATTCCTGGATCAAACTCATAACTTCTGGCTGAGCTAGAGCAGATCTTTCAAACGAGGCAGTCCATCCTAATGTAAATACTTCAATACACCGCTCCCTTAGGAAGTTGTTCCAATGGTTAATTACTTCACTGTTAAAAATGTGCTCTGGCCACTGGATCTTGTTCCATCTTTGTTGGTGCGATTAAAGAGCCCCCAGAAATCTTCTCCCCATGTCTATATTTGTAGACTATGACCAAGCCCGTTCTTAGCTCTTTCTTTGTTAAACTAAATGGATTGTGCTTCTTTAGTTTCTCACTCCAAGGCAGGTTTTCCAGCCCTGAATTCTTTCTTGTCATTTTTTTTTTGACCTTTCCAGTTTTTCAACATCATTTTGACATGTAGACAGCAGATCTGGGCACAGTATGCACTAATGGCCCCACTAATGCCATCTGCACTGGTAATATCACCTCTCTGCTGGTGCTCAGTATTTCCTCCTTATACATCCGAGGCTCACAGTAGCTCTCTTAGCCACTTCATTGCCATGGGGGCTCAGGTTCAGTTCATTATCCACTATGCCCCAGGTCCTTATCAGAGTCGCTGCTTTCCAGGCCAACCAGCGGTCCCTTCTCAGTAGAAAAGAACCATGTGATGGGCATTGGATTTGGACTGGTGTGTAATATAGGAATCTGCTTTACGTTTACATTTTAATTTTCGATTGCCAGTCCTGGAATCTGAAGCCCTGAAGTTATTCCCCCAGGACATTTGCCACAGGCAGTACAGGCTTTCCACGTGCCCAGCCCCTCACCACTATTCCTCAGTCCTCCTCTAGGGGAGATGGAATTCAGTCTGCCTGGGGCTCTGCTGAGGCTACCGATACAGGGGCAAGCTCTGATGTGGAACATGTTGTTCCAGCTGGAACAAGAGACCTACCAGCTCACTGCATGCAGGAGCCCCTTGCTGGATAGCAAAAAAATAAACCGACCCTCTGGTGACTGCAGACTGTAGCTGAATGTGAAGCAGGGACCTAGAGGTGAAAATCTCCATCTGCTTTGGGCTCGTTCTGGATGATTCTTGCATTCCCAGTGCCTGAGCCATGCAGCCGCCTCCTCTACTGCAGAGGTGGAAGGGACAGGGAGCAAGGGAAACTGCTTCTGCTAGTAAGAGTGAAGAGGAGTGATGACTCACTCCAGCTGGTTCTCAGTCTGTGGAGGGACTGGGCAGCAGGAGGACGAGGGAGTGAATTTCACCCTGCGGGAGAGAGCTGGTTGTGAGACTTGCTGGAGCTGGAGATGCTGAGAGCTGCCTCATCAGCAACTGGGATCTCCTGCTGCCTTTCACAGAAGCCCACAGAGTGGGGAGGAGGAAGTCTGAGAGCTAGATGGTTGGTTCGCTCTGTCCTAAAATGAGGGGGCCACTGAAAGAGCCGCTGCGGCTTCTGAAGGGGGAGTTGCTGGGGCCTAGCAGGGTTTAAATCTGCATCCACCTGAGGGGAGCAGCATGCCCCATGAGAGCAGAGGGCAGTGTCATGAAGAGGATGCCGCGGTCCTGGGAGTGACATGGGTCCAGGAGCAGAGACACCACCAGAAGAGGGCGCAGAGCTAATTCCCAAGACAGCCAGCAGGAGGTGCCGCAGCGGTGAGTCGTGCCCCGTCACACTTCGCCTGCTCGGTTTACAGGTGGGATAAACATTCGTATCCTGGTATAAGCGCATCCACACGCAGTCTGTACTGCTGCAAGCATATTGGCTCCCCAGGCTTCATTCCTACTTATGACCGTTTTTGCTCTGATCTGGGCCTGCACTGACATTTTATCCCTTCCTAAAAGCTGCTCTTTCTCCCCTTCCTGTCCAGGGAGCAGAGTGCAGGCAGCTGTGGAGATAAAATTAAAGAGGAACAATAATGCTGATGAGCAGATGCTCGGCACACCAGGCAAACGGTGCTCTCCCCCTGCCGTACATCTCTGTTTCCCACGTGACTCTGAACCGACTCAGACCTCGTCTCTGTGCACCTGCTGCTGTGGTCCATCCCCTTCCACAGTCCTCTGTTCTGAGCACACCGTCAGTGAGGTGTTGGCTCCAGCCCTTCCAGCCAGTTGAACTTCCTAGATCTGTGCTGCTATCGCTCTAGGACCGTCGTAACAAGGGGACACAGAGAGACTATTTCAGAGAGCGCATTTCCTGAGTGCTCCGAAATTGCAGGGTTTTGTCAGCCTGCCCAGTTTGGGTTGGGCGGCTGTAACATCTGCTGATTCTATATGCAGCCTATAAATAGGAAACCTCCATGTATGGAGATCCTGCCTTACTGGCAGTATGTGGGTGAGCAAGGGCATTGCTGAATGCACAGCACAGACCTGGGTGTTACGCTATAGCTTGCTCTGGGCCCAGCAGGGGTAATGGCAGGAGCAGTTTTCCCTGTGCCAGCAGAACTGAGGGCAAACTGTCCCCCTTGCAGAACTGGCCAGTATTTTATCAGGTGCAAAACAGTGGGGAAATTGCTGTAAAAGTAAACTGTGTACTAAGAAATGAGCACAGAGTGTAACTGCATATCCCCTCGGCCCCCTGGGAGCTGTGGTGTATTGCAGTGTTCAGTCCAGTACACATGGCTGTGTGAGAGGGAGGCCTGATGGCCCTATAAATCAGGGGAAACCCCTTCTCCTAGTCGGGGACCTGCCTCCATGTGTCTCTTCCCCTCCCTTGCACTTAGGTACTGACTGGCACTGGGGACAGATACACTAATACTCCTCCTGAGGTCTCTTTAAATAGAAAACAGCCACATGGAAAGCAAAGCAAGGTGTGCAGATCCGCTGGTTGTGAGAGGGGCCGTGGGGAAGAGCAGCATGTGTAACTTCTTGGCTTTAGTTCATTGGTCCAATGTCACGCATCCACCCTCAGGCCGCCTGGTCCAGGTGTGCTGCCAGTGCCAGGCACGTAGCCCCGACGGGCTTGGAGCTCCTCACTCTGCAGCCAGCCTCTCTCGTCCCACCCTACTCAAAGCGATGGGGCTCAGTCCCAGAGCTGAAATAGGAACCTGGAGGCATTTAAAGGGAATTTAAAGCATGAAGCTGAGTTGTGCGGCAGTGCTGGTGACTCTTTTGTCTTTATTGCCTCTTTTATATTTGAGCGATTTTCCCCACGCTCTGATTTCTCCACACTCAAACAGTTAAAGGTCCCACACAAAGCTTGCTTCTGGGGCAGGAGTGGGTGCAGGCCACATAGCTGTAGGCTGTTGTCAGGGCCGGCTTTAGGAAGTGCGGGGTCCAATTCGAACATTTTTGACGGGGTCCTGGCAGGGATGACTTAAAAAAAAAGTGGAAAAAAAAGCCTTTCATTTCTTTCATGTATTATTTACTTTCCGTAACTATATAAATAATAAAATTATATATTATGTACATTGCATCATATATGCTGTTGGTTGGTTATTAATGACTGCTGTTTCACATGTGTGGGTCCCAGCTACTCCCTGCCCCCCTCATTGAAGCCGGTGTGCAGGGTTACTGCCCTGGGAACTGCAGGGCACAAGTGGACATGGGGCTGGCTGCAGGCAGGGCAAGGGGTGTGGGGCTGGTTGGAGATAGGGGGTGCGTGGGGCGGGCTGGCTTCAGGCAGGGCCGTGGGGGGATGCAGCAGGGGGTGGCAGGGCTGGAGACAGAGGAGTGTGAGACTGGCTGGCTTCAGGCAGGGGGGTGCAGCAGGGGTTGGCTGGAGACAGGGCAGGGTGTGCAGGGCTGGTGCGGGCAGCAGTGTGTGTGGGGCTGGCTGGCTTTGGGCAGGGCCACAGGGGTGTATGGCAGGGGTTGACTGGAGACACGGCAGGGGGTTTGACAGGGACTGGCTGTGGGCACGGGGTGCAGAGCTGGCTGCAGGCAGGGGGAGTGGGGCTGGTGTGGGCAGGGCAGGGGGTGCAGCAGAGACAGCTGGAGTCCTAGCCCTTTAAATAGCCCCCAAGCTCCCTGCTATCTCAGGGCTTTGGGGGCTATTTAAAGGGCCCGGGGCTCCCCCGCTTCTACCCTGCCCTGGACCTTTTAAATAGCCGCGGGAGCCCTGGGGAATGCATGGGGGTGGCGGGGCTCTGGCAGCTATTTAAAGGCCCGAGGTGGCAGAGGCAGGCAACTGGAGTCCTGACCCTTTAAATAGCCCCCGGAGACCCTCACTGCCCCAGGGCTCTGAAGGCTATTTAAAGGCCCGGAGCTCCAGCCAGGAGAGCAGGGCCGCGGGGCTTGCCGCGCTCCGGCTGGGGCTCCAGCCAGGAAAGCGGGGCTTGCCGCGCTCCGACTGGGGCTCCAGCTGGGAGAGCGGGGCCGCAGGGCTTGCTGTGCTCCAGCTGGGGCTCCAGCCGGGGTCGCGGGGCTTACCGCGCTCCCGCCTGCACTTTGCTCAAGGGAGCGGGACCACGGAAGACCCCTGAGCAGATCACAGCCAGGGACCCAGAGTAAGTTTAAAAAAAAAAGTCTAAGGCGCGGGGCCAGATTCCTGGGAATCAGGCGAATCGGCCTAAAGCCGGCCCTGGCTCTTGTTGCCACATACTCCCAAGATCAAACAGCTGGGTGTGTTTGGGGAGCTCCGGTCTGGCCTGCAGACAGTTAGGTGTTCTGACCTGTCGTGCTCTACAGAAAAGGCTGTTGTATAACCAACATCCATCATGCAGCTCTGAATATATAACTCATGCGAGGTGATGGGAGGGAGGGAGGGAATTGAAATCCCTGTTTTTCTGGTCCCCCAGAACAAAACAGAGAAGGAATTAGCAGGTGAACATGAAGCAGCTGCTTGCTAACCAAACAAGGGCCCAGGTCCCTGCTTCTGAGATTTTAATACCGATGAATAAAGGTCTGTTGCTACAGAAATGGCCCTGATACACATGAAAGTCCAGTCAGGCTGCTGGCAAAGAATACAAAGTGCACAATGCATCACTGCATGGCTGTGTTGCATGTGCTCTGCTGTTCATGCATTTCCCCACTGAGTGAGATGCGTAGCCTTGTCAAAGGATGGCTCCTGCCCTTGGCCATGCTGCACTGTCATTACAGAATGAACTTCCTGCTGCCTTATTTGGAGGCGGCCAGCTGACCAGTGCCAGCACCAGCCTAGTGACATCAAAGACCCTGGGAATTGCTAATAATAAAGAGGGGAGAAGAGAGGCCCCCGGAGCATCAGAGGGAGAGTAAGTCCTCCCTGTTCCCTCGTGTTTATTTTTAGAAATGCCGAGCAGCTATTGCCCATCGCTGAGTAGGAAGAGAAGGAAAACTGACCCACTGCCCAGGGGCCCGGAGAGCAGCTCTTGCTGGGGTCGATTAGTTCCAGCCGCTGGAATTTAGAAGCTCTTCAGCAGTTTATGGTTTTCAGTTGAGAGCACAAGTGCAGAAGCCAGAACAGTTGGGGTTCAGGTAAATATTTTGTCTTCGGCACAAGCTCTGGTCTAAGTGAATTATTCAAACTGCTTCATATAACAATCGAAACAAGACTTGGTGTCTCATCTGCCTGTGTCCAGAGGATGCTGCTGTTAGAGGGGATTTCAGCACTGAATGTGTCAGTGTGAACTCATGTCCCTGGACATTTTGGGGTTGACTGGCTCCAGTTTTACTAGAGGCTCTAGCTATTCCTACCCCAGGAATGAACAGGAAGGCAAGGGAGATGTGTCAACGGCTTCAGTAGAGAGTAGAAAAAGTCCGGTAGATTAATCTAATCTAATCTAATCACCTACTGCTGCCCATCACCACAGTATCTGAGCACCGTCCATGTAAAATCAGTAGCAATAGTGAAGTCCCTAGTGGACTGCTTGGATTCTCTGGCACTTCTCCATTTCCAAGTATCAAAACTCTGCCTGAGGAAGGGTTATTTATTTGTTGCTTGGTCGGGTCATTTGTTTGTTAGTTTCAGATCTAATTTTGTTGGTTTGGGGGTTTATTTTATTTTGTGGTAGGGAAGACAGGTAGAAAAGGTGTGTCAGGGTTAGGAGCAGGAGGGGATGTGAGGGGCAAGAGGGGGTTGTCAGTGTTAGGGGAGGGACAGGAGGGGGTATTAGGGTAAGAGGGTCAGTGTTAAGGGCAGGGGGGGGTGCCAGCGGTGCGCGTGTGACTCCTGTGGTGGTGGAAAGGCCTATTCAAAGTGGTAGGTTTCTCAGTGGTCCCTGAGGACAGCCAGACCCTGGATTCATCCCGTCTCCTCTGCAGGGTCTCTCTGAAGCCACATCTCCTGGGCCCAGAACGCTGCATCCAGCCCCCCGGTGCTCCGTGCTGAGGTCTGCTCTTTCCCAGAGCAGCACAGCTGTCAGGTGGTTCATCTGTCCACATTCGCTCCTTAATGTAGCTGGGATTTAATCCAGTAACTGCTCTGAAGATGAGGACCAAGGCCTTGAACTGGCATCACTGGTAGACTCGGGGCCAGGGCAGGGACTGGCTGACAGGCTGGCTGTTTTCGCAGTGGCCTAAACTGTGGAGGAGACAGGCAGCCCCATTTTGTATCTGCTGCACCTGTGCCTTGTTTGCACATTCAGCTACAGCAGCGCATCCTGCACCGCTGTGCCCCTCCCACTCATGTTCCCACGCAGGATCATGGCATGGTCCTGTGCTGCCTTTGCCTGGTACAGCTGGGCAGGAAACCAGAGATTGGTGCCCCGTTATCTGGGGTGCTGCCCCCTCATCCACTGTAACCCCTAGGTCCTTTTCTGGAGAACTTCTGCCTAACCACTCGGTCCTTAGTCTGTAGCAGTACATGGGATTCTTCCGTCCTAAGGGCAGAACTCTGCACTTGTCCTTGTTGAACCTCATTAGGTTTCTTTTGGCTCAATCTTCTAATTTGTCTAGGTCCCTCTGTATCCTATCCCTGCCCTCCAGTGTATGTATCACTCCTTCTAGTTGAGTGTCATCTGCAGACTTGCTGATGGTGCAGTTCACGCCCTCCTCCAGATCATTAATGAAGATATTGAACAAAACCAGCCCCAGGACTGACCCTTGGGGCATTCTGCTTGAAACCAGCTGCTAACTAGACATGTAGCCTTTGATCACTAACTGTTGAGCCAACGATCGAGCCAGCTTTTTATCCACCTTATAGTCCATTCATCCAGCCCATACTTCTAGGGGAGAGGGATAGCTCAATGGTTTGAGCATTGGCCTGCTAAACCCAGGGTTGTGAGTTCAATCCTTGAGGGGGCACTTAGGGATCTGGGGCAAAAATTGGTCCTGCTAGTGAAGGCAGGGGGCTGGACTCAATGACCTTTCAAGGTCCTTTCTAGTTCTACGAGATTGGTGTATCTCCAATTATTATTAACTTGTCTCCCACAGTATTCTTGCAGGCCATATCAAAAGCTTTGCTAAAGTCAAGGAATAACACATCCACTGCTTTCCCCTCATCCACAGACCCAGTTATCTCCTCATAGAAGGCAATTAGGTTAGTCAGACATGACTTGCCCTTGGTGAATCTATGCTGACTGTTCCTGATCACTTTCCTCTCCTCTAAGTGCTTCAGAATTGATTACTTGAGGACCTGGTCCATGATTTTTCCAGGGACTGAGATGAGGCTGACTGGCCTGTAGTTCCCTGGATCCTCCTTCTTCCCTTTTTTAAAGATGGGGACTACATTAGCCTTTTTCCAGTCACCTGGGACCTCCTCCGATCGCCATGAGTTTTCAAAGATAATGGCCAATATTTATTTTCAGCACTGAGAATTTATGCAGCTGTTTCTTGTGCTTCTGTAAAGTGTAAGGGATGTATTGTGTTCCCTTCCGGTAGCTGTTCTACACAGAGGAAAACAGCCTGCTATTGTTACCAGCTAATTAAGTTATTCTTCAGATAGTAGAAGCCTGTGTGGTTTGGTGCTCAAGGTCTTGTTTTTAATCCTTGCTAATAATTTATAGGGAGGGTGGTTACACTTGCGAAGGTTTAAAGGTTTGCTGTTGCTGGAACAGGGAATCCTCTGCTTCTTCCTGGGGAATGGGCGATGCACGAAGAATAAGAAAATGTGATTTACACTGTAAAAGTTCTCTCTATTTTCCAGAGACCTTTGGCTACTGAAGCTAAACACAAGCAATCCATAGCTTAGTGTGGGTTAGGCTGTCTGGGGACCCTTAAACTTATTTCAGTGGTGGCCACATGAATGAATCACATCAAAACTCTAGTGTAATAGAAAAACACAGAATTTATGTCCAAACAACCCATCTGTCCTTGTCTTTGAGGACAGGGGAACTGAAATGGTTGCTAAGCACAGTGTACCTTTAAGAGAGACAAATAATCTGGCTGCTGCAGCTTCAGCATGCCACCTGATTGGCTGAGAAACTAGCATGCAGGCTGAAGGAGGGGGCAGCCATTCAGAAATTTCCTGCATTACTGCCTTGTTTAAAGGGGACAGAAAAGGGGAGGGTGGCTGAAGGAACATCCTGACTTTCTACCCCAGTCTGTGAAACATGAGACTCCTGACCCTCCCTTCCACTGGGTGTTTCTCGGGATCCTGGTATCTCCTGCTGGGTTCCCCAGGCTCCCACTGACAGCACTTTTATGTAGTTCCAATCCAGTAAGGAGGCCTGAGTCCATTCAACAGAAGCGTTTGGAATGAACTCCAGATCGTTTATTAGCTGCTGCAGGGACAAACAGTATCAGAATTTCAGAGGCTGAGGCGCCAGGGAAAGTGGCAGTAAACAAACAATGAGTGATGTATTTCAATCCGTCCAGCAGCACCCAGGGTTTCTGGTTATCCAGTCTGGCCTGTTCAGAGTAGGGGCGGCTCCAGGCCCCAGCACGCCGAGCGCGTGCTTAGGGTGGCAAGCCGCGGGGGCTGCTGTACCGGTGCCGCGAGGGCGGTGGGTGGGCTGTCCGCAGGGAAGCCGCAGAAGGCAGCCTGCCTGCCGTGCTTGAGGTGGCGCAATTCCTGGAGCCGCCCTTGGTTCAGAGCAGACCACATTCCTGGTCTGAGCAGGGATATTTTCTGGGCTGGGATGTGATGACACAGCTCCTGACCAGTGATTGTGAAGGCTCAGCTGATGTTTTGGTTTGATTCTCTCGAGTTTTTGTGTCGTTACCATTTCAAATCGCCTTGGGTGGGAGGTGGGGCCTGATTCTGCGGTGTGCTGAGTGGGAGGTGAAGGCGCTCAGCACCTCACAGGATGGTCCCTTGGTGTGCAACTTGGAAGCCTCCATATCCTGTTCTCCTTTTGTGCCCTACAGGGAGCCTTTACCTGTTTTCTCTTATCTGCAGACAGCTCCCCTACTCCCTCAGGGCCCTACAAGTTGCAACCTCCCTTCTGTGGAGGAGGGTCAGAGGGGATTCCTTTGTCATCCAGGCTTCTAGAGCAGCTGGCAGCAGTTGCCCCCTCCTCAGAGGCTGAGTATGCTCTGCACCCGCCTGCTTCCAAGCCCCGTCAGTCCAGAAAGCAAACAGGTCTCAGGCTTGGTCGTGCTGAGCACACACCGCAGGTCCAGGCCCAGGAGCCTGGCCAGTGGGAATGAAAGCAGCAATAGTTAAACCCCAGGAAACCAGTTGTGGATTGCAGCTCCTACAGATCCTAACTGGAAGCTGCTCTCAGGCCGGCCTTTGGGAGCTCTTGCTTGGAAACGGCCGATTTTGCTGCAAGCAGGAAGACCTGAAAGGGGACTCTGTATTTCTTTCCCTTTGCCACAGAGCTCAGTTCCTGTGAGCCTAGGAACTGATTGGTCTGATTGGGGAATGCTTCAGAGGCAGCGTAACTCAGGCACTGGGACCAGGGGGCAAATCCCATGAAGCCTGCACAAAGCCCACTGAGATCAGTGTGAATCTTTCTCTTGATTTCAATGGGTTTGGGGTCAGGCCCCTGGCTCTTAGGTGATCTTGCTGACTCAGGCTTAGCACTGATGTGTTCCAGAGGGAGCTGCTTGCTTTGGCTGAAAGAACTGGCTGGGCAGGTAGGAGGAGATAAAATAAGGGACCTTAGAGACCATCTCCCAAGGTCCCCCCCAAATTAGGAATGATTAAGTTACTGAAGTCTGAAAATTAGCAGTTCTGTCACAATATTGTCTACGTATTCAAACCCCCTCATTACTTCTGTTGTCAATTCCTGCTAAGGCTGAATGTGTGAACGTGTCTGATACCTGCATGGGACTGGTGAAGAGTGAGTGAAAGGAAATGGAGCACTGAATGCAGCATCACCAATTCAAAAATCAAGAGTCAGGACCAAAAAATTATGAGATTTGCTTCAAAATCACAAGATTGTAAAAAATAGCTCTTTTCCTTTGTTTTCTGGCTTTTGAGCCTTGAGGCTGCGCTTGGGTCATGTTTTCAAGCGTTTCTCTGCAGTGGGGGCTGGAAACGTCCCCTTTTTGTAATGAAATAGAGATTCTCATGTAATTATGAGCCCAGGCACTGGGTCTTTAAGAAAAACACCAAATATCATGAGACTCGTGAAAAAATCTTGAGAGTTGACAACACTGTAATGCAATGATCAAGTCGTGTTAATGTGACCCTTTGGGAATAAGGGCTTTTTTTATCCGTGTGTCTTGTATGACACGACAGTGTCCTTGGTGCTTAAAGTGCAGGTCTGTTCTGAAATGTGAATCTGCAGAAATGGGCTCCTGAGTTAACAAAGCTGCTCCCATGACACATACAACCATAGCATTGTCAGGCTGGAAGGGACCCCGAGACTAAACTTGCCCAGTTTTTAAACCTTTCCTCAGGTTTTCTTTAACCTTTTATCATTTTTGTACCTCTTCTCTGGACACTCTTCAGTTTGTCCACATCTTTCCTAAGCTGAGGTGCCCAGAATTGGACACAGAACTCCAGCTGAGTCCCGTGCCAAGCAGAACTGGACAGCTACCTCCTGTGTCTGACAAACAACACTCTTGTTAATACACACAGGAGGATATTAGCTTTTTTCGCAGCTGCATCATGTTGTTGACTCATTCAATTTGTGATCCACTGTCACTCGCTGACCCTTTTCAGCAGTATTACCACTTAGCCAATTATTCCCTGTTGTGCAGTTGTGCATTTGATTTTTCAAGTGAAGTGTTTTACTGAATTTCATCTTGTTGAATTCAGACCATTTCTCCAAATTGTCCAGGTTGTTTTGAATTCCAATCCTGGCCTCCGAAGTGCCTGCAACTCCTCCCAGCAAGGGGTCATCTGCAGATTGCATAAGCATACTCTCCACTCCATTATCAAAGTCATTAATGAAGATACTGACTAGTACCAGACTGATGCAGAGCTGTTTTCTCATGCTCGCATATCTTGGTAGCAGAGATGCTGCTGGCTTTAGTGAGAAAAATTAGTATTCCCTTCTTTTTCTTTCTGTTGGCACTACAGAACCAGTGCAGGTACAGAGAGGGGGCCAAGTTCTGTTCCTGCTTGTGCATCATCAACTGAATTGCTTCCTAAGCTCTGAGAGACAAGGTGGGTGAGGTAACATCTTTCATTGAACCAAATGCCGTTGACAAAAAGAGAGAAGTTTTTGAAGCAACGCAGAGTTCTTCTTACTAAGTTCTCATCAGTTACACTTGTGCAACTTCACTGGAAGCCAATAGGTTTGCACAGGTGTCACTGAAGGTAACATTTGTCCTGCAGAACCTTTATTACTAAGGAGGAGGAGGAAGGAAAAGTCCAGCCTGATTCTGAGAGCTCTGGGGGTGCTCGTGGTACTGGCAGTCAGAAATAAACGTCATTTGACTTGTAAATTGAGCATATTTGATTGGATGTCAAGGGGAGATGCTAAATGATTTAATTGGCAATCCTTGTTCAGGGTAGAAAGACACTTTAGCTACTAATAGCCGTGCAAGCCCCTGGAAATTCTGAGGCAAGGTCCACGCCACGTCTTTCTCTCACCACATTCCAGTTAGGTATTGCTGTGACGCACTCCCTGAGAAAGGGGGTCTCAGAACAGGCAGCGATCTCATAGTGCTGTGAGCTCACTCTAGACCTGCTGGCAGAGCCTGCTCTCATGGCAAACTGTACCAAGCCATGAGTGTTTTTTTCTGACTTCTGTGCAATATGTCAGGGTTTAGTGGCCATGTGGGATGAGAGATCCCTTCTCTGTTGGTAGCACCCTGCCCCCAACAGGTCTCTGGAGAGAAAACATATTACCCCTGTATCCCTTGCAGTGCCGTATGCAGCATCCACAGGGGTTAAACAATTGGATTGACTTGACAGAGGTCTTTAATTACTCTGCCAATGAACCCCTCAGGGAGCATATAGCTTGCTGACTTGCTGTGGAAAAGAGCCTAGACAGTCACAGAGACTGGCTCCAGGGAGGGTCTCTGGTCCAGATAGCTGGAAGAGGGAATTTCTCTGCAGGGTAGTTGCTATGGTTTCCTTTCTTCTTCTTGTTTATCTAAATTCCTTTTTTTTTTTTTTTTTTTTAAAGGATTGTAGCGGGAGCCCCTGTCCTGGGACCTTAGGGAATGGGACCCTGGGGGTCTCATGATATTGTAGCAAAAAATAACAAGAGTACTTGTTGCACCTTAGAGACTAACAAATTTATTTCAGCATGAACTTTCGTGAGCTACAGCTCACTTCTTCGGATGCATCTGAAGAAGTGAGCTGTAGCTCACAAAAGCTCATGCTGAAATAAATTTATTAGTCTCTAAGGTGCCACAAGTATTCTTGTTCTTTTTGCGGATACAGACTAACACGGCTGCTACTCTGAAACCTAGCAAAAAATAGAGTCCCTAGCAAGTGACAGTTAAGTGGGTCTGAGGTCTCCTTTACAGAGGGAAGACTTGGACTCTCTTTGTGGAGTCTGCCGCTGAGTTCCCCGGCAAAGAGGATAATGCATCAATCCCCCTCCTCCTGTGGTCACAACCGCAGCATACATTTGGTTTGAACTGTGGGTGCTTAGTGTGGAGCCTCACTCATTGATTCTGGGAGTAAAGCCTGAGGAACTGCTGTGGGTAACACGTCAGGAATCATCACATAAAATGAAGGTGGTTTTGGCTTGGGGAGCAGTAATCTGTTTGGCAGTAGCACCTTGGGGTGCTGTGTGCAACCAGTTCCCTGGGGTGTCCAATCATTATTATCCCTCTTTGTACTTAGACCTGCATTAATTACTCCAGGGTTGTTGTGGGGAAACCCAGACTCAGCATTTAACATTTATTGTTCTTGCCTCTTCGGACCTTGTCATGTGCACCCCTCACCCATGTCACACTAGCCTTGATCCTGTTTGTCTGCTCCTCCCACAACCTGGGCTCTTTAACCTCCTTGCAGAGTAGACAGCTGAACAACCCACACACAGTAAATTGCGAATCAACCTTGCTGAGTTGGGAGCAGGGCCGGCTCCATCATTTTTGCCGCCCCAAGTGTCCAAAAAAAAAAAAGAAGCCACAATTGCTGCTTTATCCTTCGGCGGCAGGTCCTTCTCTCCGAGAGGGACTGAGACCAGCTGCCGAATTGCCGCCGAAGAGCTGGACATGCTGCCCCTTCCCATTGGCCTCCCCAGGCACCTGCTTGCTGCGCTGGTGCCTGGAGCCGGCCCTGGTTGGGAGACTGTCGTTCTAGGGAGTCAGCACAAGGAGCCCAGCATTCAGACCATTGCATTACCTCCTCTCCCACTCCCTTGCTTTCGACCTAGTCTCACTGGAAACTTTACCTCCTGTGTGCCCCCATCTGTTGGGTTAATGGCTGCAGACTCCGCTGTCCCCGATTCCTCACTTCTCTGTGGCTGGAGAGTATGTGGGAGATATCAGAGTTCCTAACCCTCAGAATGCTGGGCTTTCAGCACCTGCTCTAGGTTGCAAGTATCAGGGGGTAGCCGTGTTAGTCTGTATCCACAAAACCAACGAGAAGTCCGGTGGCACCTTCAAGACTAACAGATTATTTATTTATCAAATGCATGTGTTAGTCTTGAAGGTGCCACCGGACTCCTCATTGTTTTTGGGCTCTGGGATGTTGCAGCTCTCAGAGATACACCCAGGGTAAAACTGTCCAAAGGTTTATCCCAGAAGAGTAAGCCCAGGTTGTCCCCACTCAGTTCTAGAACACGGTACTTCCCACTGGGGGTTGCACAGGAGCACAGAAGCCCTGGGAGCCCAACTGCCAAGGACTGTCAGCATCTGTGACAAGGGGAATCTGCTGCACACTGTAAAACAAGCCAAAGTCCAACCAGTCCTAGAGAAATCGTCGCTACATTTGACAGACGTGGCTTGCAGCCCAGTGTCGCTGCCTAGTTTCTCGGGGCAGCTAATCAAGAAGCTTGCAAAAGCCAGTCTCTCCAGCGTCCTGTGTTAGCTGTCAGTGTTCTGGATCCCTCTCAGCCAGGCATCAGGCCCGGGCACAGTACCGAAAGAAGCAGCATGCGTTGCTCTGGGGGATGACTTCCTCATCCCAGAGACAAAGGGAAGCCGTCCGCATTTCTCTTGCTTAGTCTTTCTGCAGTGTTTGATGCTGTTCCCCCACCCCACTCCTGTCCCACCGCTGAGGGTACGTCTACACAGCTGCTGGCAGCGAGCCTCCCAACCCAGCACTAGCAGAGCTGGAGCTAGTGCAGTAAAAATAGCAGTGTGGAGATTGCAGCTTGGACTCTGGGGCCTACAGCCAGCTGCAGTGTAGACGCACCCTAAGGGGCTGCAGCGTTGTTATTTTGGACAAGTATTCTACCTCCAAGTCCTTTCTTCAAGAGTCCCACCCCTCCAGCCAGGCAATTCTGACCTCCATGAACACATCGTCCCAGTGCTGCTCTCATCAGTGGCTCCCTATTGAAGAATCCAGTCACCTTTTTTATTAGGATTATTCTGCTTTTTAAACAAGTTTTATTTTTCATGGTATGAGTGAGTGAATCAAGACTGTTGCCACCAGCCTTTGATGGAGCACAGGGATATGGCTGGTCAAAGAGCTGTGGGGATCAGGACTCCAACATTATACTCCTTGCCCTGCCATCAGATTGCTGTACAACCTTGGCTAAGTCACCTCGCTTCTTTATGCTGAAGTTTCTTTGGGTGAAAACCAGGATCACTTTGCTGAAGGTGTTGTGAAGATTGATTGATGTTTGCAAAGTGCTTTGAGATTTGGGTGTGCAAAGAACTATTATTATGTGGTCTGTTTTCTGTAAGAGTTGGGGAGTATTTTCTACTCTGTGCAAAGTGTTGCTGAGACAAATGTTTGCAACCCTTTTATTGTGCATAGCTTACCTGTGTGGGTGAGACTGGCTGCCATGAAAACATGAGGGCAACGGAAAAGAGCAGTGCAACTCCTGTGCAATGGATATGAACCTTTTGAGCAATGAGACCAGCAGGAGACAAATGCGGCTAGCTGTAGAAAAGCAGGAAATAAGCAACAAATTGTGCGGAGATTACTGTACCGGGGTGCTAGAGCAGATGTAGTCTCCAAATCCTCGCACAAGAGATGAGACGGAGTGAATGACAAAAGCACCAGTAAGAGATTCAGAAGAGATGGATGCAAGGTTAGGATGTATTCTGACCATTCAGTAATGGTGATAAGTAGCTTGCAGATAAGAGAGATGTGGGAGAAAAATGGAGGTTTGAGTCATGGATGCCTCCAAGTTTTCTAGCCTTTGAGGGAAGGAAAGTTGAGTTAAGGGGAGCGGTATCCACGCTGGAGACCTGGCATGGAGAGGATTCCACCTGAGGATGCTACATGGCTCTCATGTTTGAGGAGTTCCATGGAGATGGAGTGGGCAGTGTGGAAGACTGGATGCTAGTGAAGAGAAACGCCTATTCTAGAAGGCCATGTTCAAATCTGCTGATGGAAAACAAAGATCCTAATGCTTCTCTTGATTGTTTCTAACACACTCACTTGTTACCAAAGTTCCCTCGGTCATAATCCTCCTCCTTGGCCATTTCCTCTGCCTCCGTTCCCCCTAGTCCTTTCTAGTTAGACTGTCATGTCACTTATGCATGTCTGACTTCAGTGCAGGGCTGAGGAGCAGCAAAGGGGAAAACATTACCAAAATAAAAGTAGTCGTAGCAGGAGAAGGTGCCTGGGACAGCCCCAGCCAATGAGAGGAGGCAGCTGTTTGTATAAAGCAGTGGATTTCCCCCAAGTGTGGTTTTAATGTTCCTTCCTTTAAGATCAGTCCAGTCCCTCCATGAGGTGGACCTCCAGGTCCGATGTCACCCCACCCCCTAGAAAGAGCTCTCTAATATACACAGACTAGTAAATGAAATGGGCCTCCTCATTGCCCTGCTAGCATCAGGTCAGGCCTGTTCATCTCCCGTCCCAGCATTATCACCCTGCTGCTTTGGGGGGATCTTTAACTTCTGACCTTTTGGTTTTGGAGCAACAATTCATGTCAGTATTTTACAATGCCAATGAAGAATCTCCTGGTGATGTGTGAGGCGAGGTATATAGCTGAGGAGAGCTTACCCAGTCCAAATGGTGGTGTAACTAGCTGGACGAGACAGGACTTCTGCTTCGTTCTGCAGTTGCTGCTGGCTGTCTCCAGCTCACAACTTGCTGCTCTGCTTGGTGCTGTAAGTGTGAGAATCCTCTCAGGCAGAAGGGAGAGCACCAATTTCTTTAATGCCCCTGCCCGTGCCAGCCTCCACACAAGGCTCTTGCCCCTTCCATCTCATTTTACTCTGCTACTCCTGGCCCTGGCACATCGGCTGCTTAAGAGGTGCAGCGTCACAGTGATTGCCAGACTGGATCAGAGCTGGGGTCCATCTAGTTCAGTATCCTGTCTCCTGCTGTGGTCAGCACCAGATCCCTCAGAAAACAATGCAAGAAAATCTGCAACTGGCAGATGGGGGATAATCTGCCCCCCAGAAAAGTTGCATCCTAATCCGTAAGAATTAGGGATTGGTATTCTTATTATCCATATACATGTCCAATCCCTCTTTGATTTACTAAATTCCTGGCCTCAACAACATCCTGTGGCAGTGTGTTCCACAATCTAATATGTGTTGCCTGTAAAAGGATTTCCTTTCACTCAATGCACAATTAGCCTAACTGCTTAGATTGGCTTTTTCCGTGAATCCTGGTATGGAATGAGGAACCCCACTACAGGGTTAAGACTACGTCTATGACACCCCCTTGCAGGGCTGGCAGACACAACAGCCATTATTAAACGAGAAGAGCTGATTTATGTACTGGTTTCCAGAGAACTTTGGGCTTTCCTGGGCTTGGAATTTTATTTGGCTTCTGTTTGTGCTGACTTGGGTGGGGGCTGGGTGCTCTCGAAAAGCCTGTGGGGCAGAGGTAGCATTATGAATGTTTGTAACTTGGTAGCGTGTGTCATTTTCACCTGAACACACATGAGCCCCCTAGAAACCTGTGCCACAGCCCCTTGGGGTTAAACAAGTGAGGGGCTCCGCAGATGACTGGAAACTTCATTCTACTGCTCAACCCCACGTCAGCGACATACAGTGGGGGCTTCACACATCTCAGCTGGGGCCTGGGGTTGGTTCTTGGAGTCCCTGTGTGCACCACATCTTAATCAAGAGAGTGTTGGTGTCCATCTCCCCTCCTGCTGCGATCGCATAACATCCTTGTAGCGACTCCAGCAATTGCTCATGGGGGAAGTGACATTGGGAAAATATTTCTGTATTTTTAGCTCTTTGTTGCTGTTTAACAGCTGGAAACCAGGCAGAGAAGCCAGTGCCGTTCGTATTGTTCATTTGTGTTGCACGGCCAGCCAGAAACCCCAGTCAGTATCAGGACCCCTGGTACTAGTTGACGTACAAACACATAGCAAGCGACAGTCCCTGCCTCATAATACTGCAGCCGGAGTCAAGAGGAGACACAACGATGTGAGCAGCAGGACTGTGCACACCCCCAGGAGATGCTCCATGGACCAGCACTGTCTGCAATCAAGGAGCAGCGCTGATGTGTCCCAAAGGAGCATGGAAGATGGGGATTAAATTGGGTAAAAATTGAGCCATTTGGATTTCTCAGCATCTCTTAACACCCAATTGCACTGGTTCCGAGCTTTGTCTGATGGGTGGGAGCAGCTCCCTGGGCTCTGGGCCAGGGAAGAAAGGTATATTCATTATTCACCCTTCTCTCACACTTAGCAGTCCGCGGGGAAGCTGCGTACTAAGAGGGAATTTCTCGTGCTCTTAGTCTTTCCATCTGTGCTTGGGTTTGTTACCTGGAGATACACTGAGCTAGTCCCAGCAACTCTTTCATTGTACAGAATCCTAGCACAGAAATGATCACAGCTAGGCTCTGTCTAGTCCAGGCCCCGGGAGCTGGGGCAGGACTATTCTCCTCAGTGGTCTCCAGGGCCTTATCCAGTCTAGTTTTAAATATCCCGAGTGGTGGTTCCTCCCTTCTTCCAGCAGGAGGCAGGTTCCTCCCTTCTTCCGCAGGCTAACAGATCCTTCAGTGTCAGGGCACTTGTCTCAGTGTTGCATGTTTTCACTGTTCGTTGGCATCTAATCTGGTTATCTAGGTTCTAGACTCTGTTCTCAATCCATTGCTCCTGGCTGCATATGCCTGTACTACTGCTCTAAACAATTCCTCTCCCACCTGGGTGCGGATTAACCCTTCAGATACTTACAGGCTGTTTTCAGTTTCCCACTTAGCAGGAGCGTGACCTAACTAAACAGATTCCTGTGATTGTCCCTCATAGCTCAGCATCTGATCATTTTAGTGGCTCTTCTCTGAACCCCTTCCAATTCACTCCTTCGCTTTCTTCCTAGTGCAGAGGTGACCTGTATTCCAGGGGTCATCTGCAAGTACCTGCGTGGGGAACAAATACTGAACAGTGGGCGCCTCAGCGTAGGAGAGAAAGATTTAACATGACTCCCTGGCTGAAGGTGAAGCTGGACAATTTCACACTAGAGATAAGGTGTCAGTTTTTAATAGTCAGGTAATTAACCATTGGAACAGCTTACGGAGGGTCGTAATGGAGTCTCCATCGCGGACAATGTTTAAATCAGGCTTGGACGTTTTTCTAACAGCTCTGCTCTCGGAATTATCCTGGGGCAGTTCTAGAGCCTGTGTTCTGCAGGAGATCAGACTGTGTGATCACGTGTCCCTTCTGGCCTTGAAACCTAGGGATCTGTGCACAGAGCACTGCCCTCTACCTGCCCAAGCTTCTTGTACCGTCCTATGGTGACCTTGAATTTAGTCTCATCCTGACACCAATTTGTGCCTATCACAAAACCACTGCACGAATCAGGACTGTCCATCTCTGCTCTAGGCCTGTAATAGCAGGGTGGGGTTGGCACAGAAGAGCGTTATGGTGTGCATGTGGACTGGAATAGCAGGCGGCAGCAGGGTGGGTCTGAAGGGTGTCAGCAGAGCTGCCTGTGGGGAGCCCTGGAATAACAGTGGGAGCTGCAGGTCAGGACTCAGATTCTTGCTAGTGCTGTGCAGGGCCCAAGGCTGAAGTGACCAGGAAGTTTGCATGTCCGGATGGGGACAGGACTGCACTGGAAAGGGGGGCTACATGTCAAGACTGAAATGTGTTTGCAGAGTTGTGTTGTGGAAGGTAGTCCAGCATCTGCCTGTGCTACCTTTGATCCCAGCACTGAGTCTACCCACTGAAAACGTGTTATCCTCCCTGCTTATGCTAAAAGAGAAAAATCGGGGGATTCTCATTCCCAGTCAATGGGAGAGGGCCCAATAGCAGGAACATAAGGATTTAATGATTTCCCTCTATTCTTCGTTCCCTCCATTGTGCCTAGGTGTTGCAGCACATGGGGTACAGAGCAATAGGCCTCTTGCTGTTTGGAAAGCAAATGAGCAGGCAGCCTTCCCTGGGAATTCCCGGCCGTGAGGGAAGAGGCCTCCTGAGTTTGTTTTATGTAGATTCTGGATTTATGGTGCAGTGGTTACCCTGATACATCTTCCAGTTTTTGCTTTCGATAATTACTATTGCTTCAGCGCATTCGCTATTCTCTAGCTGTTCCCTGTCCGGTGTCCCGGGAGCATTGCAAGTAGTGAGGGCACTTTATATGTGGTTATGTTAACTACAGTTCTGAAAGGTGACCACTGTACATGGCACCCAAATGCCAGATCAAAAGGGGATTGTCTGTGGAGGCTGCAGAATGACAAGCTTATCCCTTGCTTCTCTTAGCGACCTCCTGGGCCTTTTCCACAGGTAACTTCTGTGGGCCTGTGGATTTTGTGGGATTTCTGAGTCATTTCAGCCGGGACAGGTTTTTGCCCCTTATTTCGAGCGCTGTGATTGGCAGCTGGCTCCATGAGGGGGCTGAATGGTGCAGCAGGCTCCAGGGGTAGGAATGAGGCAACTGTGTCTTTAAGGGCCTGCTGTTTAACATTCTCACTGCCGCTGCTGATGCTGCCCTGTGCAGTGATTGGCTGAGGGCCGGGAGAACGGGGAGGCTGGAGATAGATGCTCTCGCCTTCTCCCTTCTTGTCCAGGGACCAGAAACAGCAGAATCCTCCAGCCCAAGCCCTGCAGGTGAAGCAAGCTGCCTTCTCCCCACCCCCCTGCACATACCCACTGAGGGAGCCTGACTGCGCACACGGCTGCCAGGGGCCAGAGACTGCTGTGCCACGGACTGGGGAAGCAGCAGAGCAGATCAATGAAGCAAAGCAGAGGGCTGATCGCATCGAGCCCCCCATGCCAGCAGCTCTCCAGGGCCTGAGGGGCAGGCTGACATGCTAGCATTTGAATGGCCGGCAATGCAGAACAACAGAAACCTTTTTTATTGTGTGGCTATCCTTTGGAGATAATAGATTTGTAATTCTGGGTTTTGTACAGAAGACTCTGGACCATCTCTGACTACAAGAGGGGGAGGGGGTGCATAGAGGGAGAGGAGGCGGGCGCATTTGCTGCTCGGGGAGGGGGGGTCCTTTTCTCCATCTCTTGCCTTTTTTCCCTTTTGTTCTTGGTTGTGTGTATATTATGAAATCAAATATGCACAAGCACCATCACTGTTGTAAGTGCCCAGAGTGCTACGAAGTGACACGGATGGCGGCCCTGCGTCGCATGGAGCCTCCATCCTACGGCGAGTGGCAGCATGAGCAGTACGGCTACGGGGGCTATGGCTCACAGACCCTGCCATCCCAGGGGGGAGCCACCCCCACCTCTAGGAGTAAGAGCAAACTCATCCCCACCTCCCGGGACAATGTCCCTGCTCCCCTGAAGCAGGGGCAGGGGAAGAGCACCCCCAAGATGAACGGGAACAGCACAAACTGGTGGCCAGAATGCACATGTTCGAATCGCGACTGGTATGAACAGGTATGGGACACAGGTTGGCTCCCCATGGCCAACGGGGGGAGAGGGGGCTTTTATTACAGGACTTGTTACCACTCCCCAGGCTTCCTAAGCACTCGTTCTGCCTCCTTGTGTCTAGAGTAAATGGGGGGATGGAGGGGGACAGGTACCTGTGGATGGGGCAGGTGGCTGGAAGGACCCCTGGATTCTGCAGAAAGTGGGTAAGTCATTCGAAAAGAGGCACGTGTTAGCAAGAAGGTGGTGTCCTGTAGCACATTTCGGCACTGCTTGGCTATTGGAGTTGGCTGGATGGGCCAGGACTTTCCAGGCCAGCATTGAGGCTGTGCACTCTCTCTCTTCTCTTCTCTTCTCTTGTTCTGCTCTGGGCTAGGAACAGTCTCCTGAGGCCTTAGCTGCTAAGACATGTCTGACTTCTGCTTGGCACAAGTACCGGTGGTCATTGGCACTCCACCCCAGGTTCTCTTTGCTTAGGATGCCATTGCATGAACTCTCGGTGATGCCAAGTGTCCCATCACACCTTGTGTGCGAGGCACCAGGCATACTGCTCACAGGGCAGTCTCTGAGGCTGTTGGTGCCAATGGCCAGCACTCACCAAACTAGTTTCCCACCTTCCATTGGGTTTGGGAGCCTGTTCCCCATTCATTATTCCTAGCTTTCCATCCTCATGGATAATTATATAACCCTCTTCTGGTCTCTGGCATGCCGTGTGCTTTCTGCCTCATTTCACTGCCTTTATTTCTTCCCATCTGATTACTGGTCTCCTTAAGGAGCAATTGCCAGGCTGTCTCTCTCGTCTTTTCTACGTGGAGAGACCATCCTTATTTTGAACCCATCAGCCAGCATAGAAAATGGATGGAGTCTGTTTGCAAAGCCGTAAAATGGAGGCTGGACCCAGGCTGAGAAAGAATTTACCTTGCTTTAATGTAAGTCAGCATTTACCTCTCTCCTGCTTCTCTCACTCATTAGCTTCAAACCTTACATTGGACTTTTTATTGATTCTTCTAATTATCGTTTTAAGAGCTGTACATGAACCGACAACAACAATCAGTCGGAAACGCTCCCCTCCAAACCCTGTTCTCTCCCCTCTACGTCCTTCTTGATTACTGGCTGAATCCCTGCGTGTGTCTGAAATAATCTGGTTCTGAAATGAAACTCCCAGAGGAGTGTTTACAGAAAGTGCCCCAAAACCAAACGTCCTCCTAGGAGGATGGTTTCTTTTCATTTGTCTCTTCACCTAAATCTGTATCTAGCTTTCCTGCTGGCTCCTGGCAAGCTGGCTCCATTCCTTCTGTGCTGTAGCTCCATCCAATGCATGGAGCTCGAGAGGCGAGATAGGCACAGGGATGTCAAAGCAGCCAGTGCCTGTTATTCCTTCATTTCTCCTCCCCGCCCCCAACCCTGGCAGAGATGGGTGCTGGGATGGACCAGGGTCCTGTTAAGATGATTGCAAACGGTGACAGAGAGAGAGAAATGTCTGTTTGATCAGTGTCATCAGCCGAGCTGGGTTGGGCAGAAGGGGCCATGCTTAGAGATGCAGGAATCCTTCATATTTTGCAACAGTAGAACAGGAGTCATTTTCTCTTTGTGATGCTACCACTGAGTGTTAGAGTTTGGTTTGGCTTGAATGTCTGCAGATTGGAGAATGCTTTATTAGGTACTACCATTGCTAAAGGGGAAAAAAGCAAATCCATCTCCCAGCAGTGCAAGGTATAGATGGAGTGATGCCTTGCCGGTGTGCAAGCTTACATGTGCCTAGCAAGGCTCTGCATGTATCATATGGTGTGTGTGTCTGTGTCTGTGTGTGGTATGAACACAGAATGTATCAGAGAAGGCAGAATTGCTCCCTGGTGTGTAGCAAATTTATGCACTGAGTAAAGCTGTGCAGCAAATGCCTCGGCAATGTTCCCATTCTGCTATGAAAGTGCAAGATGTCTGAGCCTTAGGAATCAATGTTCTTCACCGTCCAGTTGTGGACAGGCAGAGGGACAAATGGTGGGCAAGTAGAAACAGCTGTGCCTGGCCAGTCTAGCAGTAAAAGCGATTGGATCTGTGAGGCTGAAAGGGCTTTCATGATCAAGTGGGAGTGTGATGGGGGCTGCAAATGCTAAAGGTAATTGTTCTGGAGGGCATGTGGAACAAACACCACGGCACTGTGTCACACTAGGGATAAAGCCAAGCTTGCTCTTACATGGGGCTGTCCCTTTAAATGGCGTAAGTGTTCCTGGAACCACTTCCAAACCTGAGATGAAAAGGAATGTGCAGACAGAGCTGGAGGAGGAAGAGGGGGCTGGGGGACTGCACGGTGAGAGGAGGGACCCACTCGTTTCGCTGTGGGCTCTGCACCTCTCTCTTCCTCCGTTGCAACCTGTTCTCTCTCCCTCACGTACAAGCAGGCACGTGTGCAGTGTCTGCTCAGATGCTTGCAGGCATGCAGTATACTGTGACACACACAAGAGATGGTCATGCATACAGTATTCACTCCCATATGGTACATGTTCATTTACCACCTATAAACACATGTACTGTATGACCCACACAAAGGCTTACATTACGTGCCCACACATGCTGCCTTGCACAAAAGCACACCATATAATCAGAAACATTAACACACACCTCCTCCCACCTCTCATGGCCTGGCTTTTTCCCCTCCTCCTCCCACAAATTGCCTTATGCTGGCAATCGAGAAACCCCTATGCTCAATTCCAGGAAGGGCAGAGGGCTCAGAATGGCTTCTCACTCCTTTCTCTCCTCTCTTTTCTTTTTATCCCCGACTCCCTCTCCTTTTCTAACTCTCTTCCTTCTCTTCTCTCAGATCCCCCCGTCATCTCTTTTCCTCTTATTAATTTGGTCCTTTCTTCTCCTCCACTTTTTCTTTCACCATCTCTTTTTCTCTCTCTTGTTCCTCACTTGTTCTGTTTTTCCACTTCCCTCCTGTCAGCACACTGGGAAGCGGGGCCGGGCGTGGGTGAGCAGAGGAATCAGCGCTAACCCTTTCCTAGAGAAAGGGAAGAAAGGCAGAGAGCAACATTATCCTGTCGGGCAGCATCACTGAGCTGCAGTGGCTAGAGGAACTAAGTGCCAGAAGCCCCTCCCCTCTCCTTCACATTGATGCTCCAGGCTTTCCAGGGGAGAGAAGCATTTCGAAATTCCCAGTACGTCCATCTAAGTCTGCACTGACATGTTGTGCTGAAGCCTATTTTTGTTTATCCCTTGCACTGAGGTTCTAGGACATGGATGCCAATGTTTGCACTCCATAAGCATGGCACAATCACTAGCAGAGCAGGCAGGAACCAGACCCTTTCCCACCCCACCCCGGAACAATCTTCAGAACCAGGCTCAGCCGAAGGGCCTCCTCTCCACCCACAAGAGCCCAAAACACAGTGGGGTTCTGGTCACTGTGAAGGGGAGCCCCAATGGTTAGACAGAGACAAACTGAGGCATCCAAGTTTCAGAACGTTGTTCTGGGACACTAAGAATTTCCAGTGACAGATGGAGAATTGCCACATGGGCAGAACTTCTGGGGTCCAGCAGGGAGCGTAGCCATACTTTAAGCTGGTCACTAACCATCCTAGTAGCAAAAGTCCTGTATTTCTTGAGGCTGCCTCAGCTTCGCTGTCCCTGCTTGATGTGAAATGCCCATTACTGAATAAAGTATCCAGCACAGCAGAGTTCTCCCACTGTCTCCTTCCAGGCAAAAGCAGTCAGCTTCTGAAGCCTCTAAATTTTCATTTAAAAACAATTAAGGCAATTAAGTTTGAACATGAAAGTTAGGTGCCTTGCTCCATATTCAAGCCTCTAAACCCAATTTTTATAGGTGCTATGTACTCACAGATACTTTTGTCCTGACAGTTACCCCCTAAAATTGACTCTCATTCCCACAACAAGAACATTTAGTGTCATCTGATGCACTCACGCAAGGGTTTCTCCCTTAAAAACAAAGACAGATACAGAAAGAAAGAGGGAATATGGGAGGTTGTTTAAAGGATGATTTTTTTGATCTTTGGAGTTTCAGATATTACAGTCTCTTTTCTGTTTTGCTTTGTGCTGTATGTTGAATAGTTACTGAACATTAAGAAGCATTTCTTGGGTGCTATAAAAGCATCCAAGCATTCCATCCTCCTAGTCCACTGCCTTATCCGCTCAAACACACTGACTCCCTTCCCTGAGGTGTGGCTAAACACATGGCCATGAGTTATCATACATGCTGTATATTTTACTTTTTATAAAAACATTCACTTCTTCTATTTAAAGCCCACTTTCAGGGGTAAGAGTCTATTTCACTACATTTTTGGATGCTTCTCCTTTGCCATGTGGGAGCCATGATGGCCCTGGCTCTCTGGGTGGTTCCTGTCTGCAGCGATCTGAGCAGCTGGGAGGGCTGGCTTTTCTCTTTCTTGCTTGGTTGCCCTGGGTTTAGCTGCCTGCCTGTTACAAGGACTCTGTGCTGTGTCAGTGTGCAGCTTCTGCAAGCCAAGCTGGGCCACCCTCTGAGCTTGTCAATCACGTTGTGCCAGCCAGCCACCCACCAGTGTGTGGGACTCACGCCTTCCTCAGTCGGCAGGCTTTGTACCATGGGATCCAGCTTGGATTGACACTCTTGAAAAAGACGTACACATGTGGGTTATTTATCCTTTCTGCAACTCCATGGCAGGACTTGGCTCAATACTTCCAATGGCGTTATACCCATCTGTCTCACCATGTGTCATGGGGTCATATGTCAAAGGGCCAACAGTACTGTGGCAGGAGACTTGCTTTTGAATGGAGTTATCACTGATCATTTAGGGTTCACTCCTGAGAGATTAGGAGTGCCCCCAATTCTCAGCACCTTGCAGTGTCAGCTCTGGCGGGACATCGCTTACCCAGGTTTTACTTGGAGAAATGCCCATTGGCCCTGTGGGAGAACAGTCCCTGATCTGAATTTCTGTGCTCACCAGAAATAGCTCCTAGGTCACCTCCCATAGGAAGCACAGGGAGGACACTAGACAACGAATAGCAGTGACCAGTTCTACTGCAGACCAGAGGAGTCATTGCTCCATGTCAAAAAGCACATGGGATGCGACGCTGAGCACGCCCTGCCTTGGTGTGTGAAGGTAACACAACCTGATAACTCTCACAAGGCAACAATCTTTCTGGCATGACAATCTTCTTCGTAAAGCACCATCTCTCCTGAAACTTGCATCTTACAAAATCTTTCCTGCCTTGGAACCGTCGCCATTAAATTCTCCACATCTCCCCTCTCCTGAATTGTTGGTCCATGTCTTAATTAGACAAGAAACCAGGTCCCCTTCCTTCTCTCTTTTCGTGGGGTCTCATGGATTTCACCCCCCTTTTCTCCCTTTGCACCTTATTCTTGGGTGATCTCTCTGCTCACATGGTTTCAACTACCATCTTTATGCCAATAATTCACAAAATTTACCTCTCCACCCCTGGCCTCTTTCTGTCTAATGCAACATTTCAGGCCCTCTCACTGACAGTTTCTCAGGGATATCCTACCATCAAGTTAATGGGCCTTGATGGGCCAGGTGCTCAGATGGCATAAAGTAGCAAAATGCCACTGAAGTCAATGGAGCTTGGCTGGGTTACAAACAGCTGAGGATCTGGCCCAATATGACTTAAGCACAGAAGATGCTGGAAACAGATGGGGTGGAAGCAGTGCAGGATTTGAAGGGTGTGTGAGACTGGTCCTATCAAACAAGTGGGAAGATTATCTTGGTGGCAGCGTTTTGTGTGGACTGGAGGGGGTGCCGGGGTGTCAGGAAGGCTAGAGAGGAAGAGGTTACAATAATCAAGATGACAAGGGACTGACTGAGCGTTTCCCTGTAGGCATAGAGAGGGAAAGGAACAGACTTTTCAGACATTTTTCCGGGAGCAGCTGCAGGATTTGGACACAGCCTGCATGTGTAGGACATGGGCGTGGGAGGAGCTGAAGAAGGTTACTAGGGTTTGGCCATGAGTGACGGGAAGGAGTATTTGTCCAAGGGGAAGTGGCAAAGGTCTGGGAAGGAAGATGACCAGAAACGGAACTGCTCCTGTTCAGCCAGCGGATGGCAAGACAGCCAGGAAGCACTGTGAAGACCCTAGCTCACACGTAGGGTTGGATGGAAGGAGACACGGCCAAAGCAGCTACACAGATTTACACATCAGCAGCAAAGAGGTGGTAAATGAATGTAGGCGAACAGAAGAGAGAGTGTCAAGTGAGAGAAAGAGGAAGGCCCCGGGCAGCAGCCCCAGGACTCCCACAACCAAGGAGAGAGGAAGGGTAGAGGTGAGGCTAACCCAGCGAAAGACACCTTGGGAATGGTCAGAGAGGTGACAGGAAAACCAGGAGGGGACAGCAATGGGAGAAGGAGGGGAACATACATAGGAGCAGGATCAATGCATCCTCTTTTGCACTGTATTCAGCCCCTGAAACAGCAAGGGGAGAGGAGAGGCTAAGGGAGGATTTTGCTATTGTTTTATCTCTGTCTAAACTGCTAAAAATAGCTTTCACAGGGTTTGAAATCTTTAATTAAAACCAAGTCTTGATGTGCAGCAAATCCCTCCTGACGTGCAGCTGAGCTTGCTCCTTCCACGAAAAGGCCGGCCTGGCATGTTCCAGTATGGCTTGCCATGGGCAGTTCCCCACTCCTTCTGGAATGTATCAATCCCGGTGGAGGCAGCTAACAGGCTCACTGTGTGCCTTGGAGACTCAGCCGCTACTGTGCCTTAATTCTGGTTTGTAAATTCTCACCTTCCTTCACTTTCCCTGGCCTGGACAGGCCAGAATTTCACGCTTTATAGAATTACTTCTCCACACACCAGGAATGGAGTTGGAAGGATAATTTACCCCTTTCCTGCTTTGGCTTCTCTCTCTCCCCGAAATGCCGAGAACTCCCTCCTCCTCCATCTTCAAGTACAAAGATTTAGCTAATTTCTTCCATGAATAGAATGTAAGTAGCCATAGCAACATCAGCCTGCCGACCTTACCACCTTGTATATCTCCATGTCCCCATCTCCCTTTTCTTGTTCACCATCCCCTCCACCTCTTCTGGAAACCAGCGAGGCATCATCTCTGGCTTCCAGCCTATTCCCTCTCCGTGTACATCCTGCTTGCTAATCTTGCCCTTCACAGTAATCGTCCGTTCACTGCTCACTAGCCCACTTGTCTTCTCTGATATTCTGAAGACCAATATCCACACTCTCATCTCAGAAATTTTCCCTACATCTTCTCTTTTTCAGATACAGACCCACATCAACCTCCCCTTACCCAGCAACATCTCGGAGGTCACCTACCTAAGCAACCCCTCTCACACCAGCACCTGAGACCATCTCCAGATGGGCTTCTTCCCCTGTCACAGTGCTGTGAAGCCTGGCTCACTCCTCTCCTTGTCCTTCTGAGCCCCAGTGCTCCCTGTGACGTTAAAAACCATTTCCTCCTTCCCAAATGTCGGGTAGTTCTCTGGATTCTTGGTGCTCTGTCATCCTGGTTCCAACCCCTTATCCCCTGGGGTCTCAGAATGCCAACGTCCTAATCCTTGCCAAAAACAGCCGGTCGGCCCTTGCAGACCAAGTGCTACCTTTTTACACGCCTGCCGCAATTGTGCCAAAAACACCACGTCAGTTCTCCCAACTGAAGGGAGAAATTAAAGCAAATGATACTTTCAGTGGTCAACTAACCTTTCCTTAGCAACTCCCCACAGACATCAAACCAGCCCACACCCATGGACATGGCTGCCTGACCTTTCTACTGCTATCCTCGGTACATGGACGCACACCACCAAATTATTGTGCTTTGTGTGGCCGCGTGCACTCGACTTTATACAATCTGTTTTACAAAACCAGTTTATGTAAAATCGGAATAATCCTGTAGTGTAGACGTACCCACAGATTTCTCTTTTTCTTCTGCAATCTCCTGGGATTAGAAAGAGGAAGCAAATCTGCTCTGTCACATTGGATGTGGCAAGTGAGAATCCTGCCAGACCTTTGATGGTAAGGCACGGTGACCAGGCTTTGGAGTGCTCCAAAAAGGCTGAACCAGGACAACTTGGAATCCCTTCGACACAGAGCCCAGTGCAGGAGGGAGAGACCAGAATCAATTCTTCTGATACACAGAGTGACAATCAGAGACATGGAGAGAACATCAGTGCAAACTGAATTAGAACACTGAGGATTATGCTATCACGGGCTTTATTATACACAGATTTCAGAGTGGTACCGTGATAGTCTGTATTAGCAAAAACAACAAGGAACCACACCATTAGGGGCTCGTTCACCTGCACATCTACCAATGTGATATATGCCATCGTGTGCCAGCAATGCCCCTCTGCCATGTACATTGGCCAAACCGGACAGTCTCTACGTAAAAGAATAAATGGACACAAATCAGACATCAAGAATTATAACATTCAGAAACCAGTCAGAGAACAATTCAACCTCCCTGGTCACTCAATAACAGACTTAAAAGTGGCACCTCTTCAACAAAAAAAACTTCAAAAACAGACTCCAATGAGAAACTGCAGAACTGGAATTAATTTGCAGACTGGACACCATGAAATTAGGCCTGAATAAAGACTGGGAGTGGATGGGTCACTACAAAAACTAAAAACTAATTTCCCCATGCTAATTTCCCCCTCCTGTTTACTCACGCCTTCTTGTCAACTGTTTGAAATAGGCCACCCTGATTACCACTACAAAAGTGATTCTTCCTCCTATTGATAATAGCCCACTTTAATTGAATGGTCTCGTTAGAACTGACCCTCCTACTTGGTAAGGCAACTCCCATCTTTTTGTGTGTGTGTATAAATATCTTCCTACTGTGTTTTCCACTCCATGCATCTGATGAAGTGGGTTTTAGCCCATGAAAGCTTATGCCCAAATACATTTGTTAGTCTCTAAGGTGTCACAAGGACACCTCATTGATTATACACAGAGACATATAGCCCCTTCCACATTCAAACTCCAGGCCTCTGACCTGAAGGTAGCAGCATCACTTCCCTAACTAATGATAGGAGGCATTTCACTTTACTTAGAAAGGGGACTAATGGATCTAGACAAGCCCTCCCAGAGGTCCCAAGTCATAGATCAGTTCCAGGTAAATGTATCTCTGGTGTAAAGAGAAGCAGGACCTGGGTTAGCTCTGCCCCAAAAGTTCAAATTATAGACGCAAAATAACTGCACATCTATATGCTCCAGAGGAAGGAGCTGGAGGGTTTGTTGTTCTGCCTTCTGATTTGCAAGTCACACCTTCCTGGCTCTCTCAGTTCCCCAGGGAGGAATGTCTTCATCCCAGGCACAATCAGAGCATATGCTTCTTGGCATCCTAAGGAACTCATTCATAGCGCAGCAGGCAGATCAGGTGGTGGGAAAAGAATTCTCCATGAAAAGCTTCAGCAGAGGCTGGAGAGAAACAGATGAGCAACTTCGTATGTACTAGGGTGAATCCTGCTAAAGGTAAGCCAGCTTGGTTTGCTGTTGCACAGAGACAGGGGCTCACTCCTGGGAAATTAATTAATTTAAATAGTGAGAAACTTCCCCACCTATAGTAGGACACCGCTTCTGTGGAGGTGACCTGCCAACAGAACAGGGTTTCCATGAATCTGTGCTTTCTGTACACCCTGTGGTGCTGACACTCCAGTGCAGTTGCCTGTCCATTTCCCAGTTAGTGTCTGACAGTCTGGGGCCTTTCAGGCTGGCAGTTTATGAAAAGTTTGTACATTTGTGTAGACGCTCGTCCTGTGGCAGTGAGCGCCAGAGGATTGCTTGTGGCACGTTCCTCACCGTGGATGGAACTGTCACTGAGCCTTTCTCTCCCCACTCTGAGATTCCAGGCATCACACTTTGAACGGGCACAGCGCTTCGTCATCAGATATTTGAAAAACCATTTCATTGTCTCTGTTACTAGTAACCCCTTTACAAAGTAAAGGCACTGAAAAGTCCAGTTGGCTTTTCCCTCTGTATGTGGTTCATGCAAATGGAGGGAGATGCAGAAACTACCAAATGAAAATAGGCGAGTCGGTGTAACTTCTTGTTTCTCATGCACTAGCACAAAGCTACAGATGTGGCCCTCGGCCAGTGCGCATGTGTGTCATTCTGTGGCTGAGCCACAGGGCATGAGCCTGGAAAGACTGTTCAGCCTCCAGTCTCTCAGCCAAGATGGCAGCCATTAAACCACACTGGAAGGGAAGAGTCATTGGTTTATTTTTTAAAAACCAGCATTTCTTGTGACTGGAGCATTTCTGTGGGCCTAAGGCTTTGGAAAAGCCTGTTTTTACATATGCTGAATTTTGGCTCAGGTACTGACGGGCGGCTCTAGCTTTTTTTGCTGTCCCAAGTGTGGCTTGCCTGCAGGAGGTCCCCGGTCCCGCAGCTTTGGTGTACCCGCCGCCAAATTTCCACCAAATCCACGGGACCAGCAGACCAATCAGTGCCAATGTTTGGTGCTCTGGACGGCACAGTGTGCAGATCTCCCCCCCCCCCCCCGCACCACAGACTGCCATGGCTGCTGGCAGCATACTCCTGCTGGAGCTCAGGTGGCATGGAAGTCTGGCCTTTCCTCTGCATCCTGACTGCCCAAAGCTTGTTCGTGCCTTGGCTCCTCGCTTTGACTGCTGTAACCGCCTGCTTTCCGGCCTCCCTGCGCTCCCCGCCGGTCCTTGTTTTCCTCACCTTCACTCCGACCACATCAGTGCCCCCTGAATCCCTCCACGCAGGTCACCTTCCAGACCCTGCACAGCTGTTGGTTTCCCCGCTCGTTTCCTTTGCTCTGTCCAAGCCCCTCTGCCTCTGCAGCCTTCGCCCATGCTGGCTCTGTGCTGGCTTTCCTTTAGCTTGGGACAGACTCTTCTCGCGTCGGGCGACCTCCGCCCCCACACTTCCCATGAAGCCCTGCAGTGATCCCCGTGAGACTCCTGCAGCACTTCAGGCTCAGGCCGGCAATGGACACACGTTCTTGGCCTGATAGCCAGGGGTGCTGAGCACCTACAGCTCCCGTGGATTTTAGTGGGATTTGTGGGTCTATACTGCCTGCTTTGCGCCTGCCCAAGCTGGTGAGCTTTGTAGGGCCAGAGCCACTTCTTCCATTTGTAGCACCCCAAGCACGGTGGCAGGGCTCGGTAAACAATAAGAATGTGATTGAGTGTTTTTAATGGAAAAGCTCTGACAGCCCCATTGAATGTGATCTAAGTGCACTGCTCTCGTTCCCTCTCCCGTCTGCGTGGGACCACGCGGCTCACCCTTGGGCATAAATTACTTACAACTCCACGCAGACAATGTCAAAGTCAATACGCCAGCATCTTCTTGCTGCCCAGCAAACAATAATGACATTCCTGCCCCTCCTGCTGCTGCCAGAAGCCCAGTGTCTGTGTGATGGGGGAATCAGTTCATCTATAAACCCTCTCTTGGGCTTGTCAGACTTTCCGAAAAACACGGGCAAGGTACAAACGTAGGGATCCCTGTAAGTGCAAAGTCACTAGGGACTAGTATCTAAATGCCTCTCCCATAATACTCGGCTTCCTGGAGTAGCTCCCAACAGGAGACAAACAGGGATTTCCTAGTCTGAATTCCTTTTGCCGGGCTGTGGCTTTGTTTTAAGCAGCCACTTACATTACTGTTCTCCTGGGTCCCATGTGGGAAATTGCGCTCCTAGCAGTATTTTCAAATGTAAAAAGCGATCGCGTGGAATGACTGGGACAGATGCTCAGTGCATGGAGAGCAGGACACGGTGAGCAGGCGAGACAACGTGTAGCAATGCACAGAGAGGCAATGATTGTGGGATTAGTGATGGGGCATACCAGGGGATATCGGCTGGGATGTAAAAGCTTCTGTGACTTTACCATTGAGAGCACCTGTCCTGCAGAAGGGTCACAAAGCACCAAGGTGGTAGTAATAGCCATGCAATACCTCAGGGGGCCATGCGATAAATTGCATTTACCTTTAACCAGTTCCTCTGCACTCTGCCGCCAATCCATCTCCTCTGAGATGGCCTCTAGCATTTCAAACCTCTGAACCACCATTGTTTTTTAACCACCAGCTATAAAAATGTTTTCTTTTTACTGTGAAATGTGGAATTTTCTCCCAGAATTGTACTGGTCTGGGACCACGGGCATGCAATATTCAGACCTGGCCCAGTGTCAGATTTAAGATACTCCACCTCACAATTTAGCAGGGTCAGATATGAGCACTCCGTAGTGCCAGAAAGGGGAGCTTTGCAGTGGGGACATGGCACTTGCTAGTTCAAGACATTGCAGCTTAAGTGTGACACTGCTTTATGTGTGGGTGGAGTTCGGCAGGAGCATTTGGAAGCGGTTGTGTTTGCCTGAGCTAAAGGAGAATTACCCATCATCCAAATCTATCCTTTTGTAACCTGTAGTTATGGCGGCAGGAGAGATGAGAATGCATCCGTGAATTCATCAAATTAACCATCTCCTGCTCCATTCTGTCATCAGAATCTTTCCGAGTAAGACCGGAACTCCCAGCTTGTTGATTCCCAGTTCCCCCACCTACAGTGTAAGGACAGTTAAATGTTCAGAAATTCAAACAGCTCAGACATGAACAAATCAAAATTGGCAATGCTGGATCACACTCGTGGTCCTCTCTGCCAGTGGCTGGGACCAGAGGTTTCAGAAACCCAGTAGTAGGTAGTAATGGGATAATCTGTCACCAGGGCAAGGTTTATAGCTTAATAGGTTTTAACACCAGAAAGGTCTAGTAGGATCATCTAGCCTGACTTCCTGCATAACACAGGCTAGAGAAACTCATCCAGTAATTCCTGCATCAAGCTCATAAGTTTGAAATTTCTCCTACTCTCCACTACTTAGAGGCTTTCTGATGACCTGAAGTAGAAGGGTTTATATCCCTTCCAAAACTCTTTTTTTTTAATATTTATTTATTCCAACTCTGGCAGGTTTTTTTATCCATACAAACATGCAACATTTTTGGAATTCTGCTAAACTCTTAGTCTTGGTGCTACCTTGTGGCAATGAATTCCATATGATTGTGCACTGTGTGGAAAGTATTTCCTTGTCTTAGTTTGCCACTTTTCAAAAGTCATTCAGTGTCCTCTTGTTCTTCTGTTATAGAGCCACAGAAATGTAGGGCTGGAAGTGACCTCAGGAAGTCATCTAGTCCAACCCCTTGCACTGAAGCAGGATTAAGTATACCTAGACCATCCCTGACACGTTCTTGCCTACCCCTTTCTTAAAGATTCCAGCGATGGGAATTCCACAACCTACCTAGGTAACTTGTTCCAGTACATAACTACTCTTAAAGTTTGAAAGTTTTTCCTAATTCAACCCTAAATCAACCCTAAATCTCCCTTGCTGCAAATTGAGCAGATTACTTCTTGCCCTACCCTCAGTGGACATGGAGAACAACTGATCACTGTCCTCTTTGTAACAACCCTTAACGTATTTGAAGACTCTTATCATGTCCTCGGTCTTCTCTTCTCTAGAATATACATGTCAAATTCTTTCAACTTTTCCTCACAGATCAGGACTTCTAAACATTTTATCATTTTTGTTGCTCTTTTCTGGACTCACTCAAGTTTGTCCACATCTTTCTTAACATGTGTTGCCCAAAACTGGACAGAGTACTCCAGCTGAGGCCTTGCTGGTGCTGCATAGAGTGGAACAATTACCTCCCAGGTCTTACATAAGAGACTTCTGTTAACACATCCCATAAGTTCATTTGCCTTTTCTGCAACAGAATTACATTGTTGACTCATTTTCACTTTGATCTGCTGTAATCCCCCCAGATACTTTTCTGCAGTACGGCTGCGTAACAGCCAGCCTGGAGGGATGGACAGCCTAGTGCTTAGAGTGCATGGCTCCCAACTCCCTACTTGGCTGTGAGGCCTCAGTCTCTAAGGCTGGTGGGGAGGTAGAGAGAGTCCCAGGCCCTCCCTCTCCCCTGGGTCCCAACCAAGGTTCCTGTGTTTGTTAGCCCTCCCGGCAAGGAGTCTAAATTCGCTGCCCTGGGCTACTTCCTACCAGTCTGTTCGGTTTGGGGCGTACAAACCCCCTTAGTTGGATGGCCTGTTCCTGTAGGCTCCTTCCCTTGGGTGTGGAGTGGCACCTCATCATGGTCCTAGACTCTGTCAATGGTGAGTCCAAGCTCCACAATATCACTGGGCTTCACCCACTCAGTTGCCTTTGGAGCTGGAGGTTCCTAGGTCTCCTCCAGAGTTTCCCATGGCTGGAGGCACAGGGCTTCCTCCCTGGTGGCTGCCTGGGTGGGCAGGTTAGTGATCCTTCCCCCTCACTTAGAGAGGGGGCTTGCTCCTGCCCCTGTGCCAGTCAGCCCTGAACTGAGACCAGCTCTTTCCTTTTCTTCCCCTCCAGGCCTGGCATTAGCTGGAGGTATAACAGGGCTAGCTGGGCAGGGGCAGAGCAGAGTCTCTCTTTAACCCCCTGCTGTGCTGGCTGGCAGTTGCTCTGCTTCGTCACAGGCTGCCTAGCCAGTTAGTCACCATTTTATAGTGGGGTATTTGATTTTCCCTTCCTAAAAGTAGTACTTTGCACTTGTCTGTCTTTTATGAGAAAGGGAGACTATAGATCAGCTGTTCTCAACCCACAGCCCGTGGGCCTCATGCAGCCCAGTTAGCACACAGCTGCAGCCCAGCTGTGGTGGGGTCCAAGTTCCTGGGTGCCTGGTGCAGCGGGAGTCTGGGGCTGCCAGCTGGCCCTATGGGGTTTGGGATCAGGGTTGCCAGCCATCCCCGCAGGGTCTGGAGTAATTGCCCGCCCCCCCCCATAGAAGCGGGTCTGGGGTCCAGGGCTGCTGCCCAACCCCACACAGTCTGGGGTCAAGGTCACTGGCTGGCCCTGCAAGGCAGAGGTCCAGGGTTGGGGCTGCCGCCTGGCCCACAATAATAAATTAGGTTGAAAACCACCACTATAGATGGTATGAAAATGGGTTCCCAATCTTCCTTCTCTAGGCCATTCATTATTTTGAATACTTTTATTAATTATGGTGGAAGATAACATCTGTTCTTACTGAACCTGCTTGGAAGAAGTGGAGCGGAAGGAGGCGCATCCTTGGGAGCCCTGTTTATGGGGAGTGAGGAGGAGGAGGTTACCAAGCAGCAGCAGGTAGAACACAGCTGGTTAGGAGCTGTGTTGGAAGAGGCAGAGGGGGGGAATCTGGTACGGTAGCTTTGTTCTTCTGTGCTGGAGGTGTCAGGAAGGGAGGGGGCCTAGGTGGGGCACAAATGTGCACAGGAACTTTCCATACTGTGTTGGAGGGTGAGTGATCTTGTGAGATATTCCCCTTTACTGCCTTGCAAGTCTAGTCAACCCAGCTTCTTTCTGGTGGCAGAGGGCTGAATGTGGCTTTCTTGGGAACACATCTGTGCTGCTTCTGGCTGGAACATAGGAATCATAGAATATCAGGGTTGGACGGGACCTCAGGAGGTATCTAGTCCAACCCCCTGCTCAGAACAGGACCAATCCCCCACTAAATCATCCCAGCCAGGGTTTTGTCAAGCCAGGCCTCAAAAACCTCTAAGGAAGGAACTGCCTCACCAAATCAGACCATCTATCCAGATGCTTCCAAGGAGAAAACCTTGTGGTGGACAGTTATGGCCGGTGATGGCAATTCAAGTGATGCATCATTTCAAGGGTGGGGAGGAGCATGCTGTCTCCACATCAGCCCTGACTGTGGAGAGAAATAGTGAGTTGAGCAGCCAGCCTTTGATCCCTGTGTTTCAGGGCATGATTCTGTCTCTAGATCATTCAGCTCAGCCATGGGAAGGATTTCAATGTTATCAACCAGTTAATGGGCATAATGGTTTTGCCCAGGTGAAGCCGTGTTCATTGTTCACTAAGTGTTTGGAACAATTGTACATGTGTATTCCCAGAGCTGCAGAGGGCCTGCAGTGGCCAGGATACGCTCGGTGCCTCCTGCCACTCTCAGTTCAATTGATTCTTGCATTTCTCTCTAGACCGGTTTGTGGGGAGGATGAGCCCGGGGCAGTAGCAGGTTCTGCCTGGGTGCTATCCTTCAGGAGGATCTCTTGCTGGATGGCTTCCCAGCAGGGCTGAACATAGAATCAGCACCAGGGCTAGGGCAGCAGGTCCCATGATACCTCAGTAGCTGTGTCGTGTGATTTGTTCCATTTTCACATTTTGTGTCTCACCTGCACTCATTCCAGACTCTGAGCCAAAGCAAAGGGCTGGAAGCTGGTGATTCCCTGACACCCAAAGCACAGAAAAGGGATAAAAAGCTCCTGCCTAATGTGTCTCGAGGGGATGCAAAGCGCCTGATGGAACGTTTGAATCTCTCAGTACAGCTCTCACTCTAACCACACAAGCAGTTGGGGCTTTATCACATGCTCTTCTCCACCTCTCCAGTGCTTATCTCCCGGCTCGCTCACCTTGCTGCTCACCTTCTGCCATTGGGTGATTGCTGTATCCCCCTCCCACCCTCAGGGGCTGGACCTGTCCTTTCCCAGCCTCCATTCTCATTCTGAATGTCATTGCCCACCCGGCCTGACTTTGTGTCAGGAAATGTGCTTCCCTACCTGCCTATGCTCCAAGTCATTGATACACAAAGACATTCCTGCACCTGTGGCTACCTCTCATCACCACCCTCCCTCTCACCTGGCCTCAGGAGCACTCAGGCCTGCTCCGCCTCCTTCCTCCAGCACAGGTGTAGATCTCCTCTGTCAAACACAGCTCCAGAAGCAGAGGAGACCCAGGGAGGGGAGCTGCAGCAACTGGAGAAGCTCATTGTCTAGGGCAGAGAGGATCCCTAATGCCTGGAAAGTCACCAAGTATCAGCCTCGAGGTCACAGATCAGCTGCGCTAACAGGGAACAGCCCAGACTGTGGGGAGGGGGAAATCCACCTGGTGCTGAGGGGAGGAGAAGGACTTTCCCCCAGACTGCCCAGGAGTCTGTGTGGTGCTTTGGGAGGAGAGCTGTCGAGTGCCGGGGCGGGTGGTGCTTTGGGGGATGTATACGTGGTGCCCAGGAGGAGTTATGGACAGCTCAGGTGGTCTGAAGAAATGGAAGCTCCTCTCCATTGTCTCCAAATCACTGAAAGCCATGGCCCATCCCGGGGCATTCGACGGTGTTCATCTTTGAGTGCTGGGTCAGCAGCTGGTTGGCTGTTCCAAGGAAGCTGAAAACCCAGGGAGGCAGTGTCAGGACTGGGACGTGGACAGGCTGGCCCAGTGATCGGAGCAGGAGTGCTCAGGCCAGATGGTCAGAACCAGAGTCCAAGCCAGAGGTCAGAGCCAGAATCAGAAGCCAAGGCTCAAACAAGAGTCAAGCACAGTGCAGCAGCCACTCAGAAAGTCTCTCCATTGCTCAGACAACTTCCCGGGCCTCCTCCTGAGTAATGTGGTATGGCCAGTCAGGGTCCTTGTGGCTGGGGCCTTTGGGAGGGTGAGAGTTCTGCTAGCCCCTCACGTCCAGTAGTTCTGGGTGAGCTGTCCAGTGGTGCCTGGGTCTGAGGGCTGCACGGGAACCTGTGGCTCCGGATTAGAGGCTCACATGCCCTTAACAGGCAGGATTGGAAGTTGTGAAATGAATGTTGACCCCAGAGTTTCTGCAATTGTCGCTCCCCTGAGCACGTTGGCCAGGCTGTGTGCTCCTATGTGCTGTGCACATATTACTGAGTCCATTCCCACCGCCCCCTCCAGGAGGGGAAGAGAAGGGACTCACCCAAGGTCACAGGTGCATCTGCTGCAGAATGGGGACTGGAACTTGGCCGTTCCCAGCTCCTGCCCCTGAGCTGAGTCCACTAGTGCCTCTCCACGTCGACTGGAAGTACCTTTTTTCCCTCTCCCCAGCTGCCAGGCTCCCAATAGCCAGGGATTCGGGTACGATCTGTTCTGGAGCTGGAATAGAGGCTAGGGGTGTGATCTCTTTCCTTCCTTTCCTGTGCCGCAGCACCAGGGCTCCCCAGGGACAGGAACGCTACTGGATTGATTGCGGCGCCTGGAAAGCCTGTCAGAATCTTGCCAGGTCTGACTGGAGGGGGCCTTGCCCAAATGGAGACGCAGCCTGGGTGGGGTATCTGAGAGGGAGAGTGCCAGAGAACACTGCCTTGTTTTCATGGCTTGCTCTTCTGCTAAGAACCATGTGATTGTGTGTCTGGTGGGCAAGTCATGGAGAGAGTGGCTGGGGGCTTGGTGCACTGGGACCCATAGCTCAGCGTTGTGATACTCTGGGTTTTGTCTCCGTCTCTAACAGGCTAACCCTGCTCCCATTATCGTGAACACAGACTCCTTGGAACCAGGGATCTCTGTAAGTCTCCTGCTTGGATTTTCATTTTTTTCTATAGAAATAACATGTTAACCATTGCTGCCCGGACCCTGGGGATATGGCTCCCTGGGATCCTCTGCCTGCCCAGACCCTGGGGATATGGCTCCCTGGGATCCCCTGCCTTGGCCTGGGCCCGGAGGATACAGCTCCCTGGGATCCCCTGCCTGCCCGGGCCCTGGAGATACGGCTCCCTGGGATCCCCTGCCTGCCCGGGCCCTGGAGATACGGCTCCCTGGGATCCCCTGCCTGCCTGCCTGGGCCCGGAGGATACAGCTCCCTGGGATCCCCTGCCTGCCCGGGCCCTGGAGATACGGCTCCCTGGGATCCCCTGCCTGCCTGCCTGGGCCCAGGGCATACGGCTCCCTGGGATCCCCTGCCTGCCTGCCTGGGCCCGGAGGATACGGCTCCCTGGGATCCCCTGCCTGCCTGCCTGCGTGGGCCCGGAGGATACGGCTCCCTGGGATCCCCTGCCTGCCTGCCTGCGTGGGCCCGGAGGATACGGCTCCCTGGGATCCCCTGCCTGCCTGCCTGCCTGGGCCCAGGGGATACGGCTCCCTGGGATCCCCTGCCTGCCTGCCTGGGCCCGGGGCATACGGCTCCCTGGGATCCCCTGCCTGCCTGCCTGGGCCCACCTGCGTGCCTGGGTCCAGGGGGTACGGCTCCATCCTAGCATGGCTATTATCAGGGGGCTGAGGGTGGCCTCTCTAGAGCTGCTCCTCTGCTCACACCTCACACCAGCTGTTCCCAGCTCCTTTGCTGAGGGAAGGCCATTTTAGTGCTGCTTCTATCCACCCACCCCATGTGGCATTTCTCAGCATCACTAGGGGAGTTATTACCTGAAAGCAAAGCTCTGATCAGAGCGATTAGCGAATTCACCAGCCCCCAGGAGGAAAGCAAGGAAGCTGTCTCTGGGTGTTAACAGCAGGAAGGCAGGGGTGGAGGAGGGAGCCTGGTGGGGGGCAGGGGTAGAAGAGTGTGGAATGGACTCTGGGGGTGGATTCAGGGAAGGGAAGAGATACTTGGTGGTGGGGGAACGAGAGAGGCTAATCTTACTGGACAGGAGTTTTAACCTGGTGACCCATGAGACCACCTCCTCACTGACCCACTTCAGCCCTGCCCCCGCCGTTCAGCGGAAGGGTTTGGCCAGAACCCTTAGCAGTGTCTCTACACAGGGCAGAGAGGAAGAACAGTGGACAGTGGCTGGGATGAATACGTGGTTCCTGCAGCACTAGCTGCATAGCCATGGGGCACTCAGACTTTACCTCGTTGAGAGACGCATTGACAGTGTGCCAGGTCTCTGCCAGCTGCACCTATTTGTCTTAGGAGGCAGCATATGGCAGCCACCCTCCTCTTTAACACGGGGGCAGCTCTGGAGATGCCTTGTGCCAGGCTTTGCTTTGTCTTCTGCATCAGGATGGAGTATTGCACGCTGGGTCAGTAGTCCCCATGTGGCACCTCTGTAGCAAAGCATTTTAGATCTGACACAAACGCCAGTTCCGCACGCAGCCCAGGACGGGCCAGCACCATGCTGGCAGGTAGGTCAGTGCTGAGTCGGAGAGAGGGAGAACAGCAACTGAATCCTCCCCACTATTTGATGCATCCACTTACCTTTGTCTTAAATCTCAACCCAGGGCTACCTCCACCACCGTCTCCTCTCCCGCCTAGGTGTGTCTCCTCTCACTCCTTGCTAGCTCATGCGTCTGACCCTCCTGAGCTGCCAAGATCTGGCCTTGTTCTCAGCCCCAGCTTGCTCCAGTACGCGTTGACGCAGAGTCCTGATGCAGGGGCGCCGCCCCATGCTTCAGTGCAGTCTGGGATGCTGATGGCTGAGGTGAAAGGTTCCCTACGACCCACACGCAGGGATGACAAGGACCTGTGAGACTGACGTCACAACCAATACTGGGCTTCTCCAGGGGGCCTTGGCCATGGCCCCCCAACTCCACACAGACCCATATATGGAGACAGTGGCTTCAGCCTTCCTGTCATTGAGTCCCTGCCTGAGCCCCAGTTCTCCAGAAGCACAAGCTGGGCCTTAGAGGCTCAAGATAACCCCTCACTTTTCTTCCTTCTCTTTGTCTTGTTTCCTTCTCCCTCCATCCTGGTAGCTTTCTGTCTCTGTCCTCCTCCCCCACTCCCAGCTTCTTGGTGGGAGCCCTGTCTTGCCTCTCTATGATTTGAGGTCTGTTCCTCTTGCCCTGTTCTGGTGCGTTTGATTAGATTATTAGAGCACACTAATCACCATGGAGACAGCTGGCAAATTATCCCAATCATCTCTAGAGGCTGATCCTGGGGATCTGATCCAGGCACCCAGAAATGTGTCCAGAAAATCAGCTGTACCCAGGGCTATGGATACCACCACAAGTGGCTGTGCCTGGGGACCTATTCTGTGGATCTTACTGGCTGTAAATCCAGGGGTGGCCTTGGGTTTAGAGACCTGGTGCATTTTGTCTTATCACCTTTGACTGGCACCATTTGGGGGCAGGGATCTCTGTGTTTTGTATAGAACCCAGCATCCACCATAGAATTTAATCTAACAAAACCCAGCGCTCCAGACCCAGTTCCCGAGTGCTTTAAATTCTGTTCTGTGTAGGTTTTTATCCCATGCTTATCGGCCTACAATCTGAGCACCTAAATTAAAGAATCCCTTAGAGGATAATCCCCCTCGTGGGCCAGTTCTGTGCCTAAATGTGAGTCTGAATTTCTGCACATTCTCCATCAATGGCTTCCAAATGTCCTCTCCAGCCTGTCCGTAATCCTTTCAGAGAGAGCCACTGGGGACAAATGCCACTCAGACAGCAATGTCCTTCCAGTGTAACCCAAGTCCCCTCTGGAAGAACTGTCTCCAAACAGAAGTATCATTCAACACGTCCTGTAGCCAGTAGGTTCAGTGTGCATAGGGGACTCTGTCTGTGCTAAGACACAGTCCATGCACCCTGTATAGGGTTGGTGCAGGGCTGGTGCAACCATTTAGGTGACCTAGGCGGTCGCCTAGGGCACTGGGATTTGGGGGGCGCCATTTTCTTCAGCAGTGACCACGGCGGCTGGATCTTTGTCCGCCCCGGTTGCCACTGGCATTTAGGTGGAGGTAGCTGGGGCAGGGGAGCGCGGGGAGGGCCACGTGCAGCAAGTAAGGGTGGGGGATGGCACACAGGGAACTCTCTGCCCCAGTTCACCCCTGCCCCGCCTCCTCCCCGAGCACACCATGGCTGCTTCAACTTTTCCCACCTCTCAGGCTTGCAGCGCCTAAGCTGATTGGTGCCGCAAGCCTGGGAGGAGGGAGAAATGAAGCAGCCACGGTGTGCTCGGGGAGGAGGTGGGGCAGGAGTGAGCTGCCGCAAGGGGGGCACCTCAGGGCAGAGGGGTGGAGCTGCCATGAGGGACTGGGGGCGCCTCAGGGCGAGGGCATGGGGGGTGGGGCACAAGGTGGAAGTTTTGCCTAGGGCACGAAACATCCTTGCACCGGCCCTGGGTTGGTGGGTTTTTTTGTGCATTAGCATAATAGATTTTCACATATAGGGGTTTTTAGCCAGCACAGAGTGTGGGTTATTAAAAGCATATCTGCCTTGCAGAGGGTGCTGAGTGTGTCAGAGGTGTCCCCAGGGACTGAGGAAACCTCCCTTTGCTCTCAGATGATACAATGTCTTTGATGGCCGTTCCAAGAAATCAGCATGAAAAGCGACTCCAAAGCATTGCAAACTTCTTCTGATGGTTGCCAGACCCAGACTATGGTCCATGGAGCACTTGCCTGGTACCCTGTAGAGAGCTGGTGGGTCACATGCTGCTAGCTGTGGCTCCTTGTTTACACTGGAAGACAGCTCTAAATACAGTCCCTGAAATACTTTCCCAGTGGTACTGTTCCATGTAAGCAATTGCCCTGTAGTAGCCACAAGGACGGTCCTAGAGTGTGACTGACTGGCGCAACAGTGGCTACAAGACAATTGCTTTGTTGGGATGTGGTCCACACTCAACAAACATTGGGGAACTCCTGACTCTGAGGATGGAAACTGTATGCTGCATGGCCACTGCTGACTTTGCCACGGCCTCTTTGGACTTGTGTTGTGAGCCTGGATAGCCAAACACGTTTCCGCCGATGGGTAATACCCTCACTTTTTGCCTACTGAGAGTCTACTGGCTGCAGCACTCACGGTGTCCAGCCCTAGCTACCACACTCCTGCGACCATTCCATGCCCACCTTCATGACACCATCACAAACTTGTAGCAGGGAGCCAAGGGTCGGTCTACACAGCAAAGAAAAACCCAGGGCTGGCCCATGCCAGCTGGCTCGGCCTGCAGGGCTGTTTCATTGCTGTGTAGACATTCAGGCTCAGGCTGGAGCCCGGGCTCTAGGACCCTGCAAGGTAGGAGGCTCCTAGAGCCCAGGCTTGAGCCCAAGCCCCGAAGTCTACACAGCAATGAAACAGCCCAAGCCCTGCGAGCCCATGTCAGCTGGTGCAGGCCAGCCACCAGGGCCGGCGCTACCATTTAGGCAGCGTAGGCAATCGCCTAGGGCACCAGAATAATTGGTGGGCACCGTTTTGCCAGAGGGGGTGGCAGGCGGCTCCGGTGGAGCTGCCGCAGTGGTGCCTGCGGACGGTCGGCTGCTCGCACGGTTCCGGTGGACCGCCTGCAGGCACGACTGCGGCAACTCCACCGGAGCCACGGAGCACCGGACCCTCCGCAGGCACCACTGCCACAGCTCCACCGGAGCCGCGGAGCACCGGCCCCTCCGCAGGCACCACTGCGGCAGCTCCACCGGAGCTGCGGGACCAGCGCGCGGGGCGGCGAACTTGCCGTCTGCCTAGGGCACTCAAACCCCTAGCGCCGGTTCTGCCAGCCACGAGTTTCTCTTTCCTGTGTAGGCGTACCCCAGGAGTACATCCAGCAGCTCAGCCTCTGTGACTTGTCTCAGAGGAGTAGGACTGCGATTCAAACACTCTCCTGTTGTCCCAGCTAGGGAAGAGCAAACACACTGGCCCATAATGAATGCCCTGTGGCACTCTGAGCTGAGTGAGCACAGCAGGCCCTTGCTGGAGCAGTGAAAGAAGGCGAGCACGTATTATTTATCTGCGCTGTGTACATTGTCAACCATGGTGTGCAAAACATGCAGCATAAAAGTGGACATGCCTGAAAATGAATCACTAGGTTTTGGTAACACAGCAGGAAGTATAGTGTCAAAGAACAGGCAAGCGACAATACTACCTGTTGTCCATGGGACCCCCTGCCATCTTCAGGCTAACGCCGTACGGGTCCCCTTGCTAACCCCCAATATGCCCCCTCCTCTGCTCTGGGGCTTACTGTAAAGAATCTTGTCCCAGGGATCCCCCCTGCTGGTCTCAGTTCAGAGAAGGATCACTTGGGGTACGTAAAGGCCCTTTTCTGGCTTCTTCAATCTTTGTACCCCTCTGTTTCAGACAGCAAATTCTGGATGGCCCAGGCCACAAACCTATCTCTTCCACAATAGACTGATGGGGCATAAAGCATCCAGGCAGGCTTGTGTGCTGGTCCTTAGCTCTCCCCTCCCTCTTCAAACCAAACCAAAGCAAAACCCTACACCTGGACAATTGTATCCTGTCTCGGCAGCATTATAAGGAAGGGCAGATCTTGAGGGCATGGCATGGCTGCCCCAGGGATTGGTTTAAGCACCCCCCGTGTGTTCCAGGGAATGAGGCGGAGGCAGCAGCTCACATTCTGTTTAGAAACAGGGTTAGAGACAGGCTGTTTTTGATCACTGATTAGACTCTGTACATGCCACCATTGACAGAAAGCCAGTCCCTGTGCTTTGTGTAAAAACACTGCAAAGTTGCCCTTTGTCATACTAAAATGACCTGTGTTTATAGCATGTTAATTTCCTCAGTGAGTGTTTTCATGTGCCAACATTCACCACATCTCAAGTTACAGAGACAGACAGGTGTCTGATTAATGGTAATTCTAAATATCCTGGTTTTGGCCTCAAACCAGAAAAATTCAGCCTGGCCACATGCTTCATTGGATTCAGACTTCCAGACTCAGGCCTGGTCTGCTACGAAATTAGGTCAGTATAACGACGTCACTCAGGGGTGGGAAAAATCCATCCCCAGGGCGATGCAGTTAAACCAACCTAACCCCTGGTGTAGACAGCACGAGATCGACAGGAGAATTCTCCCATCAACCCAGCTACCATCTCTTGAGGAGGTGCATTACCTACGCCAACAGGCGAACCTCTGCTGTCTGCATAGGGGGTATCTTCACTGAAGCGCTACAGTCGCTCAGCTGCAACATGACAGCTGTGTCACTGCAGCATTTTAGCCAACCCCCTAGTAGAAAGCATCGTTACCTGACTACTCTGAAACGAGGCTGATCTTTTCAATCTAGATACTTGCCCACATCGAAAAATTACTCCACACTTTGGGCTAAGAACCTACAGTTTCACTCCCTTGCTCAGAAGAGGCCATGGCTGAGCAGAGATCAGGATCTGGGGTTGAAATGGGCTAGCTCGTTGTAGCTTAGGGAGCTGGTACTTACAGTCTGATCTGCTCCTAAATCTGAACATCCGTTTTACAAAACTCAGCCTCCAGCTCTGGTAGTTGCTAAGAAAACCTTGCAAAATGGGATCCAAGTATAACTGCCCAAGCGATGCCTGCCAGAGTGTGCAGACAGCCTGCAATGGCTCTGGAAGGAATGTGCTGTCCCATTGAGCTCACTCTGGCACTGTGACAATCATTTAAATGTCACCGTTGTTAACTATGTGACTGCTGATCAAAACATGCCAGAGAGGGATGAGCATATTCTGAAAAATTACACAATCTCACGTGAGTTTCTCAGAGAGGCAGGACTTAATTTGTGGGAGGACCTTGGGGAAGTACCACAACTTTTCCCCCCTCCACCTTGACTGCTGATCAGGATAGATCACTGGGAACAACTAACTAAGCCTTACAACATGCTTGTTTCATAAGTAAATATCACTATCTGCATTTTCATAGATTCCAAAACCAGAAGGGACACCGTCATCACCCAGCCTGACCACCTCTATAGCACAAGCCATGGAACTGCCTCAGACAAATTCCTAGAGCAGAGATTTTTGAAGAATGTCTGATCTTGATTTAAGACGTGTCAGGGATGGCGAATCCCCATCTTACATAGGGGGAAGCTGAAGCACAGGGAGGTATGCCTGCATTGCACAGCAAGTCAGTGGCAGAACAATAACCCAGGAGGCCTGTCTCCTGGGAAACTGTAAAGTTGAAAGAGACTGAGGAGTGAAAATAAACAGCATATCAGACATGAGATGGCAGTTCAGTAGGCCAGCAAACGTTTGGTCTGAAAATGCAGATGCATCACATCATGGGACAAGAAGAGGGAGTAGTCCCTCCCTGCACGCCTGTGGTGTGATTGCACCTGGAGAGTGGTGTCTGAAATATACTGATAAACTGAAGTGAGCTCAGGCCAGGTCTACGATACAGACTTATATCTGTGCTCAGTGGTGTGAAAAATCCACCCCATTGCGTGACGTAGTTACCCCCATGTAGACAGCACTATGTTGCGGGGAGAGCTTCCTCCCTCCTAAGCTACCACCTCTCAGGGCGGAGGATTAACTACGCTGACAGGAGACGCTCTCCCATCTTCCCGGAAGTGCTCCAGTGGCCCTGCAGCAGCACTGCCGCCATAGCACTGTATATGAAGACAAGCCCTCAGAGCGGAGCAGCAAAGCTGATTAGAGAGGGATTGATTTGAGGAGCGAGGTTAACGGGAGGAATCCCCATGCTCTGGGACCTATAGGCATGTTTACGCTGCAGCTCGGAGAGAGCTTCCCAGCTCGGGTAGACAGACTTGCACTACCTCTACTTGAGCTAGCAGGCTAAAAACACCTGTGTGGACGTTGTGGCACCCAAGTCCAAGCCCGCCCGACCTCTGGATCCAAGCATGGGTGGCTAGCCTGAGCCACTGCCAGTGCCAGACACGCTCTCAGCTGCAGTGTAGACATACCAGAAAGGCCCCTCTGGGGAATGCAGCGGTCCCCCTGTAGCAGGCATTTGGGAGCAGGTGAGGGTGAGAAGGGGAGTGGCAGGGGCAGTGCTTGTGTGTTGTAATTGCTGCTCAGGGGGTGGAACCAGCAGCCCCTAACCAGAGAAGAGCAGCCCCACTGCCCTCCGCCCCGGGGGTTGCATTAGCGAAGAGGGAAGCTGGATGCATGTTAAGCTGAATAGTGGGACTTCATTAAACCCTGTGCACTGCTCTGTGGGTGCAGCTGCCTTGCTTGCAGCCTGGCTCCTCACGCACATGCTCTCCTGATGGCCCCTCCATAACAGCCCTCTAGGGAACATGGCCCTCTGACTCCAGTTCCGCTGATCATGGTACAGGGTAAACAATATTGCTGACCCCAGGACGAATCTGGCTCTCAGTCAGTGTCATGTAGACAACCGAATCAGTGGCATGCTAACCAAGGAGGGAAAGGAATACTGTAATGTGGTACTAGGGGATAAAGAATGGGGCTAATAATTTCTTCCCCGTTCAGAGGGCCAGTCGAAGGCAGGCTTAAGGTGTTGGAATGCCTGGTAGTGTGCGGGGCCAGATTTCACCCCCTCTGAATCGCTGGATAGCCAACAAAGCACATATTCCACAGTCTGAATATTGACAGTTTCACCTCTGATTTGATCACCCTGCATTTTACCAGGATACCATAGTATCATGCTTCGTTTGTTCTTTGTTGCCCTGCTCACACCTTCCTAGGTTTTGACAGCAGTGAGATCCACTGTAGAAGAATATCTGTGCTCCCGGCCCCTCTGCCTGGCACCAGGCCTGAGACCGCGCTCTGTAAGGGGCTGCCTTTATCATGGCACCTGTCCCTGTGGGTCAGCTGACCCAGGCTTGTGTGGCTCGGGCTTCGGGGCTGTCAAATTTCAGTGTAGACCTTTGGGCTCAGGCTGGAGCCTGAGCTCTGAGACCCTCCCTCCACCGCAGGGTCTCCAAGGCTGGGCTCCAATCCGAGCCCAGACTCCACAGTGCAATTTTATAGCCCTGCAGCTCAGCTGATCCGGGCGAGCCGCAGCCGGGCCACTGGTCTTTTTTTGCAATGTAGAGGTGCCTTTGCACCCAGCACCGTGGGTATGCGTGCATGTTCTGCCATGTGCTGCGCCCGCTCGCTGCTGACAGCTGGCCCAGCAGCCTCACTCAGGACGAGCACAGACTCAGCTGGGTGGCGAAGGCTCGGACGGGTTTATTGTCAACGAAGTCCAGTCCTAGCGCCTGGCTCAGTGGTTACAGGTACGCTAACACATGTAGGCCTGGCTCCTGTCAGCAGCCAAACGTCCTGCTGCCCTTCCGGCCAGACAGAGCTGCTCCTCCGGTGGCTTCTTTCTTATACATAGATACAAATAACTTACGTACCACACTCCTGTCGTGATTAATTACCGACCTACACCTGGTATCTGTGGATTCGAATAAAACATCTATATCCATTAGTCTGTCCTCCCGTCCTCATCTTTCTCGGAGTTGGTGTGTTGCTGTACAATCCCCAGGAATGTGTTTACATGGATACCTGGTACTTAGGGGTACCTGTGTCTTAGTGACGCTTGCCATGCCTCTGCCAAGTTCATGTGCCGGCCAGCAAACTTGTAAGCAAGTGTCTGCTTTATGACAGTGGCTGCCATTTACTCAGAGCCTGGCTTTTTGCTGGCTGGTTCAGGCCTCTGGCCCAGCGCTCCAGGCTCTCTGATCACTGATGGGCTGTGTGCCCTGTCACGGAGGCCAGGGCCTTGCAGTGTGCGTCTGTTGCATAACTAGTATGCCCTGCTTATTCTTAGACTCACAGACCTTCAGGTCAGAAGGGACCAGCGTGATCATCTAGTCTGACCTCCTGCACATCGCAGGTCACGGAGCCTCACCCACCCGCTCCTGTAACAGACCCATAATCTCTGGCTGACTTACTGATGTCCTCAAATCATTAAAGACTTTCAGTTACAGAGAATCCACCATTTACAGCAGTTTAAACCAGCAAGTGACTATGCCCCCCGCTGGAGTAGAAAGCGCAACCCCTCCCCAGGGTCTCTGCCCTTCTGACCTGAAGGAAAATTCCTTCCCACCCGTAAATATGGCAGTCAGTGAGACCCTGAGCATGGGCATGAGACCCACCAGGCAGACACCTGGGAATGAGTTCTCTGTAGTAACTCAGAGCCTGCCCCCTCTAGTGTCCCCTCTCTGGCTATCAAAGATATTGGCTAATAGCAGGTGTGGAAGGACCATAAACCATTGTAGGCAGTCTCACTCTACCATCCTCTCCATAAACTTATCAAGCTCAGTCCTTGAAACAAGTTAGGTGTTTTGCCTCCACTGCTCCCTTTGGAAGGCTGTTCCAGAACTTTTTCTAATAGTTAGAAACCTTTATCTAACTTCAGGCCTAAACTTGATGGCCAGTTTATATCCATTTGTTCCTGTGCCAACATTGGCCCTTAACTTACATAACTTCTCTCCCTCCCTGGTAGTTATCCCTCTGATGTATTTATAGAGCACAATCATATCTTCCCTCAGCCTGCGTTTGGTTAGGCTAAACAAGCCAAGTTCCTTAAGTCTTCTCTCATAAGATAGTGTGGCAAATTGCCGGTACTGCTATGCTGGGTCTCGCACTTTCTCTTCTTTGGGGAAGGTTCAGGGTGCCATTGCTTGCCTCTGAACCGGTATTTTAATTACCCCACTAGCGTCCGTGAAGATGGAGGGACCTGGGCCCGCCCTCTTCTCCAGGTCCCAACCCAGGGGCCCTGAGGTTTGTGGTGAACCACTTGAACTAGCGGTTCCTTCCCCTGGGCTACTTCCCTCTCCTGCCCTTCAGCTTGGGAAGGGGCTTCTTGCCCTCCTTCTACACAAGCCAGGTGCCCCTTACCTAGGGTTTCTTTTGGATTTCTCAGCCCACCGCAGCACTCCTCCAAACTTTCCTTTTGTCTCTCTTCAATACTGTTCTCTGCTCCAACTCCTTCAAACTGCTCTCTGCTCCAACCAAACCATCCTGCTCCAACTCCCGCACTGTCTGACTGAAGCAGGGGTTTTTATCACATGGCTGACTGCTGGTGCTCTAATTGGCTTCAGGTGCTCTAGTTAATCTATAGCAAACCTTCCTCCCCTTGCAGGGAATAAGGCTCCCTGCTAACACTCTCCTGCTGCCCTCTGGCCATGCTGTATCACAGTAGGTTTTCCATTCCTCTGATCATCCTAGCAGCCCTTCTCTGTACCTGTTCCAGTTGGAATTCTTCTTTCTTAAACATGGGAGAGCAGAATTGCCCACAATATTCCAGATGAGGTCTCACCAGTGCTTCATATAATGATAATAGCCCATCTCTATCTCTACTGGAAATAGCTCACCTGATGCACCCTAGGAGTCAATTACCGTTTTTTCATGGACACATGAGATGGGCAGCTCATACTCATGCTGTGATCCACCAATGCACCCAGGTCTTTCTCCTTCTCTGTTGCTTCCAGCTGATACCCCAGGACTTTGGAGAGAGGGAGGCATGTGAAGGAGGGGCAGAGCAAAGAGCTGAACCAGGTTTCTGAGTTTTGTATAGGTCCGTGTGATGGGAGAGGGAGGAGGAGATGAGTAAATCCATGTCAGTGGGAGAGTGCAGAGTAAGGGAGATGAGACCCTTAAGACAGAGCCTTTAGCCCCACCAAAGGGCTTTACTCCGTGCACACGAATCAGTTCATCACCTGTGATGGAAGGAAACAGATGTTTAACAGCTGCACAGCAATGCAGCACAGCTGCTTGGAGCCATACATACCCTGTGTTCAACTGAACGTTCACAGGGAATTTGGAGTAACAGTAAAGAATGTAATTATCTGAGCCAGAGTGTAGCTGGGACATGGGTCTAGCACCGCTACTTCCCGTAGAAGTCTAATTTTGTCCTTAGAAGTCTCCAGTCCAAGTACTGATCAAACCCAAGACTGCTGTGCTGTGCGGAGGAGATAATAGTCCCTGTGTGGTGGCTGAACATCTTGGCGGTAGATCAAGGAGCCAGATAAGTTTAGGGCAGCTTGCAGGTAGAGTTGCAGGTAGAGTTGCAGAAGGCAGCATAAAGAAGGCATGGCACAGGCACCTCCTCAGATATATAGAGACGGAGTGGGAGAGCCAGACCCTGCTGCTTCTGCTCAGAGACGAGAGTTTTTTCTAACACATCCCAAAGGAGATGTGCTGCTGATGTGAAATGATTACAGCTCATCTTGTAGTCCAATTCCATGGCAAGACGTGTTTTAATAGCCTGTGAAACTGCCTCCTTATTTTCCCTGACTGTGCCCAGAATTGCCACTGGTGACACAGGCAGGACATCCAAGACACTATCAGCAGTACCTGAACAAGATGGGACCACCCACAGGTGCTAGATGCTCCTGTGTGAATATTGCCCTGGAAAGAGTTGGAAAGGTTAATGAGTCTGAGCAGTGGGACTTATGTAAATAGGCTGCAAAACTAGGCTTGAAAGACATGACACCTGCGAGGCTTTGAAATGTCACTTCCGGAGCCCTGTACAGATGTGATCAGAGCTCCAAGTAATGGGAACTGAAGTTACTGTTTCCAGCCCAAATCGATCATAGACTGAGCAGAGTGCAGAGAAGCACACAGGCCTCCGAGGGCACAGGAATCTGCTGGGTCCATTCTGTGCCATGATCACAGCTTCCTGTTCCAAAACCTGGTGGTGTCGCTTAGCGCCAGGAGCTCCTTGGGAGACACTGACAGGGGCACTGCATCAAGCAGTCTTCAAGTCTCTGCCTTTGATCTCCGCATTCACATCTGGGATCATTCCTCAATTTCCACATGGTCCTACTGTCACCAGCCTTTGCCAGCCCAGCTCCCGCCCAATTTAGAAAACAGCATTTTTGTTCGAAGTCAGGCCCCGGAGGGAGCGGTTCTGAAGCAGCCAGGTTCCCCAAGATGCCTGCTATTTTGTTACTCTATAGCCCTCCGCAGTGGTAATTTGAGGTAAGGGATTTTCTCTTTCTGGACGTCAGCCTCTTGGCTGATGGAATGTTTCCACGCTGTGGATGATTTGGATCATGCACCTGTTTTTCTCTCTTCTTTTTACTGAAGGCATCTTGCCTCATGGATGGTGGTGGTGCCATCCCTCTGAGACAGTGCAGTGACTGCATGGGAGTCAGTTGCAAAGTCCCCTGTGATGATCCTACAGGACTGATTGAGTGTGGCCATAATGGGGGCACTCAGCAATTGAGTAACACATGACAAGACTCATTTCACAGGTGTTTTGGGGTCAGCTCCTCATTTTGTATTGGCCACTTTCTGGAGCACACAATTCCTAGAGCTCACTTTCTTTTTCAACTTCTTGATGTGCTCTTGAATGTCAACGTTCCATCTAATGTGACTCCTAGGTACAGTGGATATTCCTAGTGTACCGTTCCATGATATCTAGAGTTTTTGCTTGGCCTGATGTGTTTCAGGTGGAAGGCACATACTTGGGTCTTGCTAGGGTTGGCATTCAGGAACTATGTGAGATAATATTTTCCAAATATACTCAGGGAACCAGTTAGAACGTGCTCAGTGTCTTCAAACCTTTCTGATTGGGTAGCGATGCAAAGATCATCTGCATAAATGAATCGTCACACATCAGGGAATTCTCATGAGTCTCCCTCCCCCAAGAAAAGAGGTGCACCCATTCTTATTTCCAGTGAGTGAGACATGGCAGCTCAGGGGATAGTGATGGAGCCTCCCAGGCACTGCCCGGGACATGTCTGAAAAGCCCTTACGTTAAAAGGAACTAGAGGTGTAGAAGGGAGTTTTACCCTCACTCCCTTGTCGCACCACGAGAAGGAGGAGCCAGCCACAGGGAATGAGCCATGAGCACTGCATCATCCCCACAGAGGAGATTTAAAGAAGGATGCCAAGCAAATGAAAATGAGGTTTTGCTTCTGTGAATCTGCAGCTCTGTTAGAGTAAATTACCCCCTGCTTCCTTTACGCTCCAGCATTGCTGGTACCAGGCAATCACAATCACTATCTGCTAGAGCAGTACTGAGTGGTGACAGCAGTCAGACCCTGCTCCTTTCCCTTCTACCATCACAGCCATTCTCCTCCTGTCCACCAGCACATGGGCTCGTGCCTCTCAACTTGCCATGGCCCAGACACTAGGCAGAACATGGTGACGAGGGTCTGAAACATGGCAGATAAGAAAATGAACCCAGAAGGAAATAGGAATGATGTGAAGTTTTCTTCCCCATGTAAATAACATTTACCACGGCCTCTGAATGCTCAGGATTCCGGGTTTCAGATTTTAGTAATTTTATTACCTTAAAACTGAGCTAATAAGGTGCTTCGGGATGCTGGAGAGTGTGTCTCTCTGGAAACACATGCTGTTCTTACTCCGGTCAAATCACAGAGCTGGGCAGCTCCTGCTGAACAATCCTGTGGCTACTTGGTTGCATCTTTTAGTAAATTTGTTTTGGCTGCATTCATATCCCTTTTGTGTTTGCTTTCCATGAACCTTGTGTTGAGCAACTTTATTGGCAAGAACGTCACAGAAACGGGGCATCTGAGAGAATAGTCACAGGGTGTGAATTTTTAACCTTGAACCCAGCGATTCATGTTCATCCAATCAGGGAACAGAATCAATAAAATGTGACCTGTGAATCCAATCAAAAATAACCAACACCTCTCCGATTTTGGATCTGAAGTATTTGCAGCAAGCTGCTTGCACACAATCTATGGGCTGTCAATAAAAAATAAAAAACAAAAAGTATGTAAACTGCTTGCAGGCCGTTTCTGAACAACAGCAACAACAGAGTCTAGGAACATAGGAATTGCCACTTTTAAATCGGACCTGAGGTCCATCTAGTCCAGTATTTTATCTCTGACAACAGCCAGCACAAGATGCTTAAGAGGAAAAGCATAGGAACCCCACAGTAACAGATGTGGGTAAACTGGTCCCCTCACAGGTCTCATTCTGGTCTCCAATAGTAAGATACTGGCTTAACCCTGAAGCTTGGAGTCTAGTATCCCTTCCACACTTTTTGTTATAATTAATGACAACTCTGGATATTCTTGTGATCCATATAAATGTCCAGTTGCTTTATGAATCTTACGAGGTAATTGGTCTCAATAACATCCTGTGGCCCTGAGTTCCACTGTCTAATTACACATTGTGTGAATAGGTATTTCTTTGTATCAGTTTTGAATTTACCCCCTTTTGGTTTAATTGACTGTCCCCTTGTTTTTTTATTAGGAGACAGGAAGAACAAAAATCTTCCAATCTTCCTTCTCTAGACTATTTATTATTTTATATGCTTCTGTCATGTCCCTCTTATTAGTCTCCTGGCTAGCTAAACAACTGCAGTCTTTCCAATCTATCCTTCTCTAACCCCTCCCATCCTTCCCCCCCTGCCCCTCTAATTCTGCTGTATCCTTCTGAGTGGGGTGACCAACACTGCACACGCTGTCCAGGTGAAGGAGTAACATTCAGTTTTATGTAATGGCATTATAATACTTTCTCCAGTCTCCATCCATTCCCTATGCTTCCTAACATCTCTTTTGACCAGCTAAATTAGTGGAATAAATTACTCTCTGAATTATTTACTCCACCATATTAACTAGTTTATGTTAGTAAACCATTTGGAAGGGTAAGGTGCAAGCTAAATGTTATGTATAAATCCACTTTATTTACCTCAATAATATCCTGCAGCAGTGAGTTCCAGGGGTTAGTTGTATGTGGCAGAACAAAACAAATTGCTTTTTTGTTGTTTGAAATGCACTGCCATTAAAGTCACAGAAGAGAGAACCAAGAGGACAAAGGAACTCTAGGCTTTGGATCAGGCCCAAAGAAAGAAGTGTTTGGCTTAATTTTAGGGAGGGGATTATGTTTGTGATTTTCAGCTTCAGAGCCACAGATATGGGGCCTGATTCTCAATAGTAAGATGCAGGGCTGGATTTACACCTTATGCGCCTCTAGGCACAACATCTTGAGCGCTCCCCTACACACAGTTTTGGAGAGGTAAGGCATCCCTAGAACACCGGCACCCCTAGGCACGGGCCTACTGTGCCTAATTGGAAATCCGGTCCTGTTAAGATGTTGCAGGGAAAGCTGGCACCTGTCTAAAGCAAGGGATGAATCTCTGTGAGCTGGCTGGGGGTGTAACACACTGTCTCTCTTTCCCCAGGTAAACGGCAGCGATGGCATGTTTAAATATGAGGAGATTGTCCTGGAAAGGGTAAGTGCGATGCTGGTGCTTTCCAAGGTGGTATCACTCTGAGCTCTGTGGGTCACCATGTGGGTTTGCTGATGCAGGAGAGCAGAGCACCAGCACAGGCTGATCACTCCCAGGTTGAAAAGCAGGATTTTCCTGTGCACCACAGGTCCCCGCCGGCAATCTCCCACCTGCTCACCCCGCTGGCCACCTGGCACATGCAGCACATAGGATGCATGGGGTCTCTCACACACGTCTGCTCACACACAAGTATGTGGAGTCTGTCTCTCACACACACAAGATGGAGAGTAGCTAGGGTCAGAAATCAGCAAACAGGCACATGAAGTCAGCCGTATCCTCTTCTGCCCTGTCAGCTCGTTGAGTGTCACTTCAAGGTATTAATCACGGGGATATTAAACAGCAGAAACAGGTTTTCTAGTAAACTGGGTTGGAACGGGGGGAATTTCTGCCTGGGCCTTCTCCTTGTCTCTCTGTGAGCTACTGATGAGGCAGGGCTGATGGCATATACTGTACAGACGAGAGCTAAAATTAGCTCCCACACAGGAGCTTGTACTAGGATGAGCTGGGACTTTCAGCAGAACGTGTATCTATCTCTGCTGCACATTAATTCCTTACATCCTCTGGGCGGGTGAGTCAGGCATTGCTACAGGTCCTGCGTGGGAGGGCAAGTACTCCGTCCTGGAGCCCGTGCCGCGGTGACTTTCCCTGTGACTCCAGATGAGCAGTGACATTGAAGAGAGAAGAGAGGCTGTCCTTGGGCAAGGCAGGAAGAGGGCTGGGCAGGCTCAAGGGGGACCGGTTTTCTCAGCTCGCTAGAGTGTCAAACAAAGGGCCAGAATCTGCTCTCAGACGTACAGGCAGCTCTGCTGAAGGCCATGGGATCTGCACACCAAGGCCAGAATGCTGAGCTCTATAGCATGGTTGTATGAAACCACCTCCTTCCTGCACCATGAGAGGCTCACCCCAGGCTCCAGGGCCAGCACCAGCATTTTTGCTGCCCCAAGCGGTGGCGGGGGGGGGAAAGCCGCTATTGGCGGCACTTGGGCGGCAGCTTTGCCGCCGCTTTATTCTTCAGCGGCAATTCGGTGGCGGGTCCTTCCCTCCTGGAGCCAGCCCTGCTAGGAGCATAGGGATAAGGGCGGAGCCCCCGCCTCCCCTGGCACACTGATAGGTTGCATGAGAGAAAGCAAGTGGCTTATTTTGACGGTGCTTTTGGCACTGAGGTGGCCAGGGTGCCAGCCTGTGCAGGTCTCTGCACCACAGACCAATGACAAAATGTTCTGATACTTCAGGATACCAGCTAATCCCCTTTCTTCCCACCACCGTTTGCCCAGGGGTCCCTGCGTTTTGCCCAGTTTTTACGGCATGGCATGGCCTGAGGGGATATACTGGCATTCCAATACCAGGTAAATCAGGAATGCATAGGACATCGCATCAGGACGTCACCACACAAAGTGGGAAGCCACTCCTGGCTCTGGGGTAAAGCTGGTGAAGGCCAGACAAGGCTCAAGCTGGCCAGGATAGCAGCAGTTTTTTGGCCATTATTTCATTTGTACATCAGCTACTGGCAACAGCAGCAATGTGGGTTTCAGCCCGTGGGCCCAGGCAGCCACAGTGAACTGTGTCTAGGCTTGGCAGGGGCTCACACCTCACTAGTGAGAGGATAGTGAGATTTTCTTGCAGGTGGGTATCCAGCTCACTCCAGGGTAAAGGGATACTTTCTGGTTATTCTCTTGTAGGGACCCTGACTTCCCTGCTCCACCGCTTCTCACGAGGGATGCGTACAGGGGCACACTAACATGAGCAGAGGGACACTAATTTGCACAAGTGCCAAGGCAAATCCCATTTTGAGTCCTCTGGAAACATAATCACCTTGGAGAACTTGTATTAGTCTCGTTAGCTTGTAGATCCAGCAAGGCCAGAGACTATTTTAGGGTTGACCACGGCAGCGATCAGTTTCCTGTGTTACAGAGCTACACCCCCATGATTCCACAGCAGAGGAAGACATACCTTGTAACTCTGCTTTTCTTGGCCTACCGCCGTCTCCCTCTTCTCCTCAACTTTCTATCTTGGTGGGTTGTACAGGGACAGAGTCTCCATCCACGTGCCCTTCCGCAGCGCTTTATGGCTCGGGAGCGAGCTGCGTGGATGTAGGTACTGGCACTTCCTATTACACTGGAATTAGGCTCCAAAGTGGAGCCACATTACAGTAAGTAGGACAGGTCTGCGGTGATTTCCCCCCTTCTCAGCCACTGCAGAAATCTCTGCCTGGGAACTCTCCATTGCACAAATCTAGGAAGCGCCTTTCTCACTGGCAGGAACGACAGACAAGCAGGCCCCTAAGAGCCCAGCGCAGTTTAGCCGCCCCTGGGGCACGCGAGCCCTCGCACAGATCAGCAGGTGTTAACACTCTGCATGCCATTTTTGTCAGGGTGTCAGTCTGGATGTAGCTATATGGCACACAAGAAACCCCCCCTTTTCCTGGGCTGACTGCTGCCCACTCTAGGCTGAGCTCAAAGCAGGGGGCAGACCCCCATGCATTGTGGAGCCTCTCCATAGCATTCAACACAGTTGTCCCTGGAAACATGCAGGGGCTAGCAGGGTTGCACTGAGATCAGGTTGCTTTTTCCTCTCCAACTGCACAGGAGGTCATGAAGGGCACCTGCTCCTACATCTCCTGAGCCCCCACCCATGGAGCCCCACAAGGATCCTTCTGTCTTTCCAACAGCTGTGAGAAGACACTTGAGGAGATTATGAACAGTGTGGACTGAGGTGCCAGCCACACAGAGGCAACAGCAGTTTTACATCTCCTTCGCACCAGAGAAATAACCCTACCTCCCAGGGCCTGGTGAGGTCAGCAGCTGGCTGAAGCTTAGTCCTGGAGGCACATGGGTGCTGCTGGTCGGGGGAGTGGGGTACATGGAGCTCTCTGCCTCTACAGTGTTATCCTCCAGTGAGCCATCCACCCACCCTCCCATCGTGAAGACAGTCCACAGCCACCTGGACCTGCACTGCAGCTGGAAACCCAGATAACCCAGGGTGTGACGAGCAGCCCTTGCCACCCGTAGTTAGCAAGAAGACTGCCCTGTTCTGCCAGATTTGACCCTAGCCCCAGGGCTCAACGTATTCCTGACCTCACATGCTGAGCGCTGTCATTCTAAGCTACTCTAGTACTAGTCTGGCTGCTTCAAAAGCTGCAGCCAGGTCAGAACACAGCAGGAGGTGAGTTGCTCTAGAGGTTCTAGAGAGCAAAAGGCAGATCCTGCCCTGGGGTTGCGCAGGATTTACTGAGTATTGCTCAGTCCTGTTCTCATGAAGTCCCTGACACAAGGCGGCATGAGCCCCTGTGGTGGGCGCTGCCACTCCAGCAATAGCCACAGTAGTTCTTCCCAAGCAGGAAGGACTGGGGCTCTCAAGGAGTTTGTTTAGTAAGATTAAAAATCTCTCTAAACAATGAGCCTGCAGCCTTTGGAGAGCCACAGCCCTTGTGCTCTCACCTGGAGCAGCCCTGGGGCAGGCTGGAGAGTTCTCGGCACTTGCCGTTGTCTAGGCTGCCAAAGGAAAGTGAACGGACTCTGATATGTTATCTGACCTAAGGTCTCAACTCACAGTATGGGTTGCCCCATCATAGTTAGACAATTAATGGGTCAAGTCCTAGGACAATGATCCTATATCTTAGTGCAACCTTCTCCTTTACTAGCACAACTTCCCTGGGGAATGGACTCAAGACAGCAATGAAGGAGGCTCCAGGGGCTAGTAAAGCTCTCTGCAGCTTTCCCAAGACTGACCATAAAGCTGCTGGAAGTCAGCCAAAAGGAGGGAGGGTAACCCCAGAGCAGGAGAAGCAGCTTTTATTATACTGGAACCAAAGGTTACCTGTCATGTGCCTGCTTGTCAGAGCCAGTTTCCAGCCCACAGAACAGCAACCAGGAGCCTTTCAGAGCACAGCAGGGAGGAACATTTCAACACCTCCTGCACTACCTTGACATCCTACAAATAATTGAAAATCATATGCAAATGCTATCGTATAGAATTCAGCTGCTCTTCCCCCACCATCTCTCTGCAAGCCAAGGGGAAAAGAGTGCCTTTTAAATTGGTCTAGAAAATCTACCATGTATGAAAGAGATTAACCATTTTCCAGGGTAACAGATTTTGCAGCTTCTATTCTCAGTGTAGGATGATACCCAAATGAACAAGAGGAATTTGTTCAGTTTTGGATTGATCTCTCTCAGGCGGATGGGCTAAGAAAAGCCAAATTTTATGAAAAATCTCAATTTTATAATCCACGAGACTACTAGATCACCTGTCGTTCATAGATTTCATACCTCAATCCAGCCAACTCATGTTGGATTCCTTCTAGCAGCAATCATTGCTTTTGGTTTTTCTCCAGCATCTTGTGTAGTTTTCAAACAGATTCTCTTTGTGAGCTTGGTCAAATCACTTTTTCTTGATGCCTCAGTTTCTTCATCTCGGAAATGGGGTAGTCATGGTATGGCTACTTACCTCAGGGCTGTTATGACACAATGCCTATATAGTGCTTTGAGCATGTAGAATCATAGAAGAATCATAGAATATCAGGGTTTGAAGAGACCTCAGGAGGTATCTAGTCCAACCCCCTGCTCAAAGCAGGACCAATCCCCAACTAAATCATCCCAGCCAGGGCTTTGTCAAGCCTGACTTTAAAAACCTGTAAGGAAGGAGATTCCACCACCTCCTTAGATAACCAATTCCAGTGCTTCACCACCCTCCTAGTGAAATAGGGTTTCCTGATATCCAACCTAGACCTCCCCCATTGCAACTTGAGACCATTGCTCTTTGTTCTGTCATCTGCCACCACTGAGAACAGCCGAGCTCCATCCTCTTTGGAACCCCCTTTCAGGTAGTTGAAAGCAGCTATCAAATCCGCCCTCACTCTTCTCTTCTGCAGACGAAACAAGCCATATGATGGGTTTGTTGTAATGTCAGAGAAGTGTTCACTGCGTGTCTGAAGAGCTGATACATGGGATGAACCCAGTTGTTCAGAGTGGGGAGAAGAAGGAGAGTCTCAGGACCCACATCATGAAAACCAAAGAGCAGCTGGTACAACTCACATGGAATCTCCAGGCTCTGGGGTTGTTTTCAAAACCTGGGCACTGTTCCACTTACATTCCTTGGCTTATTGGCATCCCCCAGCTAAGGATATATCTAGTCCTCTGAGTGTTCCTGTCCATCTCACCAGGTCTCTTCACAAGTGATTCTCCAAGCCCAGCTGTTTAAGGGGAGACCTCTAGCAGACAATGCCAGTGCTTGTCTGACATTGATGGGCTCCGTCTGAGGGGCTGAGCACACAATCACTGCATTGATCAGCCAAGTTCTCTAGGGTCCTGGGCCACAGAGGTGACCCAGAGCCCGAGGTCTCCCTTGTGAGAAAGTCATGAGGGGGGCGAGACAACAAGCTGTCGGCGTTTCTGTATGAGGAGACAAGGAGAAAATATGCTTTTCCAAGGCAGAACAGCAAACCAAGGTGGTCTTGTCCACTCCAACCCCATGTAGGAGAATGGAAACTTAATCCGAAGGCCTGTCACTAACCGAGGCTGCTGCAAGCAAGAACCGTGCTGCTGGGCTTGCGACACAGAGAGATGGGGTGTGGGCAGCAGATCCCTTAGGCACTAGGATATGGCAGGGAGGAGTGCAGCATAAGAACCCCAGCTGGACGTTCAGCACCACCCACATGGTTTCTCACCAAGAAAGGACAATGCCCAGGTCACTTGGTTTCAGTGTCAGAAAGGAGGACCCTGCAGAACGTGATTCTGCATTGTCCCTGTTCTTGCCCCAGGCCCATAACAGAGCTGTGTGTACACCTGGCCATTCCAGAGTTCTGTCATTCGTACTCCAACACAGAGACCGGGGGCCTGTTCTCCACCCATTCACACCAGCGTGCCTCAGGAATAACTCTGCCAAAGTCAGTAGTTAGACCCCAGTGTAAACTGGTGCATCTGAGAGAATCAGAATCCAAATACCACATTTCTGGAGTTTTTCGGGGAGCGCACACACTTTCCCCTGGGCTCTAGAGACCGACAGAGGGAGGTGGGGATGCCAGGGGAGGTCTCTGTGAGGTTTCTTCTCTAAAACCCTCCTTGCCTCACACTGGCTCTGTGCTGAGCCCCTGTGCAGATGTTCTCTCCTGGGAGGCACAGGAGATTCCCCGTGTCATCGGAGCAGACATGTTGGTACCAGCACAAGCCGTGGCTCTCTCCCCTGGCAGACATTGGGATCTCCTCCTTGGAAGCTGGCACTGGTGGTAGCTTTACCCCGGCTCAGGCTGTCAGCAGAGACGTGGCTCCTGGAAGGGAAAGCTCTGGCTCTTAGCGTCTCCCATTCTGCTGCTGCACCTTTTCAGCACGCCTTGCTAGAGTATCAGAGCACCTCAGGCCGCGTGGTGAGCCTCTGTAAACCACTTTCCTCTCAGCCTGCCTGAGAGCCAGGGAGACCCAGATGAACCCAGATTCTGCAAGCACTACTGTGCCATCCTGAGAGTTGCTGGTCTGAGCGGGTTTCACTGGCATGGCACCATCAAAGAGGGGAGGGTGGTGCCCTAATTCAGCCTCTGGCCCCGGGGGGTAACAAGTTCCCTCTTCAGAAAGGCTCCCTGTGTTCTGCTTTTCCCCAGGGTAACTCTGGCCTTGGCTTCAGCATTGCAGGGGGAATTGACAATCCCCATGTTCCTGATGACCCAGGGATTTTTATCACGAAAATCATCCCTGGTGGAGCTGCAGCTATGGATGGCCGCCTGGGGTGAGTACCTGAAAACTGCTGTCCTGGCCTGAGCACGATGCACTGGGGTCACTTGGCAGCAGCTCGTTATGACTTTAATGCTGCACAGGTCGGTGCTTTCCCAGGCCCAGCGGATAGGCAGACTTGAAGCCCAGGGTTAGTGCGCAGGGGTTTCCAGCAGTGCGGAACAGGCTCCCCTATGCAATGAGCTGGCGAGTCTCAGCTCTGTCAGAGAATTTGTTCACATGGCTTGGTACATTTGGCAGCTTCTCCTGACAGGAGACCCCTGCCAGGAGGAGCAGGGAGCCTAGGGTCAGGACCGGGGGCTCAGCAGCACTCTGTGGTGCTGTGGGCGAGCCCAGAGCTGGGATAGCCGGGAGCTGCAGGTTGAAACTGGGAGGCGTCGGCAGAGGTCTGTGTGTGTGGAGCTTTTGAGTAGCAGGGTGGTGCTGGCAGTACAAGGAGAGGGGCTGAATTCCTTGCAGGCAGAATGGGGTAATGGGCTGCAGTCGAGGGTGATTTGGGACAAGAGAATTTGGGGACTGCTTTCTTTGCCTATTCTCTTTATCTCCCCCTTTACCACCAATGAGTCATCAGACCCCCTGTCCCCGCTCTCTGTGTCAGGGATCTGCCATGCTTCCCTGTCCCCCAGCTGAGGCATCTCTCTCACCCCTCTGTCATGCTGAAGGATCCTTCCGGCAGGATCCCCCACTCACCGCAGGTGGCGCCTCCTCCTGGCCACTCTGAGGATTAGCTCTTTCCAGGTCCAAGGCCCCCTTCTGCTGCTCATTCCACATCCTGCAGCCGCTCTCTCCAGCAGGCTTAGGCAGTCTTCCCATTCACTGCCCCATGGTGCCACTTCCCCAGCGGAACCCGGGCCTGCCCTCTGCTCCGGATTCCAGCTCAGGGACCATCTGATCAGCAGTCAAGGTCTGCCTGAACCTTGCTGCCTTTTCCCTGAGACTTTCCTGCTCCTTCTGGCTCCCCCCACCAGGTCTGCCAGCCCTAACTCCCTCCTCCCGGGGAGTAACTGCAGACTGCTTCCCTGCAGCCCCTCTCTGCTATCAGCTCCCTGGCTTTCTAGAAGCCCCACCTGCTCCCACACAGGTGAGCTTCCCCTAATTAGGGCTTTCTTCTCAGCCTGATAGGTTAATTGGCCCACCTGTCTTCCATTAACCCCTTTGGAGCAAGTGTGGGGTGAACACCCCATCACAGGCCGCTCTCCATCCACCTCCTGCTCAGCGGCTGTGCTTGGCATGAGAGTGTCCGTACTGTAGTCCTGTCCACAAGCCCAGTGTCCTGATTCAGCATCTCTGGGGCTCAGTCGGATGGAAAGAGAGAGAACTGTGTTTTCAGTGGAGTTCCCGGGGGTCTGGATGGAGATCTGTAGCCTTGGCCAAGGTGTGGAGTGGTCAGAGGAGATTGGAGGTCAGTGGATGCAGGGGAACTCCCAGGAGATTCTTCAGAGATTTGAGGCAAGAGCTGTCTAAACACTGTGATGAGAGCATCCAGGGTCCAGCCAGTGATGAATGTGCTGCTTGCAGGGTGAACGACTGCGTCCTGCGGGTAAATGAAGTGGATGTCTCGGAGGTGGTGCACAGCAAGGCAGTGGAGGCGCTGAAGGAAGCAGGCCCGGTGGTTCGACTTGTGGTGCGTCGGAGGCAGCCCCCACCTGAGACTATCATGGAAGTTAACCTGATGAAAGGACCCAAAGGTGAAATCTCTTAAATGGCCGCAGTAGCCTAACCCAGCCCCTGTCACCTGGACAGAAATGGCCTTGGGGGCTGTGGGTCAGGACTGAGGGGCAGCAACAAGCTGTGTGGGGCCTGGGAAATCACAGTTCAGGATCTGTGCTGCACAGTTTTCCCTGCGCCAGTTGAACAGAAGTGTGGGTATAGCAGCACTTGGTAGTCAGAGCGTACTGGCCTCTCCATACGTCCCCGTTTGCTCAGGGACCAGAGCCCACCATCCTCTCCATCTGCTCCATGTGCTTAGCCAAGCCCAAGTAACAGGGCACCAACAGGAGGAGCGGCATGAAAGCCTGGATGGAGGCACCAAGGGGAGCGAGCCCATTGGCACTGTAAATGCCCCATGTCCCCTGGCAGGCGTTTTCCACTCACCATCTACTGACTCTTCAGTCTCCTCTCATTGCCTCTTGTGTTCCCTTCAGGACTAGGCTTCAGCATCGCAGGTGGAATCGGAAACCAGCACATCCCAGGAGACAACAGCATCTACATCACCAAGATCATTGAGGGAGGGGCTGCCCAGAAGGATGGCCGGCTGCAGATTGGGGACCGACTGCTGGCGGTGAGTGCACGCACCTTCCTCTGGGCTCTGGAGACGGACAGAGGGAGGCAGGGATGCCAGGGGATGTCTATGTGAGGTATCTGCTCTAAAGCCCTCTCTTCCTAGCACTGGCTCTTACTCCATATATAGCCTGGGTTTTCCATTGCTCCAAAGCCCCTTTCTCCCCACCAGAAGAGCACAAGCTCTCCTTCCCAAGGCCTGAGCGCCTGGGGTTACATCGGTGTGCCCCAGTGGGCAATGAGCAGGAGTTGTTCATTTGTACTCACTGATCATTAGATTGCCATAATGACAAAGTCCCACCAGCTGGATCCCCATCAGGGCAATGGAGAAGGGACAGGGGAGAGCTTGTCACAGAACAGACCTGTGGGTAGTGGCTGCTTTGCATCGCCAGGATGACACAGAGCAGCTGGTGAATGTGGCCTGCGGGATGTAGGATTGTTTCTGGTTGTTACTATCACTGTTTGCTGACAAGGTGAATGTCCTGGCAGGGCTGGGGCCAGGGGCCCTGAGCGAATTCCCAAACATGACATTAATGACGTGCCTGAGATTTGCTGTGCACCGAAGTCAGTGATCCCTACAGCTCCCTGTGGCGGGGAAGGGACCGCACTCCGGGCACTGAATGAACAAAGGGTAGCTGGAGAATGATCGTGTGCCTGTATTTTGGGATAGTGGCTGGGTGGGGCAGTGAGATGAGCAGCATGCAGACCCGGAGCAGGTACAACTGGCACTGTAAGGAAAACTTTCTGTGTCATGAAGATAAACAAATACCCAGTGTGTAAAAGAGGAACAAGGTAAGTAGCCCGACTTCTGTTAGAGGAAGGGACAAGCTGTGAAGCTTCACAGAGCTCTTCCTCAGGTCTGGAAAAGGCAACCAGCATGTCCAAACTAACCGCAAGGTGGGACAGATTGTTAAGCATAAGAGGCTCACACATGCTGTAGGAGACCACTTAAAGTGAAGTGCGCAACTAAGGGTTAGCGGGCAGAAGGGTGTGTTAAAATAGTTGTAATGAGCCATAACACCAGTGTCTCTGTTAAGACCATGGTTCTAAGTCCTGGGCTACACTAGCTAGGGGTTTTGAACTAAGACACGCAACTTCAGCTACACAAATAGCATAGCTGAAGTCGAAGTATCTTAGTTCGACTTACCTGGCCGTCCTCATGGTGGCGAGTCGACTGCCGCGATGCCCCCGTCAACTGCGCATAGTCCTCCTGGCATGGTGGAGTACGGGTGTCGATCCCCAATCCATCGAACACTACCAGGCGGTCCGGCGGGTAGTATAGACATACCCTTAGTGTCCAGCCGAGTTCTGAATGGAAGTTCCCAGCCTCGTCTCTAGAAGGTGTTGTGCAGGTTTCCTGTGAGGACGAGGACTGGGAGGTCAGATACCAAGTGATCCCTTTGAGAAGAGTGTTCACCCACAGGTGACAGGGTGTTTTTGTCTTATTTTTCTTGTGAGTTCATTCGGGAGTGCAGTGATTGTTGGGTTTCACCCACATAGTTGTCATTGGGGCGTTGAGCGCACTGGATGAGGTACAGCACACGTTGCGATAGGCTTGTGTAGGGCCCATGGATTCTGAAAGGTGCGTTGTGGGGGGTGTTGATCATTGTATCAGCAGGGATGTATCTGCAGTTTTGCATCTGTTGTTCTGGCAGGGTCTGGTGCTGCTTTGAGTTGGCGTCTCCTGGTCTGTGTAGAGCTTGCTTCTGATGATGAGCCGGGCGAGCCTGGGGGTTGTTTGGAGGCCAGAAAAGGGGATTTGGAAAAGACTTTTTTAAGGATGTGGTCCCCATCAAGTTTGAGTTGTAATTATTTGATGATATCCAAAAGAAAGGCTTAGGCAGTCCTAAGACAAGAACACCCTGTCACCTGTGGGTGAATACTTTCCTGAAAAGGGATCACTTGGTATCGATCCCCCAGCCCTCGTCCTCACGGGAAATCTGCACAACACCTTCTAGAGACAAGGCTGGGAACTTCCATTCAGAACTCGGCTGGACACTAAGAACCATGGTCTTAACAGAGAAACTGGTGTTATGGCTCATTACAACCATTTTAACACACCCTTCTGCCCGCTAACCCTTAATTGCCCACTTCACTTTAAGTGGTCTCCTACAGCATGTGTGAGCCTCTTATGCTTAACAATCTGTCCCACCTTGCGGTTAGCTTGGACATGCTGGTTGCCTTCTCCAGACCTGAGGAAGAGCTCTGTGAAGCTCGAAAGCTTGTCTCTCCCTCCAACGGAAGTCAGTCCCATAAGAGATACCTGGGACCAACGCGGCTGCAAAGAAGCAGTGTTTGAAAGGCCCGGTGAATGCCTGACCTTGCTGCATGCTGCCTGGGAAACAGACTCTAGCTGTTTCTGCAGCTGAGACGCAACCCAGCACATGCTATTGAAACACCACTTGGAGACATGTCGTATCCCACTTCACCGGGGATGTATTAATGAAACAAAGCCGGGATCATTTGAACCCAGCCCTTTCTCTCCTCCCCGACCTCTCATCTGCCTCTCATGCCTTTCCGTCTGTTTCCTCCGTCTCCCTCACCGCCAGGGCCTGTTCTCTCTCGCAGGTGAACAACACAAACCTGCAGGACGTGCGGCACGAGGAGGCAGTGGCCTCTCTGAAGAACAGCTCCGACATGGTGTACCTGAAAGTGGCCAAGCCTGGCAACGTCCACCTCAGCGACATGTACGCGCCCCCCGACTATGCCAGCAGTACGTACGCCAGCCTCAGCCTCAGCCCGGCTCCCAGGAGAACACAGCTGTGCCACCGCGCCAGCGGCCGCAGGGGAAGGCCACAAGAACCCTTCGGGAAGGATGTGGGGGGGAACAGCAGGGCCGAAGGGAGAGGGGCATGTGAGAATGTGAAAGGGAATGGGAGGGGCTTGGGGCACTGTAGAAAAATGTGCACTAGCAATGAGAGCACAGGGCTCTTCCACCCCGTTGTATACCAGAGCAGCCGGGCCCAGGACTTCTGCTCCTGATTTTATCTTTTCCTTCTCTGCAGCCTTCTCAGCCTTGGCCGATAACCACATAAGCCATAACGCCAGTCTGGGTTACCTCGGCAGTGTGGAAAACAAACCCACCTACCCAGCCCCTGCACAGGCGACCCCATCTAGGTACTCACCCATCCCTCGACATATGATTGGGGAGGAAGACTTCACCAGGTGAGCAAGGACCTGAGGGTAGAGACAGCTCAGAGAAAAAGCTCCGGGAGCTCTCCCCCTCCCTCCCTCTCTTCTTTTCCAAGGAATCTGTGGGTGGAGTGACAATATTTATTGACCCAGTGAATCCGTCCCCAGGCCTAGGGCCACAGGTGCTGAGCTTCCTTGCAGCAGGTGCCAGCACAAAACCCCTATTTCTCAGTGGGTTTAGCATTCTTTAAAAGTCCCTGGGGCAGATTCTGCTTCCTTGGGCCTGTGGAAATGCTGAGAGATAAGCACCAAGCTACAGAGATTGTTTCAGTGGCTCTGACCCCATTCTCCATGTCCCTCCCATTCCCCTTTGCCCCCTCTGTTTCTCTTTGAACTCTTTTGAGACTTAAGTGCTTCTATGTTTCTGATTCTTTGGCTTTCGTTTCCTTTGCTCATTAAAATCCTGTAAATGCAAATCACATTTACGGTGGAATCCCACACAGGCAATTCAGGCCGTTCCCCGGCTCAGAGCCCAGGGACGCTCCCCACCAGTGCACTGAAACCTCTGGAGATGATGCTGAGGACCTTCGGGATGATAGTGATGTAAAAATGTTGGCAGCCCAAGTACAACTCTTCACCCTGGGCCACGCATGCGTTTCTGCTCTGAGAGTCCTGGGTCTTCAGAGGGCTCCTCTGCCAACTGTTCATTTCAAACTGTTCATGCAGCAGGGATTCTGCTAATGCTCTGAGCTCTCCTGCTTCCTGCATGTCACTCTCAGGTTCCTCCTCATCATTAACATCATACACAGAGCAATTCAACTTGGTTCCAAATGGTGCCAGCTCTTGCCTCTCTCTTGGTGGAGCAGGGAGCAGAAATGGGTTTTGGGTGAGTTTGAAGTAGGAGGCAAAGCTCTTTGAGGCAGAGAAAGACAAAGGGATTTAGTCACTGTTACTGTGATTGGCTACTCTGTTTTCATCATACAGCTGGTGTTGGTTCAGGGTTAGAACTGACTTTAGTGTTTGGTAACAGCAGGGCTACAATTGGCTTTAGGGTTGGGGTGATGATGGCAGGGTTAGGACCAGCTTGGGGTGGGGGTCAGGAGGGATGGCAGGGTTAGGACCGGCTCGGGGTGGGAATCGGGGGGACGGGAAGGGTTAGGACTAGCTCGGGGTGGGGGTCATGGGGACAGGAAGGGTTAGGACTGGCTCGGGGTGGGAGTCAGGGGGATGGCAGGGTTAGGACCAGCTTGGGGGAACGGCAGGGCTCGGGGTGGGAATTGGGGGGACGGGAAGGGTTAGGACCGGCTCGGGGGGATGGGAAGGGTTAGGACCAGCTCGGGATGGGGGTCGTGGGGACGGGAAGGGTTAGGACTGGCTCGGGGTGGGAGTCAGGGGGACGGCAGGGTTAGGACCGGTTTGGGGGGACAGGAAGGGTTAGGACCAGCCTGGGGTGGGGGTCTGGGGGATGGGAAGGGTTAGGACCGGCTCGGGTTGGGGGGAAGGGAAGGGTTAGGACTAGCTCGGGGTGGGGGTCGTGGGGACAGGAAGGGTTAGGACTGGCTCAGGGTGGGAGTCGGGGGGATAGCAGGGTTAGGACTGGCTTGGGGGGACGGGAAGGGTTAGGACCAGCTCGGGGTGGAGGTCGGGGGGACGGGAAGGGTTAGGACCAGTTCGGGTTGGGGGGATGGGAAGGGTTAGGACCGCTCGGGGTGGGGATTGGGGGGGACGGGAAGGGTTAGGACAGGCTCGGGGTGGGAGTCGGGGGGACAGCAGGGTTAGGACCGGCTCGGGGTGGGAGTTGGGGGGACGGCAGGGTTAGGACCGGCTCGGGGTGGGAGTCGGGGGGACGGCAGGGTTAGGACCGGCTTGGGGGGATGAGAAGGGTTAGGACCAGCTCTGGGTGGGGGTCGGGGGGACGGGAAGGGTTAGGACTGGCTCGGGGTGGGGGTCGGGGGGAACGAGAAGGGTTAGGACAGGCTCGGGGTGGGAGTCGGGGGGATGGCAGGGTTAGAACCGGCTCGGGGGGATGGGAAGGGTTAGGACCAGCTCGGGATGGAGGTCAGGGGGACGGAAAGGGTTAGGACCAGCTTGGGGTGGGGGTCGGGGGGACGGGAAGGGTTAGGACCGGCTCGAGGTGGGAGTCGGGGGGATGGCAGGGTTAGAACCAGCTCGGGGGGATGGGAAGGGTTAGGACCAGCTCGGGATGGAGGTCAGGGGGACGGAAAGGGTTAGGACCAGCTTGGGGTGGGGGTCGGGGGGACGGGAAGGGTTAGGACCGGCTCGAGGTGGGAGTCGGGGGGATGGCAGGGTTAGAACCGGCTCGGGGGGACGGGAAGGGTTAGGACCAGCTCGGGATGGAGGTCGGGGGGACGGAAAGGGTTAGGACCAGCTCGGGATGGAGGTCGGGGGGACGGGAAGGGTTAGGACTGGCTCGGGGTGGGGTTGCCCAGCCTTGGAGCACGTTATTGGGTCCCAGATATAAATAATCAAGAACTGTAAATTGTCCTCGCGTGTCCGCTTCGTGTCACAGCCTGGTGCTGTTGCACTGTGGCAGCAGCATCACATCATGACATGCTGGTCTCCCAGCATCAGTGATTAGGGTGCTCCGCGTTGTGTGAAAGGCGATCCGAGGGCACACTGGGGTTGGACTGATGTGCGAGGTGAGGGTTGTGTTTCCTTGGCAATGGGAGATGAGCACACACGGTGTGGATACAGCAGCCGATTAGCTGTTTCAGCAGGGAATGGCGGAGCTCCTATGCGTAGTGTCAGCGTTTTGCATTGCATTTGGTCCCGAGCCCCACCAGAGCTTGGGGCCCCCTTTGCAGCCCTGTGCTGCCACTGGGCCCCGTCACTCAGGTCCAGGTGGCTGGGCTCTGTCCCTGCTTTAATTTCTCTCCCTGAACAGGAGCTCCTGCGTGTCCAGGGCAGTTCAAATGTAGTCAAGCAGCTTAGTCCCTTCACCTTGCCCTGAACATGCACGTGTGCCCCCGTACCAGAGGTGAAAGTAAGCCGGTCCGGTCTGGCATACCGGCAAGAACCAGTACGCCGTGCCAGACCGCACCAGCTTCTGCGGCAGGGATTTAAAGGGCTCTGGGCTGCCTGTAGCCCTGGGAGCTCTGAGCCCTTTAAATCCCGCCCATAGCTCCGGCGGCCGGGCTGGGGCTGGGATTTAAAGGGCTCAGAGCTCCCTGCAGCGGCAGGAGCTCCGGGCCCTTTAATTTGCCCCTGATCCCCAGGGGGCTCCCAGCCACCTCTGCAGCTGGGAGCCCCTGATTGATTTAAAGGTCCTGCGGCTCCAGCTCCCCTGGGAGCCCTAACACTGGGGGCTATGACTGGAGGCTATAATGTATCATTCATGTTGGGCCCATTACCGACGGGCTTTTCTGTGTCAGAGACGCATTCATGGGGACAGACATGGTTAAAGCAGCCCCTCCTCTCCCTCCAGACCCTTAGCATAGACTAGGCGTGAAGCAGCAGTGACTGGGCCGTTTGTGGTGCCGTGCCAGTGACTGGTCACTAGAGGATGCTACTGCATGCTGCAAAAGACTGCCCAGGAGCCATCAAGGCAGAGGCTGGGGGGAGCCGTCTAACAGGCCATTGCCGGCTGCTGCAGTATTCTGCAGGCTTTGATATGTTGTGTGGTGGGCTCTGCCTGAGCGCGCTGCCTTCCTCAGCTATGCCAGCTTCACACTGCATCTCAGTGAGCTGCCTCCAGCACTTGCGTTCTCCGCAGCCAGCCCTGCGCTCACCTCCCATGGCAGACAGTGCCCATGCCGTGCCCCTGCTCTGGCTCATTGTGCAAGCGGCTTCCCTCTCACCCACTCAGGCCAGAAGGGAAGATAGTGGTAACGGAAACCTAGGCACTTGTTAGGCCAGGGGATGTGAGGGAATTGTTCACTGGAGAAGTTCTATCTGAGTAGACACTAAATAGCAACTCATCCTCGTGTACCATGTGCAGCAAAACCACCTTGATGCACTCTGGGCCCTGAGCAGAAGCCAGTGCAGTCTCCACATGCGTTTTACTGCTGCATGACCAGCAGTCACCTCTAGCCCGGAGGGCAGCGAGGGGTCTTTCCTTCTGATGTCACAAGAGCTCTGGTAGCCAGCTGTCCACTGAGTCAGCACTTAGCCCCTGTCCCTGCCTGGGGTGGCACCGCAGGGCGTAGTGTTGGTTCAGGAAGAGCCTACAGTTAGCACAGACCCCAGTGCCCACCGTGCTGCTAGAGGGTGCTGGACTGCTGAAGGCAGCTGGGGTTTTTTGGTGGGTTTTTGGTGGGTGGGGTGGTGTAAGGCATAAAACCAAAGTCCTGGCCTCTCTGTAGTCATTAAAGACCCCACTGCATTTTGTTTGATATGAGGGTTGGGGCATTAATGCGGCAATGTGCTCCTCACTAACTGCATCCTACTCTCATGTAAGCGTAAGAGAAGAGAAGGGTGTGAATCATCACTGAGATCTGTTGGATGGATACGAGACTTAGTTCTTCGGGGCTTTATCCTATTCTTCCTATCTATCGCTCCAGGTTCTTACAGAGTGCCCTTTGGTGGGATCTTGTTGTTCTGTCATTCTCTGAATCATCTGGGGCTGGTCACCGTTGGAGACAGGATACTGGACTGATTGGAGCACTGGGCTGATGCAGAATGCCTGTGTCTATGGTCTTGTGTTTTCCTTCTGTTTTGCATTGGAGACAACAAAAGGAGAGCTGTACGAAGCCCAGGAGATCACCTCTGTATAGGCACAGCTTTCAGACCCAGCATTGCGTGCCTTCTGTTCTCTTTGCAAAGCCAGAGAGCCAAGGACTTTTCACTGTGGACAGAACTCACTGGCTGGGCTCAATGGTGGATCAAACCTCCAGGCCACCAGTGCTGCCCTGCTATAGCAGTGGCCATTGTGATTCCAGGAGGTCAAGCTGTGTGTAGATGTGCGAGCGCTGGGGCCCACAAAGGAGTAGTATGGAGAGGCCTTGCCAAGGCTCAAGGAAGCAGAGCAGGTCTCTGATACAACTGGAAAGTCCTGGATGGTTTTTCTCGCTGATGTTGGTGAACAAGAAAACAAGATCAGACTGTAGTGACATTGCAGCTTTCTTCAACAACAGCAGCAGCTGTAGCATGAACTCCTTAGCAAACCTGCCTCAGATAATAGGATCAACTCCCTTGTAGCTGTTGTTGCAAAAATGCTTAAGTCCAGCTTGAGGGTCCGGGCCAAGGTCTTCCTTGCATTGTAATACAGGAGACACATGGGGATACTCCAGCTGTGAAAGACCATGGTCTGTCATGAGGAGCAAAGGCACTTCCAGACACTACTGTGTCCTGACACCCTTAAGGCATGGTGCATGTGAGTAGCAGGTTATTATGGTGCAGGGGACACACTTGTGTGCTGGTATGGAGAATAGTTCTTCTTGTGCATTTGATCCTGGAGAGGAAAGGGCTGCCTAGAGTGGGACACCAGCTGGAGAAAGTTAGGAGTCTGTGTGGGCTGCATAGCCACCTCCTTCTGCCCTGGAACGTGACTGCAGCCCAGGCTGTTTGTCATGCCCGAGGAGAGGCCCTCAACACGGTCTGATTGTGACTGGAGGAAGGAGCCCAGGAACCACTCAGCTGCTCTGGGGCTGGGCCATTGTTTTCTTTCATTTAAAATCTGGATGAAACAGAGGAGAGCTGTCTGCCTGCTTCTGGCTGCCATAGGGTGGGGGACTTCAGCACGCTCTGCAAGGGAAATCTGTGTGTCAGGGGCTGGCAGTGAGCTCCTGTCTGCCATGGAGGTATGCTGAAGTGAGCTCACGCCACCTGCAGCCTGCTTTACCATGGACCCCAGCTGCGAGTGAGTGATGTCCCCTTTTGGGGTGGGGATCTGCTCCTGGAGCTCTTGGCCAAGTCATTCGCCTATTTACAAACTAACCCCTCCAGTCGCCTGTGCTGCCAGCCACGTGACGTTTCAAAGAACATAAGAATATAAGAACGGCCGTACTGGGTCAGACCAAAGGTCCATCCAGCCCAGTATCTGTCTACTGACAGTGGCCAATGCCAGGTGCTCCTGAGGGAGTGAAGCTAACAGGCAATGATCAAGTAAGCTCTCTCCTGCCATCCATCTCCATCCTCTGACAAACAGAGGCTAGGGACACCATTCCTTACCCTTCCTGGCTAATAGCCATTTATGGACTTTCCATAGGACTAAGCTGAGATCACTCTGTGCCTGTGCCTTTGCAGGGACGAAGCATTTACATTAGGCAGCTGCCATCCATTACTCCAGGCAGACACTTCAGATGTGGCTTCCAAAGCCAAGAGGGAAAGGGAGCAACTGAGAGGAAATGCACCCAGACCCGCATCCACAGAGTGGTTCAAATACAGCTAAGGAAGCAGGGTTAAAGGTGCTGCTCTGCTCTGGCCAGGCAGTGGGGATGGGGCCACACCATGTCAGAACACTGCTAGCCTCATCTAGTTGAGTCCTGTCTAGTCTGAGGTGTGGTTAAACACTGGCTGCCCAGACCACGTTAGAAACCTCTTTGGGTGAACCTGTGCTAAACCAGATTAAAACCTGGTTCCTTTCCTTGAGTCCTAGCCTAATATAGACAGTCCAGAGAGAGACGCTGGACACAGAGCACACGAGTCCAGCCATGCAGGACTAGCACAAGGCAGGGTATTCGGGGCAAGTCCTGACTGGAACAAAAGGGGCCATGATTTTGGTGCTGTCTCATTCCAGTCCCACGTGGGTGAGTCACTCCGTGCAGAAGAGGCCATGGTGTGCCAAGAGCTGAGACGCTAATAACCAAGTGTTATTCCCAGAAGTTGTGCAGTAGCAAGAGACACTCCACGGTTTGCAGCCTCCCCAGTTCCCTGAGCCCAGGATAGAGTGGGCCCGGACTTGGAATTTCACATCATCGGCCAGCCATAGAATCACCATCCAAGCAACTTATGGCATGGCCCGGCATTTCAGCAGCTCTTCCTCAGGATTTCAGTGGCCTAGTATGGTGAAGACTTGGCCTCTGGCCAGGCCCCAGGATAGTTCCACCCCTTCTGGGGTATCAATCTCCCAAACAAATAATGTCCAACAAAATAAGAGTAATCAACAGAACATCCTCCGGTACATCTGGATTCCTCTTTTGTCTCCCTCTTCCTCCAGAGCAGCAGCTCCCAGGGCTTCTCCCTGGAGTGGCTCAGCAAACCCCCAGCATCAGACAAAATACGTACTCAGCAACTTCTACCTGTGTCAGGCTGGAGCCTTTAGCCCACCTTAGGCTCTCCCCTGTTCCCCGCTCTTCTGCAGAACATCAGCCCACAGGGCGACGCCCTGGAGCTCTGCTCCTTTGTCAAGGTTCAGCACAGGTGCTATCTCCACCCCTGCAGCTTTGCCATGGTTCCCTCTCTGCCTGACTCCTGCCAGAGCAGGGACTCCAGCCCACCTCTCCCCTGGGTCTCCTCCCCACCGCTGTGAACACCTTCCTCTGGACTGTGCCCTAGTCTGACAGATCTCCAGCTGGAACACGCTGGGCTAATAGAGGTCTCTATTAACCCCTTCTTACCACTGTGGGGTTTATACTCCCCCTCACACTGCCCCCTCCTCACAGCCTCCCCTCCGCAGTCATACCCTGCCTGCCTCTCTCTGAATGGGGCAGTCTGGGCCCGGACTAGCCTGTCCGCCTCCTGGGGCAGGGACTGTTTCTGTCTCCCCCCTCCGGTGGGAGGGTTACTCGTCTCCATAGCGACCCTGTCTGTTAATCGGGGTGTGGAAGCACTGTGGGGGGAGAGGTGCTGTATAAATGGCCTCACTTCGGGAGAGGTCAGCCTCCCTTCAGGAGTATGATGCAGCCTGCAGGAAGGAGGAGAGAACATCTGAGCTCCTAACGCCCCGATTCAAAGCCAGTAACACAGGCTGTTTGTAGTGAGCACTGGTGCTTTTGCCTGGTTTCCAGCCCTGCAGCCTCACCCAGTGGGGAAGTGTGGCAGGGGCCATTCCTGTCCCTCAGGAAGGCTAGGGAGGACACTGACTGAACTGAGTGGACAGCTGAGCAAATGCTGGCTGGGGCATGACCAGGAAAACAACGGTCCTACCCAGCATTCAGGGAGCTCTTGGTCTCAGGCTGCCGTGTGAGACACTGCCAGGGGCAAGGCCTCTGCACGGGCACTTCAGTCCCTTGTTACCAGACAAACCCAGTGTTCAGAGTGGAAGCTAGAGAGAGAAAAATCAGCCAAAGCCTCAGGACCTGGGTGTCTGGGAGCTTAACTCTGTGCCTGCAGGATTTATTCAGGGCAGGCCCTTGTTCATGATAACCTACTTTCCATGTTCTGTGTCCAACTTTCCATCCCAACCGTCAGCTGGCTCCACTGCCGCCCCCACTCGACTCGCCAGCCGCGCATCCGGCCGCTCCGCTGCCCTGTACCGACAAGGTCCCCCACATTCCACTCTTGGAATTTCCAGTCGCACGGGCAGCACAAAGTTAGCCTGGCCAGAGCAGCACCCCCATCTTCCTCCAGAGCTCCACCATCTGCCCCCATCTCACCAGATTAGGCTGGGAGAGCAGTACTGAGGAGGATTGTTTAGGGTGGGGATTGGGGAGAGAGGCATGTTGGCGTGGCAGTTTAGACTAAGAGGGTTTTGGGGTCACCACATGAGGGTAATGTTCTCTTTTGTCAGACGTCCAGAGACATGGTAGGGTCTGAATACGATCACTTTAATCTGATGGGTTCTTCTAATGCAGGGTTCTTGCATTGGTGATGGGGTGTGAGGCTTCTCTGCGCACTGATCCTCTTGTGCACACAGCTCTGTGCTAGGGCAGCAAATAGAATTGTGTTGTCTGGTCTCCTGATCTGCCTGGACAGGCAGCAGCCAGTCCTCCCATCAGTGTCAGAGCTCTGTTAGTTGCCCCGTTAGCTGACTGTGTGAGCACTGCTCTAGGTGAAAAGTCAGAGGCTGTTGGTACAGCTGATGGTTGACATGAAACCGGTGGTTTTGCCTGTGTCAGTGAGCAGTGTGCTGCCCCTTGCACTCTGTTACTGCATGCTGATTTGGCCCCAGCTGCATAGGGTTTGATTGGCATTTTGATGCCATTGCACTTCTGTATTCTAGGGGAAGGTGCTACTGCGGGCATAGTGTCAGTGCTGGTGGGAGAGGTTAACACGGGCCAGGATCTGTTATTGGAGAATATTCCAAGTATACAAAGTAAACTTGCCAGCTTATCCTTTGTTCCACACCTCGGCTTGGATGATACTGGCTTTGCCTGCGAGGGCAAGAATGGGTTAAGTCCATAAGGTCTAAGGAGAGTGAAGTAAGTGCTGAAGTCTGTGTCCTCTCAATAGCTGAGTGCGGCTGAAGAAGACGCGTGTCCTGCAGCAGCCCCAGGAGAGAGAAGGCAGAGATAAACAGAGCAGGGGGTTGAGAGCTGAGAGCATTCAGAACATTCCTGTTCCTCGCACGCTCACTCGAGGAGCAAGAACCAGGCAGGGAAACCGCAGGCAGCACGCACAGCACACCAATGTTCACTGTTAACGTCTCATCATCCATGTCCTATGCGGGACCCCCATCTCTCTCTCCCTCCCGGCAGCAGCCAGGCCACAGGAAGAAATGGGACCAAAGGTACTGTTCTGTAATACCACTTAGTCTGAACTGATGCAGGGAAGGGGAGTGGGACCATTGCCCAGGCAGCGAGGAGCATCTGGGAGAGATTTCTGGGCACAGGGTGCGGTGCCTGGCTGGGATGATACCGGAACTGACCGAAAAGTCCTAGCTGTTCCATGCCGGGCATTTCTGCTTGTGCCAAGCCTTGGTATAACCTAGGAGTTAACGATGCTTGTCCTGGAAGGCAGACAGGCGTGCGTGCAGCCCTGGTTAACATCAGCTGGATGTAACGCAGACACAGACACAGAACTGGAGTTAGGGGTTTGTATTGGGGGAACGGGAGCCCTCAGTGTCTGTGGTTTTGAGCAGTGGTGGACGGAGGTTTGTACTGAAGTTTACTCCACTGAAACAACCCCTCCCTGCAGTGGGGCAGGGGGGTCGGTCTGTCAGCAAGACTGCAGGGCACTGGGACTTACAGACTCCAGATTCTGTAAGCAGAAGACTAAACACTCCAGGTTGGACACAGTGGTTTAGATGCCGCAGCCAAACAAACCGCTGTCCCCGCTGTCTGAGAGTTCCTAGGGTCACAGAGAACAAGGCCAGCTGAGAGCCCATGGGTGCCAGCCTGACCCCCTTCCCTGCAGAAATGCCACAATGGTTTAAGGGCTGCTGCCCATGAGCCACAGAGATGACAGCTTTCGGGGCAGGAGGGGGCAGCCTATGAAGTGAGGTCCAGAGGTCCCATCAAGTCCATCTCCTAGGGGCCAGGGCAGGGTTGTTCTCTATTGAACATTTACTAGCATAGTGTCATGAGCAGTGGGACCCCCACCCCTTCCCCTGGAGACAATTCCATAGCTGGCTCTCGTTCCTCGTCAGGGCTTGGCTTGAGACTCTGCCTTCCTTTTTCCTTAATTCTATCACATTCCTCCTAGTGCCTCCTCCCTCCCCCCCGTCCCTGTCCTGCTCACACCATGGGGCCTATGCGGGCCTGGGCGAGAGGCTCCAGCCCAGGCCTAAGCCCTCCTTATACATCCTATTCTTCCTTCTTTCCTTCCTTCTCTTGCTCTCCCTCTCTTCCCGTAACTGTCTCCAAGTGACCCTGGCTCTGGGCTCCCTCCCGGTGTCCCTCGCCGTAAATCCTGCTGCCAGGATGAGTATGTCAGTGAAGGGGGAGAAATCTCCCTCACAGCTCATGATAGTGGAGCCTATGTCTGTCCCGTGGGACTCATGGAAAAGGCTCCCCTGCAGCCTGGCAGCGTATTGCCCAGGCTGTAGCTTTTCTGGAGCTCCATTGTAGTACCCAGAGTCGAAGTCCTTCCCTGTCCCAGCTCCTTTCCTCTGTGCGCAGAGGGGCCTGTTCAGTCCCCTGACAGAATCTGAACCTTTCCTGCACAACCGAACTTGACGTAGGCCATGAACAGGGTTCCACTCTCCATGTCTGGCCTGGGCTGCTCTTTGCATGGCCTCAGGGTGGTTACATTCCATATGTTTTACTTCTCTGAGTAGTGTCCTGCAGAGGGATTACTGCCACTTTAACATGTTCCTCCACAGCAGATGCTCTGGCTTCATTCTTAGCACATGTCCTGGGTATTTCCATCATCTTCCTGGGTAACTTTAGAGATAAAGTGTTGTTAAACTCTCTGATGAATCTCAGCGTTATGGTATAAATTTGTTCCACTGAATGCTTAGTATTTTCCTGAGGCATTTGCTTCTAAGGCACTTAAATGTCTGTCTCTCTGTACCTTTGGTGGATTTCCAGCTTTCACATCCGTATGTTAAGATAGAAATAACATTTGGGCTCAAGATTTGTAATTTGTATAATTAGATTTTCAATGACCAAATCTTGTATTGGCTAGTAAATCAGCATTTCTCAAACTGGGGGTCTTGACCCAAAAGGGGGTCACAAGCCTTTGTAGAGGGGTCATGGTATTGCCACCCTTACTTCTGTGCTGCCTTCAGAGCTGGGCGGCCAGAGAGTGGCGGCTATTGGCCGGGCGATCAGCTCCGAAGGCAGCGCTGTCACCAGCAGCAGCACAGAAGTAATGGTGGCATGGTATGGAGGGAGGGGGTCATCAGAGCCTGAAATATTTTCAAAGGGGGTCCCAGCAAAAAGAGTTTGAGAATCTTTGTGGTAACTGCAGCTGCTGCCTTGCCAATTTGTGACATTACTGCTTTCTGGACATTCCCATTAGCTTGCATGTTACTGCCAAGATACATGAATTGACTCGCTTCTTTCTTCCTTTGCCTTCCAAAGAAATGCTTGAGTTGGTAACTGCTGGGGTTCTTGTTTGATTTGTTTTTTCATAATTAACTATTAATCCCATTTGTTTTGTGATGCTGGACAGTCTGGGTGAACTATCACTTAGAAGGACTATGTCATCCACACTAGGGTACTGTTGCTGAGCCATGTGTTGCCTGTGTTGGATTTGTCTATAAGGTAGTCAATGGCAAAGCCAAACAGGAGAGATGACAGAACACATCCATGCTTGACACCAGGTTCTGTGTTAAACCATTCACTCACATCTGCATTTATTTCACCTGGGCGACCTGCACTCTGCTATAAAGCCTTGATAAAGTTAATTATTTGTGTTAGCCTTCAGTAGCACTTGAAGATGTTTCAGAGTGAATCGCGACAGAAATGATTTTGAAAAGTCCATTCCGTTGACAAGGAGTGGGTTTGGCCAGTCAAGTGCTCTTTGGCTATTCTCAGGGTGAAAGTCTGGCTGGCATAAACTGCCTCCCAGCTCACTGCCAGGCAGCCATAGCCTGGTGGCGTATTGCCCAGGCTGCAGCTTTTCTGGAGCCCCATTATAGTCCCAAGAGTCAGTCCTTCCTTTCCCCAGCTCCTTTCCTCTGGGTACAGAGGCCTGTTCAGCCAGCTGCTGAGCTCCAAACGCCTCCAGCCCTTGGCCCAGATCCTGTGACTGACAGGAGCCCTTGGCACCAGCCTGTTGGATGGTGCAACTCCCAGCACCTGCTCTGTGATTTGCCAGCCTCCTCATTGCTGGCTGATGAGTCGCAAGAGGCTGAGCTTGGGTGCAGGGGAGACTTCAGCCCTGCTGGATTCCAGGTGTGTCAGGAAGCTCTCGTCCTGCTGTGCTCAGTGGCTTGCCTTCTTTCTGCACAGCTGGAAGCACCAGATCCCAGGGCACTGCAGTTGACTTTGTTGGCAGTTGTGCCCTCCTTTCTCTAAATGTCTGATGTCTGTTCACATAGAGAGCCCCGAAAAATCATCCTGCACAAAGGCTCCACCGGACTGGGCTTCAACATCGTCGGGGGAGAGGATGGAGAGGGGATCTTCGTCTCTTTCATCTTGGCTGGCGGCCCCGCCGACCTCAGTGGGGAGCTGCGGAGAGGAGACCGCATCTTGTCGGTGAGTCCTGTCACTGCTGCCAAGAGAGGCCGAGAGCTGCTCTCGCTGTTATAGCTGCATTATGTCTAGCAGTCTGCCTGTCTCTCCTACCTCAGGCATTTACAGAGTGCCTGTCCTCTGGCCTCTAGCAGCTCATTTGAGCTCCTTGTGTTTTGCATCCCTAGTTATAATTCTCAGCAGTGCAGACACAAATCCACCTGACCCTTTCCACAGCAAAATGAGGCTGCCCGGGCAAAGCTGGGAGAGCAAGGCCTGAACACCAGGCCCCCGATTAGAGTCTCAGCGGCGGAGTCATAAGAACATAAGAACGGCCATACTGGGTCAGACCAAAGGTCCATCTAGCCCAGTATCTGTCTACCAACAGTGGCCAATGCCAGGTGCCCCAGAGGGAGTGAAGCTAACAAGCAATGATCAAGTGATCTCTCTCCTGCCATCCATCTCCATCCTCTGATGAACAGAGGCTAGGGACACCATTCCTTACCCATCCTGGCTAATAGCCATGTATGGACTTAGCCACCATGAATTTATCCAGTTCCTTTTTAAACATTGTTATATTCTCAGCCTTCACAACCTCCTCAGGCAAGGAGTTCCACAAGTTGACTGTGCGCTGTGTGAAGAACTTCCTTTTATTTGTTTTAAACCTGCTGCCCATTAATTTCATTTGGTGACCCCTAGTTCTTATATTATGGGAATAAGTAAATAACTTGTCCTTATCCACTTTCTCCACATCACTCATGATTTTACATACCTCTATCATATCCCCCCTTAGTCTCCTCTTTTCCAAGCTGAAAAGTCCTGGCCTCTTTAATCTTTCCTCATATGAGACCCTCTCCAAACCCCTAATCATTTTAGTTGCCCTTTTCTGAAACTTTTCTAGTGCTAGAAGATCTTTTTTGAGGTGAGGAGACCACATCTGTACGCAGTATTCGAGATGTGGGCGTATCATGGATTTATATAAGGGCAATAAGATATTCTCTGTCTTATTCTCTATCCCCTTTTTAATGATTCCTAACATCCTGTTCGCTTTTTTGACCACCTCTGCGCACTGCATGGACATCTTCAGAGAACTATCTACGATGACGCTAAGATCTTTTTCCTGACTCGTTGTAGCTAAATGAGCCCCCATCATATTGGATGTATAGTTGGGGTTATTTTTTCCAGTGTGCATTACTTTACATTTATCCACATTAAATTTCATTTGCCATTTTGTTGCCCAATCACTTAGTTTTGTGAGATCTTTTTGAAGTTCTTCACAATCTGCTTTGGTCTTAACTATCTTGAGTAGTTTAGTATCATCTGCAAACTTTGCCACCTCACTATTTACCCCTTTCTCCAGATCATTTAGGAATAAGTTGAATAGATTGGTCCTAGGACTGACCCCTGGGGAACACCACTAGTTACCCCTCTCCATTCTGAGAATTTACCATTTATTTCTACCCTTTGTTCCCTGTCTTTTAACCAGTTCTCAATCCATGAAAGGACCTTCCCCTTTATCCCATGACAGCTTAATTTACGTAAGAGCCTTTGGTGAGGGACCTTGTCAAAGGCTTTCTGGAAATCTAAGTACACTACGTCCACTAGCCCCCCCTTGTCCACATGTTTGTTGACCCCTTCAAAGAACTCTAATAGATTAGTAAGACATGATTTCCCTTTACAGAAACCATGTTGACTATTGCTCAACAGTTTGTGTTTTTCTATATGTCTGACAATTTTATTCTTAACTATTGTTTCGACTAATTTGCCCGGTACCGACGTTAGACTTACCGGTCTGTAATTGCCGGGATCACCTCTAGAGCCCTTTTTAAATATTGGTGTTACATTAGCTAACTTCCAGTCATTGGGTACCGAAGCCGATTTAAAGGACAGGTTACAAACCTTAGTTAATAGTTCCGCAACTTCACATTTGAGTTCTCTCAGAACTCTTGGGTGAATGCCCTCCGGTCCCGGTGACTTGTTAATGTTGAGTTTATCAATTAATTCCAAAACCTCCTCTAGTGACACGTCAGTCTGTGACAGTTCCTCAGATTTGTCACCTACAAAAGCTGGCTCAGGTTTGGGAATCTCCCTAACATCCTCAGCCGTGAAGATTGAAGCAAAGAATCCATTTAGTTTCTCCGCAATGACTTTATGTCTTTAAGCGCTCCTTTTGTATTTTGATTGTCAAGGGGCCCCACTGGTTGTTTAGCAGGCTTCCTGCTTCTGATGTACTTAAAAAACATTTTGTTATTACGTTTGGAGTTTTTGGCTAGCTGTTCTTCAAACTCCTCTTTGGCTTTTCTTATTACACTCTTGCACTTAAGTTGGCAGTGTTTGTGCTCCTTTCTATTTGCTCTTTCTATGAGTCCAGACAGTAATATATGCAGTCCTGCTGCAGTTCAGTCACAGACACGTGTGTTTTCATTCCCCAGCTCTCAGTGTGCATGGGGAGCTTTGCAATATGAAAACTGAGCAGTTTGGCCAACAAAACCCAGATTCCCTCCCTCAAAGAGTGAGGAGCCCCAAGGTGCAGATGGGGGCAGTGGCACTGTGTGCTCAGGGTGGGTAGCTGTGTGTGGATGCTGCCTAAAAACCATCCTTTCAGCCACACACCAGAGGGATTCTTTAGGGGGGTTCTGAGCTTGGCCTGGCCTGGTCGGGTCCATTCCATCTCTGTTTGGTCCCTGCCACTGGGGTGAGTGTATTGATTCCATGCAGATGAGGCCAGAGCAGATCTTGGGGGGGGCCAGATTTTCCTCCATTCCCTGGCGTTTAAAGAGCCCCACCAATTTATGCCCTTACCTCACAGGGACCGACCACAGATATGACTCCAAAACTGAGCAGCAGCGAACGCTGTAGAGCAAGGTTCGAATTCCCCATCTCAGCCTGACCCTGTTGTTCCTAGCACCACTGTCCAAGCTTTGCCAGGCCAGGGAGGGAGAGGCTGAGGCTAGGAATTACAGCTGAGCCCTGAGGCAGAAATGCAGATTGCCACAATGCTTGGGAGGGGAATGATTCTCTCCGGGTGTGTCTGCACAGCAAGCGAAGATGTGATCATAGAGCAGGGAGGCATACCCACGCGTGCTAGTGCAGGCAACAAGAGTAGTGCAGGTGCAGTGACACGGGCCAGCAACCAGAGCCCAGGCCCCAGGGACCTAGGTGTGTACTCAGCTCACCCATGGGACCACGGCTACGCTTCTAGAGACCTTGGTTCGGACACGGGGGGTCTCAAGGGAGTTTGGAATGAAATCTCCAAGATGCCTTTGTTCACATCATAAAACAACAGTACTTGGCGTAACTGGCCTGGGCTGAAATCGCGACTGCGGAGGCGTGGCTGGAAGTCCAGGATGGGACTAGCCAGAGGTGCCTTGGCAAACCAGTGAGTAGGAAGCTTGCACAGCCCTTGCCTCCACTACCCCTAGCTCTAAGGAGTTTTCTAGTGCTGCTGGAGTTCTGCGTTGCTAGGGAAGACATTAGTCCCCTGGAACCCAGGCATGCCAGATTCCGAGGCATTTACTCTAATGGGGTTCAGTTGGGAGTTGGACTTCGAGCTGAAAAGATCCCCAGATGCAGCTGAGAGTTTGGCCCTGAGCGAGCTAGTAGGAGTGTACTGTCTGGGGAGGAATGCCCTGGTGTCCCCTCCTGGGCAGTGCATGGGGTGGGGCAGGGACTCTCAATCATCTGGATGAAGAAGGACTCTAGTTTGATCTGAGACTCTGTGATTTTATCTAGAGCCGTTTTGGAGAGGGGTCAGTGTGTGTGTGTGTTATTTGTAATGGTTTCCTGTTTGGCCGCTGAAATGGGCGTGTACCGTTCCTATCAGCTGTTGCTTTTACTCAGCCTGTAGTTTGGATTGCTAGTCCTTGTCTACACAGGACAGTGTTTCCAGTATGAGCTAAGGTGTGAATTCAAACTGGTCTAGTTATACTGGTATACTCCACCTTCCCCATGTGGACACACTATACAGATATAAGAGTAACTTTTTACATGTATCAAAGGGGTAGCCGTGTTACTCTGGTTCTATAAAAGCGGCAAAGCGTTCTGTGGCACCTTATAGACTAACAGATGTATGAGCTTTCGTGGATGAATGTCCGCTTAGTTGGATGCACGTCATGTAGCTTATGCTTGGGAAGGGGTTTAAGAAAGCCACTCTTATACTGGAATATGTGCCCACACAGAGGGATTGTAGAACTAGATCAGTCTAACCAGTAAATCTTTTCCCTGTAGATAAGGCCTTAGTGATGGGGAAAACCCTTTTTCTCTAATGCATGTGAATTTGTTACTGGTAGGTTGCAGATATTGGCCTGACCTGCATGGGAGAAATTGTCCCTTCCCCTCAGCCAACTGAAATGCATTTTGCATCCACACACAGAAATATTTCAGTCGGTTGCTGGGGTGTAGCAGTCACTGCAAGTTAACCCAGAATTTGTAGAGGTGACCACCAACCGAGTTTCAATCACTGCAGTTTCAATCAACCCAGAACATCTTGCTGGCACAGAGGAATGTCAACGCTGACAACTGTCACCTTTACCTTCAGAGCTGTCAGCTCCCTCACAGGTTTCTTTCAGTTCACCAGCAGGCAGGCCAGGGGAAAATGGGTATATTCACAGGACAACTCCCTCCTTCCAAGAGTGAGGAGTCCTAAGGTGCAAACAGGGGCAGTAGCACTGTGTGGATATAGAACCCCGAATGGGGGAAGTGAGCACCTTCCCTGGGCTGTATAGGGGGTGAGTGAAGCCATCTTCCCTCTGCACTATTCTCAACCAGCAATCTACTTGTGGTAGCCAAACTGCAACCTGTAGCGAGAGAGAGAGAGCTGTGCAGGTGTATTGCTGGCTAGGACTCGAGTCTGGGGTCAAGCTATAAATGGGGGGTTTCTAGTGGTATTGCAGAGGGGTCAGAGAAGGAACTTGGTCACTGATCAACAGTTGGATCGCTTGCTTAGCATCTCAGGGAGACGTTAGCTAAGGGGGTTATTTTTGGAAAGGGCTTCTGAGCAGACTTGAGAGGAGGGAGAGAAGCGTGTCTCAGTTGGTGTGCTGAGGACAGTTCAAGGCACTGTGGCACTCAGCTGCCCTATCAATAACTAACTGGATTCCCTCATTTGTGTTTGGTCAGGTAAATGGTGTAAATCTCCGGAATGCAACTCACGAGCAGGCGGCAGCAGCTCTGAAACGGGCGGGGCAGACAGTGACCATCATCGCTCAGTACAGACCTGAAGGTAGGAAATTGCTGAGTGCTGACACCCGCTTAAGGCCTGGCTGAGGGCCCCCTTCCTTATAGACTAGCCCCAGCCAATCAAATCAAGGGCCCCAGCTCCAAGGTGATCCATAGTCTGTGGCTATGTCACCCTGGCTATTAGATATGGGGCTGGAATGCTAAGTCTAAAGGCTCTTCAGCTGAAATTGCTCCCCACTCGATGGATGCTGCCCAGTGTTGTCATTGGCCCACCTCTGTCAGGAAACATATGTTCCTCCTTGCACTGATATTCCAGCGGCCCCTCCTTTTTGTCCATGTATGGAATTGGAAGCACTGGCAGCTACGCCTAGTGGTGACTTTGGCAGACGTTCCTGGCTCTCAAGTAGTCTGTGAAGTTTACATTTCTCCATGTTCTAGAGGTCAGGCTTAGACTGTGTATAGAGACCAGGACACACTGTGTCCCTGACATGCTTGTTTTTCTTGCCATCACATCTGGCTGATGCTATGGTTCAGCTGAAGTCACAAGGTCGTTTGGGTTTGCAGTCCCCTATCATCCTCTAGTCAGAGGTGTAGAACCATCCTGAGTGCAACTGGAGAGTGTCCACCACTGATGGCTAAGAGTGGTGCTTTTATTGCACCCGCCACCCCTGCCCTTCTTGGTGTGCCATCCACTCCTAAGTTGTCACTTTGAGGTGTCAGATCCTGGTGCAGATTCCTCACATCAAGACCGGCCTCTCTTCCAAAACTGCCTATAAGCCCAACTCTGAATCAGTGTGGAAGGCCTAGAATGATGAGCCCGCCTACCTACACTGCCCACAGGGATTCAGCAGTCAGCGGGTGCCAGCTTAGATTATACTGCAGATGTTGGGCTAGCCTCTACTTAAGGTATCCTCAGAGGACAATGACATGGCAGTGGTCCTAGGCCAGACAAGGACACTCACCTCATGTATCATTCCTGATTCCCTCAGCCTTAAGATTGGTAGCATGTTCACAGACTATTTACAGTCTGCAGGGAACTTTCAAATTTGTGGGAACGTGGGAAAGTGACTCAACTGCTTTACCATCCCTTGTTATATCTGGCACAGTGGAGTCCTGGGGAAGTAGTCAGATGTTTTTGAGAGAGATTCAGGTGTTTAATAGAGCAAGTAGCAGTGTCTTCTCTCCAGGTCAGCATGGCTCACTGGCCTGAAATACTGGTGTTTAATAACTTGTTACAACTGGGAACCCTCATCCTGCTCAGGGTAATCCAGAGTCCCTGCAAAGTAGCAGGACTTCATGTGTTCGGAAAATCTATTGGAGCAGCCCCTGCCAGGTGAAGCAAGGGGCCATGGAGTAGATTAGGGGTGAAATTGGAGCCAGAGGAGAAATTCTGAATAACTCTCATTTACAGCCAATCTAAAATCCTACAGTCCCAGCAGGCCATACTGAGTATGTCTACGTTGCAGCTGGGAGTGACCCATCCAGCCTAGTTAGACAGACTCAAGGTATTGGGGCTGAAGCTAGTGTGCTAAAAATGGCAGCATGGACATTGCACTTTGGGCTCCCAAGATCATCTGACTGCTTAGGCCTGAGAGCCAAGCTGCAGGCCAGGCAGCACTGTGCACACTGCCCTTTGTAGCACGCGGTCTAGCTAAAGCTTCACTAGCTGGAGTTTGTCTCATTCCCAGCTGTAAACTCTTCTGCCAGGGGCAGCAGCCTGTTCTGGGAAGGGAAGGGAAGGTTCAACAAAACAGACATTCCTGTGTCATTTCTCATGTAATAACTTAGTTTTGCTCCAAGTCACTAGACAGCTCTATACTCTGCACCCTGCAATTAACTGACACCTCAAGGGCCCTTCACTGACTGTGCCCACTCGCAGCGGGTTTGTCCTCTGTGCCCTGCAGCCTGCTCGTCTCGCAGCTCCGCTCTCCGGGCTGCTCACGGGCTGTGGAGCTTTGGGGACCAGGGCCATCCTGGTCCGCAATCAGCACCAGCAGCGCCGAGTCCGTCAGCCTCCGGGCAACTGGCCGAGGCTGGACTGCGCCCGGGGGGAACGGGGCCCGGACACCAGGCAGCGCCGTGTAAGGAAACGGCGCCTCTTGCGGGAAGGGCCCGGACAGCGGCTGTGGCAGCGGACAGTCCCTCTGCTGCGGGGGAACGACTGGCAAGTCCCCGTGGCGCTGGAGCCCAACTTTCCGGGACTCGCCCGCCCGCCCGCGGGGAAGTGTTACTGCCCGAGCTGCCGGCTGAGCCGCTCGCTCCCCTGAGCTGCCCCGTGCCAGCCGGGGGCTGCTGCGCGGCGTGTGAGAGCGGCCCGCTCGCCCGGCCCGGCCCGGCCCCCCCGGCTGTGACAGCAGCGCGAGCGCGGCCTCGCACCGATTTAGTTCCTGTGGCGCCAGTCTGCGTGTGAACGCCCGGCCGGACCCCGCCCCCCTGCTCCCCCGCCGGAGCACGAGCCCGGGGGGCGGGGCCTGCGGTGCGGCGCTGGAACCGCCTCCCCAAGCGCCGCCGGCTCGGGGGCGGGGTCGGCGCGCGGAGGATCCGCCCGGCGCGCTGCGGGGGGGAGGGCAGCGCCGGGCCGGCGAGACGCCTCGCGCCGCCTGCGGTATGGGCGGGGCGTCGTATGTAAAAGACAATGTCGGTGATAGGCCGAGCCCGTGGGGCGGGGCTTGGATGGGGCGGGGCCGAGGTAGTGAGCGGATGCTGATTGGAGCGAGTCTGGTCTGGGGGCGGAGCCGCCACCGCAGCCTCCCGCCCACGCGGCTTTGTGTCCGGGGCTGGGACTCGGGAGCCGGGCTGGGCTGCCATGGGGCTCGGGGCCGCCTGGGATCCCGTCTGCTAGGTGAGCTGGGCCGGGCCCTTCCCCCCGCGGGGCTCCCCCTGGGCGACTTCCCCTGGGCCCCTCCCCCCGCGGGGATCCCCTAGTCCTTGCCCCCCTCAGCCCCCCTCACCTTGGGAGGCTCCCCCTGGCCCCGCCCCTCAGCCCCCCTCACCTTGGGAGGCTCCCCCTGGGCCCCCCCCTCAGCCCCCCTCACCTTGGGAGGCTCGCCCGGGCCCCTCCCCCCGCAGGCCTCCCCCTGGACCCGGGCCCCTCCCCCCGCTCAGCCCCCCCTCACCTTGGGAGGCTCGGCTTGGGCCCCTCCCCTTCACCCTCTCAGGCCGCTTCACCGGGTTGGCCTGGGCCCCACCCCTTCTTGTTTCCCCCCCACCCCACCCTGGGGGGTACAGCCTGTGGCCCCCTGTTGCGTTGAGCCTCCCTCCCCCCGCAGCCCATTCCAGGGGGCTGCACCTCAGAGCCCACCTGCCTGGCCTGTAACCACTCTCTCCTTCCACGGGCTGGGCTCTCTTGTCCCCCTAGCTGGCCTGGCACGGTTGGGCTGTGTCTGTAGGAATGAGCTGATTGCCAGTGAACTGACAGTCTCTAGCAGAGGCACCAAAGAATCCTGTGGCACCTTATAGACTAACAGACGTCTCTAGCAGCTCTTTGCCTGCTGGTCTGGATGTCCCACAAGCATCACTTCCGGACACTGACTGGCCAGCACAGATGTGTGGGGTTTAAGGGCCCTGGTGATTTCCTGGGTAACAAGGCCATAGCATTTCACTCAATGGTTTCTGCGTCAAACCCACATCTGCTAGTTGAGTTGGACTGTATCTTTTAGAAAGACATCCAGGTTTGATTAAAAACGTGTATAGATGGGGAATACACACTGTCCCAAGGTAAATTGATCCAATAGTTAGTTTTTCTTGATGTGAAAAATTTACATTTTATTTGTTCTGATTTTTGTTTTAACTTCTTTCTGTCATTGGATCTCCTCCTGCCATTGTCTGATAGATTAGCTTAATCCACTGGATTAAGTTAAACTGGAATAAAGCACACTCAACTCCATATGTGGACACTTCTTCGGAATTCAGGAATAGCTGTTGCACTTTAAACTCTCACCCTACCTTGATCTGAATGAACTTTCAAGTGTAGGCAAGTTCTAAAGTCCAGCATTTGATGATAGTTCATTTTTGTAGCAGAGCATAGATGCTCTTAATAAAATGCAGTTTGTACCAGTGAAACAGTGTTTTTGCCAGTATAGCTTCTACTGGTTCCCTAAACAAAATAAGCTGCCAGTAGCAGCATGTGTTGTTAGTATAACTGTGTCTGGAATGATTGTGCAGGTACATAAATGTCATTTAAAAAATCATGCCAATAAGTGACATTTAAAGGTGCGTTAGCTGGTTGTATTGTAGCCTGGGATGCGCTAGGCTTTAGCTCTTCCAGTTTATGCAGTATCTTCACTGCCAAAAACAAGTGATCTCCCTGTAAAAAAAATAAAAATAAAAGTAATCTAACTTGCGGTAGCTATCCTGCCGTAAAATCCTAATGGAGACAAGGCACAAGTAGATTTCAGCGTGTCCTGAAGTGAGCACTGTATCCCAGTCTCTATTGGGCATGTCTTGTAACCTGGCAGAAACCTTTGGGTATCCTGCAATAGTGTAATTTCTGAGCTCTTTGGGTTTAGCCTACTGTCTTTCTCCTGCGTGTGGGGGTGATGGGTGCAGGGCGAGGGGATGGTTAAGTGACATGAGCTCTTCTGACCCCTGAAGACTGCTACTAGTGCCCCTTGCTGATGCTCAGCATGGCTTTGAAAGAGGATGGGGACGTAATGGGCTTTACAAACACATTGAATAGTTGTACTTCCTTAGAGGGCTCTTTTGACATCTGGGGATGTACGCAGAGCTGCCATTTCTGGGGAGCACTGGGGCTATTCCTGTCTCTGAAGCAGGTGCTGGAGTGGCTGTGTCAACAGTGAAGAGATACTCTCTGATGCCACAGCTGGTGCTGCTTGGTGAAATCTGGAATCTCTGTGCTGTTTGGGAGTCAATACTGTTGGTTCTTTCTCTGTTTACTGGAAGCAGAGTTTGTCGGGGAGACTGAGTGGGGGTGCAGATGTTTTGTTTCTGTGACAGGAACAGTAAATATAGTGCCACGGTGATGCTGAGGAGAACTCCCATGAGATCCTGTGGCAAGGCGAAGCTTGCCGACTGCCCAGGAGATTGGGCACAGAAGAGGAAGAGCTGATCCTGCTAAGTATGTGGCTCTCATCCCTACTTAGTAATGTGCTAACCTTGTAGCTGCTGTAGGCCACGGAATAAGCTGTCCCTGAGCATGCTGGGCTAGGTTGTTTCTCTCCTGGCTGCTGCCACAGGGGGACAGCTCTTAATATATTAGTCAGTTTTTAATATGAAAGCAGTTGGTTCTGAAAAGTCCAAAAGAGGCTGGAGGTCTGTGCTCAGGGGCTGGATCCTTGTGAAGCTTGAGCAGGTGGTAGGAATCTCTCTTTAAAAGATGCTAATTAAACATTGTTTTTAAAATTAACAGATTTGCCTTTAATCCCTTTACAAAGGTGTTAGCAGCCAAGTGGTGCTGCCTGTGCCAGGCTGAGTGGCAGCTATTTAGCAAGGCAATTAATCCGAACTGTCCCTGAAAAAAGGGAACAGTTGGGTTCTGACACCTGACTTTGCATGTTGCTGGGCAAGGCAGCTGTTAGTTATCTACTGACCCGCTGGAAAGAATAAGGACAGCTGCCCTATGTCAGAACTGTGGACCATCCTGTCTGGGCACCAACAGACACAGGATGCTTGTAACTGAATGTCCTCATTAGCCATACAAATGGCTAATGCTTTGTTCAATCCTGCTGAGCTTTTGGCCGCCATGATATTTGGTCACAGTGAGTTCCATGTTCCATGTATTGTGGCTTTAAAATACGGATTTTCTTGTCAGTTTTAAACGATTCCCTTTGATTTCATTGTGCCCTTATTCTTGTGTTATGGGTGTAATAGGGGCACCCAATCTCCCTTCTTTGCCATTCTTCTATACATTTCTATCACACCCCCTCTTAGTTTTTGTCCTCTCTGACCTCTTTATTCCTTTTCTCTTCCTATGGAAGGCTTTCCAGGTCATTGATCATTTTTGTTGCCTTTCCTTCTGTTTCTTCTCTCTCATTTCCAAAGCAGGTGGTTTGGGGAAATGTTCATGTGATTCCTTCTTCTGCCACAAAGCCCATCTGTGAATTGAGGTGCAGAGGCTCTCCCCAGAGAGGAGCATTTTGTGCAGCCCAAGGAGTATGGCATGTGGTGGTGTTTCAGGAAGCACTTTGTGCTCCTGTATTTCAGGTTCAGTTTGCAAAGTGAGATTTGGCAAAGAAACAAGCAGGTGTGGGCTGAGCGTTTCTTAAATGTAGGAAAAGGCAGAGTGAGATTTTAAAATAAGCAGCTGGTCACAAGGCTATATGTTGTTGGGGTCTGTAGCCCATGGCCTTCATGTACTGTATGTTATGTGTCAAGTGTCATAATATGTTGGCCTCAGGCACACACTTGCATTAAAGACCATTAGAATGATCTGTTGTCTGCATGGAGAAAAGCAATGATATCTCTAGAAAAATATTAGGTATTGAAGAGGTAAGCGAAGCCCTAGGCTGCTGAGGCCAGATTCTGAATGGCTCCGTGACCCATGGACTTCCTCTGGATCAGAATCTGCTTGTGCTTTGTTGCTTTCAATCCAGCCTAGGCAGAGAGGACAGTTTAGTATTTGGGTGTGTGGGATCCTGCCTATAACTAAAACCAAAAATGGAAGACCTGGCTTTCTGAGGCAGTTAGGATCTGTTTAACTCATGGGAGGTGCAGGGAGGCCATCCTTTGAGAACAGTTAGAAGGCAACAGATCAAAGCTAAGAGTAGTAAGCTGCTAACGTGGATAGGCTGATGTAGTGAGTATCCCAATGCCTCCTCCTAGGGATGGCAATAAGTTAAAGGAAATGCAAAATAATATGTCCAGACATTCAACAAAATCACATCAGCATTACAGATGATAGACTGAGAGCTCAGAATTGGGACCCTAAGGACAACCCTAGAGAAGGAGAAACCAGTCAGAATGGCACTGGTAGCAACAGTGGTCCCTGCTTATGCACAAATAAAAGGGAACAGTAAACCAAGGAGCAGATGTGAACCCATGATTGCAATGGGCATGGACACAAGACACAGGCATTTAGAAAGCAGTGGATATGAACTGCCCCTATTCAGAGCCTCGCAATGCAGGCCCATAGGAAGGAGCTGGCAGAAACTTACCCTTATCAGCAGAGATCCAGGATCTGCAAACTTATCCCCTCCAAACCCTGTATGACTGCAGGAGAGGCTTGGGGTGCTTGTTCAGGGCTGTGGTAAGTGAATGCACCCTTGCCCATGCTTATGAATGCCAGAGCTTAGACACAGAAATTCTGGATTAGTATTGACACTTAGTCACTTACACAAATTGTTGGGATTTGGGCATCTTCTTAATGCCAGGTATTCTGTTTCTCCTCACCCCAAACAAACAGATCAAAGATAAAATCGTGGTGAGGCAAGTTACTTCTGTCTTCTAAGCAGCTGTGCATAGAGATGGGAGCTTGGTGCCTTTGGAGGTTACCTCAAGTCTTCTAAAAGAAAAAGCCACTTCTATGTGCTGTTCGGTGTTGCAATTCTAAAAGAAGCCCTCTCATGTTTTGTATCTCTTCCTGTCAGCTTTGTGTTCCATGGGCACAAAAGCCAAGATTTTGACAATGCCATAAATATCCATGAAGGAGTTATTGTCAGGCATGTAACCCATGCCAGGTGTGCCCTTCATTTTTCAAATTTAAGAACTTTGCTGTGGTGACTCTTCCTGCAGCTGACTTCAGAAGAGAACGGGAAACCATGGAGTCGGTACAGTGATGACGTTTTTTTAGAAAGTCACATGGCATTTCTCAGCATCATGCTCAGTCCCTCTCCTCCAAACATACCGAGTGGTCAGTGCCAGAGGTGCATGCTGGATGCAGTCAGGGGAAATTAATGCATTAACCCCGAAGTTCAAAGGGAGAAAAAGTAACAGCAATAAAATAAGTAACTTTTAAAGCAGAAAAAAATCACTGACTAACTTTAGCACAAGGCAAGTCACAGGTTCCGTAAGTGAAAGCAAGGGACCCTTTCTTCCCTCTGCAATGAGGCTGCACATGTATGGGGTCCCAGAACAAACAGACCTGTTCTGTGGGGTTTGAGGCTGTGGCAACGTACTTAGCAAGCCTTCCCACATCTCCTCGGAGTGCCGTGTCCCTTCTCTGGCTTTGCAGGCAGATGTAGCCGGCCCGTGCCCTGCTGAGGTTCATCCATCCTGGCCAGCACTTCCTGCTAGAAATAGTCATTATGGGTCCTGTTGAGTTTTGCGACTCTAGGTATGATTCACAGTCACTTCCTTGCCCACTGTGTCTTCGGTCTTTTGGGTTGTTGGTTGGCTCTGAGCACAACTCCCATGTGCAGGGCTCCTTGTATCCTCAGGAGGGGCTCCTTCCCAGCTTTTACTGTCGCCTTACTGAGACTCTTCTTCTCTTTGCTCACATGGCTCCTTGATGGCTTTCATTTCCTCCCTTTTCACTGTTTCCTGGTGTCCTAGAAAGCTGTTCAGTGAGTGCTGTTGACAAGTTCCCTTTGGGAGTCAGTGGAGAAGCCTAGGTTGGTAATCTGGGGGGTGTATGTGTAATTTAGTATCACCAGCTAAGGGTCCAGTGTCATAGTAGCTGAAATCCAAGAGAGCCCTTTTATACTGGGCCAGAGACCCACAGTCTGCAGGGTGCAACATTCTTCATGAAGTGACATTTAGTGGGAGGGAGATTCTGGGCCCAGTCACTTGCTCAGGTTGACATGCAGGGCTTTGCTGCTCAGTACAGGAAGCTGCTTACTTGCAGTTCGGCTGCAGGTTGCACAGAACTGCAGGAAACTGCAAACAGACATGAAGATCTAACTCCATGGTTCTCAGACTTTTGTATTGATGATCTCTTTCACACAGCAAGCCTCTGAGTGTAGCCGCCCTTATAAATTTAAAACACTTTTTTATATATTTAACACCATTATAAAGGCAGGAGGCAAATTGGGGTTTGGAGTGGAGGCTGACAGCTCACGACCACCATGTAATAACCTCTTGACCCCCTGAGGGGTCCTGACCCCAGGTTGAGAACCCCTGATCTAACTTAAACCCAGATGTTTGGCAGGCGGTCCCAGCCCCTGATCTCAACAGATCCATACTAAATCATCACAGCCCACATGATACGGGAGGCCCTGTACTGCTCTTGCACACTTATGGGACTCCTGGCAAGTCCTGCTTCAGCCACAACTCTGGCACTGATGAGTGGCAGTTGTGTCCTGGGGGATTGCTTTTTCTGGGGGCTGTTGAGTTAACACCTAACTGCTTCGCTGTTTTCACTTCGCTCACTGAGGGCTTGTCTACATCAGAAAGTTGCAGCGCTGGTGAGGGAGTTACAGCGCTGCAACTTTGAAGGTGTACACATCTGCAGGGCACCACCAGCGCTGCAACTCCCTGTTTGCAGCGCTGGCCGTACTCCCGTTTTGTCTCGGGTGTAGAGGATCCAGCGCTGGTGATCCAGCGCTGGTAATCCAATGTAGACACTTACCAGCGCTTTTCTTGACCTCCGTGGAAGGAGGAAGCCTCTGGTAATCAAGCTGGTCTCCTTTCCCGGTTTGCTCTCTCGTTCCCGGAGCCCAGAGCAAGCAGGTCTCCTTCCCTGCGGTTTGCTGGGTGGCTCCGGGAACGCGAGAGCAAACCGCGGCGAAGCGGGTCTCCTTTCCCGGTTTGCTCTCTCGTTCCCGGAGCCCCGAGCAAGCAGGTCTCCTTCCCTGCGGTTTGCTGGGTGGCTCCGGGAACGCGAGAGCAAACCGCGGCGAAGCGGGTCTCCTTTCCCGGTTTGCTCTCTCGTTCCCGGAGCCCCGAGCAAGCAGGTCTCCTTCCCTGCGGTTTGCTGGGTGGCTCCGGGAACGCGAGAGCAAACCGCGGCGAAGCGGGTCTCCTTTCCCGGTTTGCTCTCTCGTTCCCGGAGCCCCGAGCAAGCAGGTCTCCTTCCCTGCGGTTTGCTGGGTGGCTCCGGGAACGAGAGAGCAAACCGCGGCGAAGCGGGTCTCCTTTCTCGGTTTGCTCTCTCGTTCCCGGAGCCCAGAGCAAGCAGGTCTCCTTCCCTGCGGTTTGCTGGGTGGCTCCGGGAACGAGAGAGCAAACCGCGGCGAAGCGGGTCTCCTTTCCCGGTTTGCTCTCTCGTTCCCGGAGCCCAGAGCAAGCAGGTCTCCTTCCCTGCGGTTTGCTGGGTGGCTCCGGGAACGAGAGAGCAAACCGCGGCGAAGCGGGTCTCCTTTCCCGGTTTGCTCTCGCGTTCCCGGAACCCCCCTTGAAGCCGCCCAACAGCGCTGCAGTGTGGCCACATCTAACACCACTTGCAGCGCTGGTTGCTGTAAGTGTGGCCACTCTGCAGCGCTGGCCCTATACAGCTGTACTAATACAGCTGTAACAACCAGCGCTGCAAAACTTTAGATGTAGACATGGCCTCTATGTGTTTACCATAGAAACAACAGTCCTGTAGGGGAAGGAGTGCTACGTTCACAATAAACAGGAGCCCACATGGAATTGTAACTAAGGCCATTAACACCCAGGCTCATTATTCCGCTGTAGGGGTGGAGAGGCAGAGAGAGATGCAGACAATAGTCCAATGGATTTCTAATCCTAGAGCAGCATGGTTTGGGGAGTTTCAGTCCTTTCAGGCTTGCTGTGGGAAGAATTCCGAGCACAGAGATTTCTCCAGGGTGGGTGTGGGGGTAGCGTTGCCCTGCGACCTCAAGGGACAGATCTCTACTTCATGTAAGCCTGCCTGGCAGAGGAATGGCTCTACAGGCTCTTTACCAAGGTGTGAAGTAGAAACAATAAATCCTCCCCCTCTCTTAATGCAGGGCTTAGTGCCCCTAATTCCCTGGCTCAGCTCCCTAGTGAGACTTTGTGTACAACAGCGACATTTAAATGGAGAGGCAATCTTTCCAGTTACCATTTTGTCAGATGATGTGTGTGTTCTCTAACAGCCTGCATGAGAGCCTGGGATGGATGGGGAACCACAGTAAGTCTCCTGCTCCTCACAGGTGTGTTGGGGTCTAGCTTGCAGTGTCCAGTTCATGCTGGTAGCCTCTCAGCTCCCAGGCCATGAGCAGGTCACTCCCCAGCTACCTAGCCACTGAGCAAAGGTTGATCTGACAGTCCCATGAGGTCCTCAGCCAATGACATACCAATTGAAGCTGGGTCCGAGAGCACATGCACTTGAGTGAGTGCATCCTGGGCCTTTCCCACCAGCCATACACCCTCCTCACAATGGAACCACAGCTCTGACTCCTCCAATCAGGCCTCGACTTGCTGGCCAGCCACCCGTTCCTTCCTGGGCTGGCCTTTCTTCTCCTCTGTTCTTTTCCCGCGCTCTATGCCCCTGCCTAGTGTGCTGTTTTTACGTATGTTACAGGGTGTTCCCACCCTGGTCACTTGGCACCCTCTCTGAGAAGGGCTGAGCATGGAGAAGAGGGCTTTGCTACTGCACTGCTTGTCGAGCAAGTGTGTCAGGCGAGTGGGAGCCCCTGCAGGAGAGACCCAGGCCCTGCCCAGCTGTTCCCTCCCAGGCTGTGATGGGCAGCCTGGCTGGGGATCCGGGGCCTTCACTGGGCTCAATATGTGCTATTCTTAGCTAGCTGCTCAAAATAAAACCAGTGTTGCTGAACTAGGGTGGCTGCAGGTATTGTAGCGCCCTCCTTGCTTATCTGTCTGGCTCCCACTTGCTCCAAACCAGTACCAGCCCCCGGCTGCCTCGGGCTCTCTGTTTTACCTCCACTCGGCTTTGGGCTCTTTGACCCTGGTGCGGGGCTTGGAAGCTATGCAGTGCACTGCGAATGGGAGTGGCGGAGCTGACATATCAGGAATGCAGGACTTTGCAGGAAAGAGAGCTCTGAGTGGTGGGTTGGAGGTGCAGGGTCAGAGCACCTTGGTAACCTGGGCTCTTTCCAGAACCAACATCTTTACTGCCTCTCTAGGCAGCTGGAGAGCCAGTCATTGCCTGCGGTCCTGAGCAAACGCTGGTCTAGTCTGCTCTAGTGCAGGGGTGTGTCTGTGGACACTGCTCAGCTCCTTGGCCTTTGCTGTGGCTAATGGTTACCTGGCTGGCAGCAGCAGGGAGAGAGGGAGTTGGGAGCTGGAGTACTCCCCTCCCCCCCCAATCCCTGCTAGTGAGCTGTTCCACACTGATCCTGCTTCTAGTTAATATTAAACCTGCCCCTGCCCCTTTCCAGCTGTTTGACTCCTTCTAAACCAAGCCATTGGCTTTCTCTGGCAGGAGTTAGGTTCATCTGTCAGCAGGCAGAGAGGGTTTGTGTGTAACAAGGGCTGGGAGGTCCCTGATCAACTCAGGACAGCTTGTGGGAAAGGCAGGGAGTTGGACTCCTTCCTCTAGTGACGTGGGAGACACGCTGTGACCCAGTGGAGTGCTTGGGGGTATGTGCAGGGTGGTGCTTCTCTGAAATGGGGGGATGCCATGTTTCATCTGGCTCCTCCAACAGTGGCAAGACCGAGCTAAGCAGAGGGGGCATCTGATGGGGATTCTGGGGTAGGAAGCCATGTGTGACCCACAGATAATGTTCTAGCCTGTTATAGGCATGGGCAGTAAGTGCTGGGTCTTGGAGTCTTGGTCTGTCATTTCACTAGGAACACTGCAGCAGCTGGCTGGATCGCCAACATTGCTTGTTAGCCTCTCCCCGAAGGGACAGACAGACATCTACTGTCCCGGGAAACTCAATGGTGACTAGTTCCACTTACATAAAAAGGCAATTGCTGGGCCCCAAACTGCTGCTTCATCTTCTGAGGGCAAAACCAGAAGGCTTCCCCTTAGATTTGGGTAACTGAAACCAAAATAACCAACTGGGTTGTACTGGGCTGTTTGGTGTCAGCCTGTATGTGGCTCTTTGACTTTAACTGAAATTTGCAAAAAATCAACTTCCTGATTAAAAAGCAGATGATGGAGTTCGAGTGTTCTCGCAGCAAATGACTATCCTGGCCTCTTGTCAGCATATACATAAGAACGGCCGTACCGGGTCTGACCAAAGGTCCATCCAGCCCAGTATCCTGTCTACCGACAGTGGCCAATGCCAGGTGCCCCAGAGGGAGTGAACCTAACAGGCAATGATCAAGTGATCTCTCTCCTGCCATCCATCTCCATCCTCTGACAAACAGAGGCTAGGGACACCATTCCTACCCATCCTGGCTAATAGCCATTAATGGACTTAACCTCCATGAATTTATCCAGTTCCCTTTTAAATGCTGTTATAGTCCCAGCCTTCACAACTCCTCAGGTAAGGAGTTCCACAGGATGACTGTGTGCTCCGTGAATAACTTCCTTGTATTTGTTTTAAACCTGCTGCCTATAAATTCCATTTGGTGAAAGGCAGTGGAGATCTGCCTTTCCAGGCTCTCTCTTTGATTTAAAACACTTGTAATGAAACCTAGTGAATAACGCTTCTCTAGAGAAGGGGATGCCCTATGGCTGGAGTAGTGTCTTGTCTTTGTCTCATGACATTCTGTTCAGCTTTTGCTGAAGTAGAGTGTTAAAAAAATTGCCAGTTTCCTTTTTACTTTTCTGTTCCTTAGGAAAACTGTGGCAGCCTGTCAGAATAACTTAACATGAACACTGTAAGGCAGGACTCCAGCTGCTACTGGAGCAGCAACACATGCTATGCTGGCAATACTTTGGAGCTTTCAGCTCACCTATAGCAAGTGTGGGGCGAGGAGGGGGCAAGCCAGACCCAGCAGCCTAAGTTCCCTTTCTGGGGACACCACATGGCAAAGGAGCTCCTGCAGCTCCGAGGTAGGGGAAGAGAGAGAACTAGCCCAGGCTCCCCCAGTCATCCCGTGGAAGCCCATTTTCCCTTGTTTGGGCAAAACAAGTTTACTTCCTGAGGAGTTGGCTGGGGGACTTTCTTGACTTTATAAAATCCTTATGACCTTCTTTTGAATATCGTGTAGCTTTGGGGTGTCGTGCAACCCAGCAGAGCTTCAGAGGCCTGTTCTGTGCATCTCCAGCTCAGACCCTTTGTTTTTTAGCCTCACTCTGGCAGTTCAGTATAAAAAGGTTGTTCCAGGAATGCCGCCACTGCGCAGTTAAGTGGGTGGAAAGTCAGGAAATGCCAAGAGTTCAGGTTGCATAACCCTAACCCCGCCCCCTTTGTGCATTGGTGTTGATATGGTAGTCTTTAATTATGTTGTTGCATACTGTTATTCAGATGCCACGTAATACGCATCTTTTTGTACAGCTTTGCTATACATGTGCAGTATCTTGTAGTTGTGTATGCCAGGCAATCAATTCATGAAAGCTTTGTGAAGAAGTAGTACAGAGAACGCTGTTTATGTACAGTGTATGACAGAAGTTACAACATACTCATGGTCAAAGTTCTGTGGTGTAGGTAGGCCCTGGTCCTGTACAGAGCCCCATTGACTTCAGTGGGGCTGTGCTGACACGACACCGTTCGCCCATACGCAGGTCACTGAAATTCCACGAGTCTCAGCTATGAACTTAGCTCTGCAGCTAACAACCTCTCTCAGCTCCTGAACTGCATGCAAGGATGGCTGTGCTGCTGGCTTAACAAGAAAATAAGTAACACGTAATTACCATAGCTACCTTATAGCGAAGAGGGCTTGTCTAAAAAAGTCTGCCAGTAAAGATAAGGTTGAACCATTCTGACAGAAATCGCATGAAATTACAAGGGTACGAAGTGTCTCATGCTCTAACGTAGGTATGTGTCTAAGGTTAGTAAAAACTGTTGTGCTGATGTATTTGAGAGAGTGCATGACCATGTAAACTATCAATGTACCTGCACAGGGGACAAAATTAAAGGCACGCCATCAGCTTACACACCATACAGTGACTGAATTTTCCCCTAATACTTTTAACGAAAACATGTTAACATCAGGGGGCACGAAAACTTAAAGAAGAGGACCAATATTTCTCTGTCCTCCATGTGTTTCCTGTGTGTGACAGCATGATGTGTCTGGTCAGTGTCTCTGCTTCCCCTGTTGTCTGTGTGGAGATCTCACAGCGAGAGGGGAGAGGAGAACATCATAGAGAAGGGAAGTGTGTCTGGAAAGGCTCAGGTTGACTGGGGTCTTGCACAGGACCTGAAAAGACTCTTCAGTCTGTTTAAAAAAAAAACAAAAAAACTCCTAGATTCAAGTTGCTTCTGTTCCTTTGGCGTTTGCTGACTCTTGCATGTTTAACCATTCAGCCCTACCATTATATGGCTGTAGTTTTTGGGCTGGGTTAGTACTTTGTGAGGAGGAAACTGGTGCAGCAAAAGGTAGAACACAATAGCAACATGACCATTAAAAGAAGGGAGAGAGTCTGGGAGATAAATGCTGAGTCTAAACTGCATTGCAAGAAACAATGGTGTCCCCCTAAAGCTATTAGAGCAGTAGCTCTGCTTGGTGCTCCAGGTCCTAGTGCATTTCTAAGGATGTCTTCAGCTCTAGCAGCAGCTGCCCCACCTTTTTAGGAAGAAAACAAAAGGACATCACTTGCTAAGTAGCTGCAGTAGGCCTGTTACCAAGGAGGAGACTCTGTGGGAGCCCTGGGCTGCAAAGCAGGAAGAATTCAAGCCACGGTGCAGCACTTGCATTGGGGAGTATAGTCGTCTCCCCACATACAACCTTTAGGTTCCCTGGTTCCATTTCTCTCTCCTCCTCACCCTGCTCAGGATTTTTCTTGCACTGATCCTCCCAACTGAGGAAGGCTGGGAGGCAGCTCTGCTCTGTGAATCAACCAAAGAATGGTTAAAACATAAGAGTTCCCCTACCCCCACATGACCTGAGCACGCTCTGTGTGCTGTGCTCCCCACCCAGCCGAGGCAGCTTGGCACTGAATGAGACTTGGTTTTGCCAAGGCTGCTTTTTGCTGCTGGGCTCTGGATCTATCTCTTGGTGGGATCTGTGGCTGTATTTTGTTTTCAACATATGTGAATGGTGCCTCCATACTGGAAAGAGGCAGAAAGGGCCTGTATATGCGATGGTAAGGACACCGCTTTTCTGAGCTTGGCAGATGGCCTGGGCAGATGTTTCCCCGGGAGTGCCTGCTATGCCGGTGCAGGAGGGTGTCTCTTTCTCATAGGATTTGTGGGCTGTTGGTAAAAGGATACGATTTCATCATGGATTCCATGACCTATGTGACTGCTGCAGCCCCTGCTGCCTGCAGCTGCAGGGCCGGAGGAGCTGTGAGCCGCCCGCCCACCCCAGTTGGGGCTTAGACTGTCAGTCCCTCTCTCCCCCATGGATAAGTTGCAGGCTTCTGAGATGCAACCTGTCCATGACTTTTACTAAAAATAACCGTGACCCAGTAGCTAAAGTTAAGATTTTGTATCCCCAGCAGGAAGTGACTTTGTGTGTTTGCTGTGCTATGGCTAGATCAGCGGCTTCCTTTCTTTACTGCCCCTGAGGGAGCTTCCTCCTCCCCCCAAATGAGACTTTGAGGGATGGTGCTAGTGAGAGGAGAGTACAGTGGCATGGGGCAGGGTCTCAGTCCCACTGTTCACTGTGCAAATGCTCAGAAATCCCCTAGCAGAGTGAGTGGCAGCACAGGAGCAAATTTCTCTTAAGCTGCTTCTGGTGAGCAGAACCCTTGTCTCCACCCTCTGCCTTCCTTCCCTGACCTTTACACCCAGCTGTAGGTCAGCCTGGCGTCTGATGAGGGAGCTGGGAGGAGTGTCAGGTGTTAGGAACGAGGTTGCAAGCAGCTCACTGCACGGTCTTGCCAGTTTCTCTGGAGCTCTCCCCAGCCAGTGAGTTACTGTTCAGCTTCTATGGTTCTTGGCGGGGTGGGGGGATATGCAGTGAATTTGTCATGTTCATCCTCCTTCCTTCTCAGAGCTGAGGCTTGGCTTTGGTTCTTCCCAAGTCACCCCATCCCAGCTGCCTGTATGTACACTGACACCCGGCTGGCGGAGGGACAGGCTGAGGGGCTGCTTCCAAGTGGGTCCCCAAACTAGGGAGGCCTTTAGAACTGGAGAGTGAGCCCAGCTCCGGTGCGGCTGTGAGCCCAGAGCTGTGCAGGACTTTCTCTTAGCTAGGCGGTTATCTTTCCATACTATCCACCTGCGGGGGTGAGTTAAGTGACTAAGGTTGGTCATTCCTTCCTTTGAAATGCTTTGGTAATGAGTCTCTGCTGCTACTGGGGAGTAGCTGGCTTGGGAGCAGCAATGAGAGCCCCTCACACTGGGCTGTTGCACAGTCCCCAGAGGGTGCAATGGCTCCTGCCACCAGCTGGCTGGCCCAGCACTAAGATGCTTGGTTCCATTCTCTGCAGCAGGAAGTGCTCTGTGCAGCATGCCCCTCTCTTCAGGTGGGTCAGGCCCCGCACTGGAAAGGTGATCAGTTTGGGAGCACCTGGCCCACATGCCTGCTGGCAGCTCTCTGCTCAGCTCTTGGATCTGCACTCGAGGATGGCAAGCGGTGGGGTTCCCTCCCCAATGCAGAGAAATAGCTGTTTTGCAGATAGACTAGATTTGGGGCTAAGGAGGCAGCGCCTGCTCTGTGCGTCTTGTGCCTGCACTTTGTGTTCACACATCTTAGCAGAGAGATGCATCTGGTTTGATGCTGCAGTTTCATCCTCCCTGGGTCCGAGAGAAGCTGTGTTCCCTCCAGCTGGGCTGCAGCTGCCCCCTTTCTATGAAGCTGCTTTAACCTCAGAACATGCTTTCTGTTTCTCCCTTCTCCGTGGGAGGGACCGGGGTGGTTTGGTGGGGGTATGACAGGCCAGCTCCCTCCCTTCACTAACCATCCCTTTCTCTCCACAGAGTACAGCCGTTTTGAATCCAAAATCCACGATTTAAGAGAACAAATGATGAACAGCAGCATGAGCTCTGGGTCGGGCTCTCTCCGGACAAGCGAGAAGAGATCTCTCTATGTCCGGTAAGGTGCACTTCCTCCCCCTTTCCCAGGCTCACAAGGAGAGGGCTGCAGGGAACCCTCACCCCCAACCCCAGGGCTGCTGAGGTTTGGGTGACCTAGTTCAGATGCTAAGGGTGAAATCCTGGCCCGACTGAAGTAAAGGCAAAACTCTCATTGACTTCATTGGTCCAGGATTTCACCCCAAGCCTTCACTTGGTAAACTGCAGCGTGAGGCTGTTGTGACTGATGCAGTGCCCCACCCCTGCTGCAGTGATGTGTCGGGTGCTCCGTCCGCCCTTTGGAGTCACCTACTGGGGGGGCCCTCTGCAGTGACTAGCTCCTGCTGGGCAGAGGCCATTGCAGCTTAGGCCCCACTTCTGAGTGTTTATACCAGGCCAGTCTCTGGGGAGAATCTCTGCCCTTTGCTTGCAGAACCCCCGGGAGAGTTTTCTCCTCACCAGAGGGCAAGGTGGCTTTTTACAGTCCAGAGAGGCAGTCCCCTGCCGTGGCGCACACGTGCCCTCAGCAAGGGGCTCCTTTCTGGCCAGACCTGAGCAGAAGCTGGCTGACAAATGCAGTTCTGTTGGAGCCCACTGAGGGCCCTGCAGGCTGTAAGCTTCATCACCCTCCTTAACCTAGGGAGGAGGGAGCTTGGCTGCTCAAGTGAACCTGTCTTCCTAGAAATGTCTCTGGTCCCCAGGCCGTAGGGGAAATAGAACCTAAGTGCAACCTTGTAGCTTAACAATTCAACCCAGCACTCTGGCTTCCACAGCAGTCCAGGCTAGGTCCGTGTACCTGTGCAGAGTCTGTGCTGTCCAACCTTTGCCTCACTATAGCCCTCCATACAGACTGCGCGGGAGGCATGAGGCCAAGTGCATGTTGCTGAGGGAGCTGTGACTTTGCTGCCTATAATACCAAGCCCTAATGTTGCACTGAGGTAGGCTTTGCGTTGCATTGAATCTCTAGATCCCCCTTTTTGAGATGCACCCGCTTCCTGGTGCTGGGCTCTTTGCACAGAGCCTGTGGCAGATCCAGGCTCAGGGCAGCGTTGTCTCTGACTCTCCAGGGAGTGGGCCACTTGAGACTAAAAGGACCAATAGGAAGTGGGAGGAGAAATTCAAGTGAGGCTGCCAGGGGCTGGAGTGAGCACTGACCTGGAATCCTGATGTCTGAGATCTGTCTTCTCTGCATTTTCCCATAGGAGGCACTTGGGACAGGGAGGGCAGGCAGGTGACTCTCAGAAGTTGGTGCACATCCCAGCTCGCTGCATGTAGCAAGCCAACCCCATGGTGCAGTGAGCCCTGCTCAGGCAGAGACTGCAGTGGATGCTGTGGAAGATGTAAAACCCCCAGAGCTCACCTTGGCATGCAATGCAAAGGGAATTTCTGCTGGCTGCAGCTGGGGGTGTGGGTTCATACCCTGAGGGGGAGGGACTGGAGATCTGTGCTGGGGCTCTTACTGCTGCTGCACCCCCAGGGGCTGTGGTCAGGGTGTAGGATGCTTTCTGTGGGACTCCTCCCACCCCCACCACATCCCTGAGGCAGGATCTGGGTGGATGGGAGGGGAGCTCTTAGCTGGATTATCGCTTTGATCCCTGGACATGCTTATGGGTCAGAGCCAAGTTTGGAATGAGATGAGTTAAGTGACAGCTGCTATAGCCCTTTTATCCCTCCCCCTCCCAGATCCCTGCTGCAGCACCGTGGGCTCCCCTTCCACGGATCCAGCCATGTCCACTTCTCTTTAGCCCAGGGCTGTGTGAGTGACACAGGCTGCTTCAGCTGTGTAGAGCGTGACATGCCTGTAGGGCTCTGCCATACCTCCCCTCCTCTAGCATGGGGACCTCACTGATGAGTCACTAAGCAAGGGGGTCCAGTTCTCCTGATGGCTCTAGTCCACAGTCTCTGCTGTACCTTAGCTCCATGAGGGCTGCCAGGAAAGGGTCCTGGGTGGGGCTATCTGGGCGAGCTGCTCACTGTCTTGTAGCACTCCAGCCAGGGGAGAGCAGAGCCAGTGGAGCTCCCAGGAGTGCTGGTTCCACTGCTGGCAGGGACTCTGGCCCTGCTGTGTAAGTTATCTGTCTCTGATAGTCGCTTCCCTGAGGACTGGCATTTTCCCTCTCGGGCTTGTAATTAAAAGGTGCAGGGCTGGTGCTAAATAAGCTGTGGTTTGATGCACCCCTTGGTATTTCCAGGCCCTGGTCATGCTGTCACCCTCTCCTTTCGGGTCCAGCCCTGGGAGGCCGAGCTGAGCTGCATGTGGGGACTGGGGTATGTCATCGTAAACGGCAGGAGCTGCTGTGCTGACTGGCGCACCAAAGTGCTGGGTGCTGAAGGTGGTGGTGACCAGGGGTGGCTTGTGGGTGCAGTATCGTGGTCTGGTTCTGGGAGCTGAGCTGTGGAAGGGCATGGGGGTTGGTGGGCAGTTCACCGCCGTGCTCAGCAAATGGAAAGGCAGGTTGGCTCCCTTAGGTCTGGTCTACATGGGGCAGGGGAGGGTCAATGCAAGTTACGCAGCTTCAGCTACGTGAATAACACAACTGAAGTTGATGTACTTAACTCTACTCACCGCAATGTCTTCATTGTGGTAAGTTGACGGCTGACACCCACCCGTCGACTCCACCTGTGCCTCTCCCCCTGATGGAGTACGAGAGTTGATGGGAGAGGATTCAGGGGTCGATTGCTGCCCGTCGATCCAGTGCGTAATGTAGACATGCCCTGAGTGATGGTGACTAGCCAGGAGAGAATTATCTTTCCCTCTCACTCTGCTCACCCAAACTGCCTGGGGCACCTGAGGAAGCGGCAAGGAGAGGAGCTACACCTGTACAAGAGAAGCAAAGAGTCCTGTGGCACCTTATAGACTAACAGACATATTGGAGCATGAGCTTTCGTGGGTGAATACCCACTTCGTCGGATGCACCCACGAAAGCTCATGCTCCAAAACGTCTGTTAGTCTATAAGGTGCCACAGGATTCTTTGCTGCTTTTACAGATCCCAACTAACACGGCTACTCCTCTGATACTGTACAAGAGAACGTCCCAGTGCGGAGCTGTCAGCCTCCCATCAGTCTGTACTGTTCTCTGTCTGCCAGGTGTCAGGCCTTGCAGGGAGGTCGTGCAGCGTCCCCCTTGGGCCAAACAGGAGCTGGCGTGTACATCTGCCTTCCCTCTGGAAAGGGCTGTTCCTGGGATGTGGTTCAGGTGACCACTCCACTCCTTCCTACTGGGATGCATAGATGCATACTAGCCTAAGTGACTGAAATGGCATGATTTTTAACCTCAGCCTGCCCCTCCCCTGGTTCATCTCTAACCACCCATTAATGGCAGTCTGGTTAAACTGTACTCGGTCACAGACTGTCAGTGGTTCCTGTGGTTTGTGACCACACTTCTCAAAGCCATTTTACACCTGTCTTGAAGAGCCCTGCCCCAGCCCTTCTGGGTGGGGTAGTTTCGAGCACGATTTAGATGAAACTGGTTGAGCTGTCGTGCTGTGGACAGGACAGTAATTACAAGGTTTGCTGCCAAACTGCCTTAGTCAGTCCTCCGAGGCAATCCCACAGTACATGGCATGACATCAGTAGGGGAAACGCTTACCCCATTGTCTTCCAGAGCAGGAAATAACCCCCCATTCTTGAAATGAACACACCTGCATTCCCTGGCTGTGGATACCCCAGACCTCCCCTGCTGTTGGTGAGCTGTGCACAAGTGCCTGTCTTTCTCTCTGAAGCTGGTTTATGGACTGATAGATTCCAAGGCCAGAAGGGACCATTGTGATCATCTAGTCTGACCTCCTGTATAACACAGGCCAGAGGCCTGCCCCAAAACTGTTCCTAGAGCAGAGCTTTTAGGAAAACAGGCCATCTTGATTTAAAAATTGTCAGTGATGGAGAATCCATCATGCACCTTGGTAAACTGTTCCAATGGTTAATTACTCTCACTGTCAAAATTTGCCATCTGGATTTGTCTGATTTCAACTTCCAGACGCTGGATCACATTAGACCTTTCTCTGCTAGATTGAAGAGCCCATTATTAAATATTTGTTCCCAGTGTTGGTACTTTTAGACTGCAATCAAGTCACCCCTTAAACTTCTCTGTAAGATAATGTGATTGTGCCATAGTTTAATGCACACTGGGGGTCCCCCTCCCCTTGTGAGATATAGGTCAGTATGAATAGACTCATGGGACATCACACCCCAGTGCCAGCCCTGTGATGCCCCAAGAGGCAAAGTGTATCTGAACTGGCTCCAGAGATACTGGATAAGGCTTTACCTGGACCAGGAAATAGATGTAAAACATACTGGAAGTGAGGCCAGGGACCAACCACTGTGCTGCCCCTGCCTTGACCCTCTTGCTACGTTGAATGCTCTAGTTTCTGTTCCTGCTCCAAAGCCCAGGTGCCCCAGGGACATCTGGTACTGGGGTACTGAGCTGGATGCCCATAGTTCTGCTCCAGCCTGGCAATTGCAATGCAGCTGAAGAGGGTGGCTTCCTTCTAGGGCATCTGGCCTTTCCGCAGGGCTGGTGTTGGAGACCCCCGACAATTGCTGTCACTCACAGAGCACGGCAGCCTTGTGTGCATTCTGAGGTCAAGACTTTTATCTGATTGTCAGGAAACACTGATCACCCCATCTACTGCCCCCAAGAATCAGGCCTTGCAGAGTCTCAGATAGGGCACCTAGAATCCCTAAGCCACTTTGGAAATGGTGGCGTGCAGCTTTCGGCCGTGCTGTGTGTATGGTCTGGGGCCCTGGCTGAGATCCAGGATTAATCAAGTGTGTCGTGCCCGTTTGTGGATCCCTGTTGTGGGTGCTCTCCATGGGTCTGCTTTTTGCTTTAATCCTAGACATAAGGCAGCTCATTTCCAGAGTGGGGTCTGTTTGCCGGCGGCCCCCCCACCCCCCCGCAAAAAAAAAAAAAAGCACTCGAGGAGGAGGGCAGTGCAGCGCAGCCTGGTATCACTGATTCATAGAACCACGGTTTCTCCTCCCTGCCCTCAGGTGTCTGACTCTGCAGAGATTGGGGCATCCTCTGCCTGCACACGGTATGCGTTAGAACAACAACCAGTCTTGATGTAAACTTAAGAATGCTTCTGTTGGCCGCCGATGGGCACTAATGCGCACCTAGTGTAGGCGAGGCCTTAGAGCGCGGCTCCATGTTCTGCATCAGATCTGCGAATCCTGCCTGGGATTGGCACTCAACCTTCTAGCTGTCAGCGTTAAACTCCCCCTGAGGCCCACTAGCAGCATTCCTTCTCCTGTCTTGTCACGGTCATGCAGATTCTGCAGGTCAGATGCAGCTCTCAGTGAAACCTGTATACAGCTTTTTGTCCTCAGACCCTCCCCAAAGTGATGCCTGCCTCAGCCACAGAGCAGTATTGCTGTACTGCTAGTTGCCAGAGTGCTGGCATTCTCATTAGTACCTTGCCACCTTTGGGTCTGCCCAGGTGCCTCTGCAGGCTCAGACCAATTAACCCTTGAGATAGCAAGGTGACAGACCCCTCGGGAGTATCCTAGGTAGGTAGGTCGGACAGCTGGGTTGCTCTTTGAGCCAGTCTGGGGCCCAGTTCCCTTTTCCCAAATCTCTTTTGGCTCTGCAGGGCATCAGCAGTTTCTCCTAACACACGAGGGTAGCTGAGCTGTTGCACAGAGCATCTCTTCAAGCCATAACAGCTCTTCTGAACACTGCCTGGCTCCCCCCAGGCGCACCCTGTTGACCATGCACTGGATGATCTAACATGGACATAGTGGGTATGTCTATGCTGCAGTTAAAAACCCCTGGCTGGCCACCAACTGACTTGGGCTCAGGCTAAGGGACTGTTGAATTGTGGTGTAGATACTCAGGCTTGAGCTGGAGCCCAGGCTCTAGGACCCTGTGAGGTGGGAGGGTCCCAGAACTCCCAAGCCCAAATATTTACATGGGGCTGAGGGCCTGAGTCCATTAGCCCGTCAGCTGGCACTGGCCAGCCCCGGGTGTCTAACTGCAGTGCAGACGTACCTTCACAGAGCAGTGTGTGCACAGCTGTATGGCCAGAAATGTAGCAACGCCTTTCTCTAAACTGATCCTGTCTTGTAGCCAGGATTCAGCGCCTTGGCTGTGTAAGCATCACTAGCTGTTGTTCTCCCTGTGTTGGTCTCACGGGAGAGGAATAGTTCTTTGGTCATGTTTGTCCTGCTGAGCATCGGGTGGCTGGACTCAGCTTAGTTAATTCCTTTGTGAGCCACTGGATTTACCCTGTAGTAATATATCCAGCCAACTCCCTAGCTCCCTGTGTTTAAAGGCAGAGATGGTGTGGTTTTTGCATGTACATTCTGTGTGTGTGTGTGTGTGTGTGCAGCAAGTTCACAGCTTGGAGACTGAAGAAATGCTCAAAGGGCCTGTGTTTACTCTGGAACCTGCCTGACCAGTTCTCCTGGGCTCTCACATTTCTTTATATTTCTAATCACTCTGCTCCCAAGCAGGCTCTGCCAGCCACACACACCGCCTTAATCCATTGGCTTCAAAAGTTCCACCTCTCTGGGGGTTATGTGCTCTTAGCTAAAATGACCCTGCAATTTTCTGCTGTTGGCTCCCTCACTCTAAGTGCAGGGCGTGAGGCAGGGGAAGTTACGTCTGACATGTTGACTTGAATTCCTAGTCCCAGGTTTACTGCTGAACAAAAAAGAAGTGTGTTTTCGGATGTGGCTTGTCTGTTGTTGCCTGGAATGGTCTCCCAGGAGACAGATTGGGGCTGGATTATCTGGGATGCGTAAAACTGGACAGAGGCAGTAAGCTGCGGCTCTGCTGGGGTTTTCTGTGAAGTTCCCAACCCCCACTCTCTAATGTAGATGGTTCCTGTCTCACTCACAGCAGGGACCCCCAAGTTTTAACATCGCTGGTGTAGATGGTGTCAGATGGTAGCAGAGTCATAGGACAAGTGCTTTTGCTTCCAGGAGTTGTCTGGGATGTTGAAGTGCCTTATCCCCTCTGCTATAGTCCAGAAATGCCCATTCAGCTGGCTCTGATCACTCACTCTCCCCAGCCTGGTTGTGCTGTAGTAGTTGCTGTGTGAAGGGGCTGTAAATGGGAATCTCTTTCCTCTCCCTGGATGCTGGGGCATTGTGACCAGCTCTGCGGGGAATCCCAGGTGTCCCGAAGGGCTTTCCTGATGGCAGCACCACTAGAGCAGGGGTGAATATCGCACCGGTGGCTAGGTACAGAGCATGGACATCTGATTCACTCACTTCTGCTTCTCCACCTGGCTTCCCTGCACTTGTGCTTGGAGCATAGGGTTTTTCTGGGGTGGATCCTGAGGAATTTCTCTCCAAACACAGCATGAGGCTTCCTTTCAAGGTTGCATATATGAGCTGGCATCTGAAGGCGCAGGCTCCAATTTTGAAAGGGCACGGTGAGCCCCTGAGCTCCCAGATCTGCTCTGAAGAGTGGCAATGGAATGGCACTGTGGAGGCAGGGTTGGATTGCGGTTATTGAGACATTCATGTCTCAGTTGCTAGTGCCTTGAGTTTTTCCTGGGTCTTTCCAGCTGAAACCTTGTCGTGCTCATTGGAAATAAAGATCCCACAGAAAGAACATAGCCAGGGAGCCGAGATTGAGGTGTGAGAGACCAGAGAGGGAGCCACATTCTAGTGACTGCACTGGTTCAGAGGGTCTGCACGACTTAGTCATTGGGTCAGCGGTTACCAGCTGGGGTGCACCCAAGGGACAAGTGTTGCTCTCCTGACCCCAGCCATGCCAGACTCATCGCTGTCACAGGGTTCCCCACACTGCCGCAATAGATCCCCCTCCAGGTTAGTGTTCAGGGGAAGGAGATGAGACACTCCTTTTATACACAGGAGGGAAATGTTTTTGAAGGAATGGTTTGGGAGAAAGCTACTTGAGACACACCGCAGGCCTGTTGCTTTGTGATCCATGGAGCCCTAGTTAAAGGACGCAGTCAGTGTAAAAAAATCACACTGAGACATTTGTACCTTCCACTGTTATAAGCCTCATCTCATGTTCCTGGAACTGAAAGTGATTAGAGAAAGAAAAGAGTTTCTCTGGCCTCAGCGTGTTTCCTGTGTGTGACAGTAGGCTGTGTCTAGCCAGTCACTGCTTCCCCTCTTGTCTTGGGGGGCTCTCACAGCAACAGGGGAGAGACGAACACATTAAGAATAGAGGAATGTGATTGTAAATGCACAAACGTTGTCTGGGGCTTGAAGGCTGGATGTGAAAACTAGAAAGACTAGATCTTTAAAAGGACAGCAACAACTCAAGTTTTTCTTAGAAGCTCTGGTTTTAGCCCCCACCGCTCCCCAGTAATTCAGAAGATAATGGCGAGGAAAGGTTCCTTGGAAGTTTGGAGAAAATCACTCAAACGGTTTTGTTACTCTGACTTGACACTGTAGCTGTCTAAACTGTCTAGCCCAAATTACTACTTGGCTAATCATCCTGGGAAGCTAGTGCCCAACCCAGCTGGTCAGTGAGCAGAGTTATTAGGGACTAGGACAGTCATTAGTGTGTGGTGTAGGCCATCAGGCTGTGGAGCTCTGTGTAGGACCAGTTCTGCATGAGAGAAGGTGAAGTGATTCTGAGATGAGTTAGAGGCCTGGGATTAAGCCGGAGCCAGAGTCTGTGCAGGAAACTACTGGAGTCTAATTCTGCTCTAGAGCCACAGAGTAAAGACAATTCCCTTCTCTCCTCCTTGCTCAATGAGCAATGTACCAGCCTGGCTTGGAGAACAGGTCTACTTTGAGTTCTGCAGCGTACATGGGTGCAGAGCTATCTGACTCACATCCAAAGGGCAAATAAGGAGAGAACACTGCTGCTGTCCTCCCTGTCCTGACTGCTAGACTGGGGCTTCTGCTCTGTGTGGGAGGAAGCTGTTTCTGGAATACACATGAAGAATACGGCGGGTCTCTTTGATCATAGTGGGTAGTTGGGATAGGAGAGGGTTGTGCGGTCTCTACATGGAGAGTAGGTATACCTGGCCGGTAGTAGGTGTGGAACTGGAGGACAGTCTGTGGGTTATGTGTGGAGTGCAGCTGACTGAAGTCGCCTATTTTGGGAAGGGTTATGATGCAGGAGGAATGGGTTTTGGACACGGGTGGGTTGAAGTTGGCAAGCGCAAGAGCTGAGTTGCTTTTAGAATGTGTGTTGTGATATTTAGTATTTCTCTCTCATGTTTTAACTGTGGCATTCCTTGGCATGCACTGGCTTCAGCTTTATTGCTCTGGTAAAGTTTCTCAGTTAATAATTGCACACACAATGTAGGTTACAGCCATTTGGCTTTTGCTGTGTCGCATACTGTATGTAGCCAGCCTAAAGCTTCCTAAGGAGAGGTCCTGGGGGAGGAGCCAGGGGAAGAAAGCTGCTAGCTTCTCAGCTGATTAGGAGTGGAACGGCACCCTCAGGACTTCTTTTATCCCATCCAAAATATTAAATGGCAACTTCTTCAAACCCAGGGCAGGGAAGCAGGTGTGGGGAGACAGTTCTGATGTGGAATGGGCCCTTCCTAGCCTTTCTGGGCCCCAAGCAGGGAGGATGGAAACCCTGATGCTGCAATACAAAAAATGTTCATAGACATGCAAAAAGGCCCATGTATCTTCTGAACAAATGACACTGCATGAAAGAGTGACTGTAACTGGAGCTGGTTTGGCACATGACTTTCTCAAGAAATTCTGCTGGATTGGGGGTATTGAAGGCAGAGAATCTCTAGCCACAGGTTGAATCGGTAAAAAACAAATGCAAGTGATTGGCTCAAGGAAGAATTGACAGGCCTGGTGGATGGAGCAAGAGGAAGGAACCTGTGGATAGTGGGTCTCCATGAAAGGGAGATCAGAGATGATCTGCTTTCTTCTATCAGTAATTTCATCAAGGAAATCTGGGCTGAGACAGAACAAGCTCAGTACAGCCTCCTGCTATTAAATCACCAGAGCAGGGAGCACGACTTAGTGTTGTAACACAATTAATTCAAGAAGCTACAAAAAAGAAGTGTCTTCAAAAGTCACATGTGTCCCTCTTGTCTAATAAGGCAGGCTGGCAACCAGCTCCGTAGGATGAGCACTCACAGCGAGGCTGATGCCAGCATTTGGGATCTTTGGTCCATGGTTCAGGTATCTCAAGAAACAAAAGAAGCCCAAACTGCACGTACTCTGCAACTGTGTTCTGAGCGCCAAAGCCTCAAGTCTCTCCCTTCCTCCTCCTCCTCCTGCAATTCGAGGTTCCTCTTGCATCCAGGGATACTGGTGGTGGTAAACAATGAGAGCAAGGGTGGCATCTTGCTGGTTATTACCGTATATAGTCGTTCATTAGCCCATTCGTTTATAAGTTGACCCCCGAAGATTGTTAGGTAAAAATAACAAAAAGTGTATGACATCTTCATAAACTGACCCTATATCTCAGGGGTTGGCAAACTTTGGCTCCTGGCCCGTTAGGGTAAGCCGCTAGCGGGCCTGGACGTTTTGTTTACCTGGAGCATCTGCAGGCATGGAGCCCTCAGCTCCCAGTGTCCACGGTTTGCCGTTCCCAGCCAGTGGGAGCTGCGGGAAGTGGCACGTCACTTCCCACAACTCCTATTGGCTGGGAATGGCGAACTGTGACCATAGGGAGCCGAGGGGCTCCATGCCTGTGAACGCTCCAGGTAAACAGAACGACAGTGTATTAGGTAGTCAGTGTTTCCATAGAATTTAAAATCATCAAAATTTGGTGTAGACCTGTTTATAAGCTGACCCCTGCTCTTTGATGCATCACTTTTTTACCAAAAATATTCGATTTATGAATGAGTATATACGCTACTTCTCCAGTTTCTTCTCATGTTTCAGCCAATTTACATTTCTACAAGCACATTGGGAGGGCTTCTCTTGTGATTGAGGAGAACCCCTCACCATGAGTCTCTGGTGTCTGGCCTGTTATGATACTTCATCAGCAAGGGGAGCTCATAGGTGACCATCTACAGTGAATTTTTCCATCTTCCCTTGGAGAGGGAAGCCTGAGTGTGGTGTGTATGGACAGTGCAGATGTTTTATCATTAATGTTGGTCAGGGCTGAAACTGCTTGAAGAAGTTATGGGATGTCAGAGAGACCCTGGCAGGTTAAATAAACCCACCTGCTCTGTGTTACTAGGAAACCAGAGATCCTGGAAGCTTGCAGGAGTTTTTACAATTTATCTTCTCAATGTGCTGTTCACATCTCTGGCCTCCCTTCCCTCTGAGCAAGGGGGACACAGCATTGGTCAGAGGGTCCCGCTGGGTTGGGCTACAGTGGGACAAGAGGGCCTCCAATTTTATAGTAGCAGGGGTATCACTTGCCCAGGAAATGCCTCACCACGTGGGTCAATGTCTCAAGCTGGGAGAGGTCCTCACAGCAGAGCCAGGTGTGAATAAGGAATGAACTGGTTACTGAGGATCCCAAACGTGTAACTTCAGCCTCGGGTTCTCTTGGGGGGGCCCAGCTGAGCCCCAGCAGGTTATGGGATGTCGCCTGGTCTGACCCACCTGCTGTCCAGTAGCCACTGGCTATGGCAGACTCACCTGCTGGAGTTGCCTGTACCATTGTCCGCAGGGGAGAGTCTCACTTCTCCTTCTGTTCCTTTGCAGAGCCCTTTTTGACTATGACAGGACCCGGGACAGCTGCCTGCCAAGCCAGGGTCTCAGCTTCTCCTATGGGGACATTCTGCATGTCATCAATGCCTCAGATGATGAGTGGTGGCAAGCGAGACTAGTGACCCCCCACGGAGAAAGTGAGCAGATTGGGGTCATCCCCAGCAAAAAAAGGTGAGTGTCCCTGCAGCAGCCCTGTTCCCCTCTCCGCATTCTCCACAATGGATCTGGCCAAGCGCAGGGACTGTGCCCCTATGTGGCATTGCACGGACCTGCTCTAGCTGCTAGGAGCCATTGGTGGAGGTGATGCCAGTGACTCCCATCCCCAGTTGTGTATGTGACACCCTCACGGGCAGCTGCCGGAAGGCGGCTCTCGCTGGTCCCCTGCGGGGCTGTGCACCATCAAGGTCAGGGTGAATAGGAAGCAGGGGTTGTTGATAGGTCTGCAGTGAGCCCCTTTCTCCTGAAGCAACCTGGACTGTGAATTCCCTGAAGATCAGCTGAGGAGATGAGAAGAACAGTTGGTCCTGTTCAGTCGATGAGAGTCTGGCCCTGCCATGGTTGAAAATGGGAGTTGCAGTCCCCAGCCCTGTTAGCCCTGAGGAGCTCAAGGACCCTGATGCCAGAGCCATGCAGCCTGTGCCTTGTGTGCCGCCGAGGATTTGCCTGTGAGCCAGGTCCCATCCAATGTGAAACCACAGAGCCCAGAGAGAGGAGAAACCAGCTAACCACCAGCTCTGCTTGTGGTTTCTGTGGGTTTCATGTCGAAACAGATGCTGGGGTGGGTGAGATGGAAGCGACGTTTTGCTCCCCTCTGCCATCAGGCAGAGCGGTTGGGACGTGCAGGTGCCAGCGAGTACAGGTGGGCTCTGCTTGCTGCAGGGGCAGTACTCAGTTCTTGCTGGCAGAACCGGAGCCGCCTGGTGGGGGAGGGGAGGGTCCTGGTCTGCAGAGACAGAGAATGTCCTTTTGGCAGCTTTCCAGTGCGACGGCATGAAGGCCTGGGCAGAGTTCAGCCTCTAGTGGAGCTTGCTCCCTGGACGGCCTCTGCACACGGGAGGGCTGTGACCCATTCCTAGTTCCAGGGGGACCAGCTGAGGGGAGGAGAGAGGCTTTCTGTGTCCTCACCCTCATCCTTCCTAGAGGTGAGCTGTTCTGCTGTTTGCCTCTGCAACATGTCTGTCCATCCATCTCCTTCCTTGGGAGTGCCTGGGAAAGGGCAGCCCCATGCCCCCTCTTTCCCCCTGAAAGGCTCTTCGTGTTGGGCACACTGTTCAGTTGATCAGCATGTTGAGGGCTGGGCTCCCCACTGTCTCCTCTCTCCTCTAGGTTCCTGGCGCTGGTTAGACTCATGACAAGCTGCTTGATCAAAGTGTTGCTAAGAGCAGAAGCTGCTTAATGGCCCAGAGCCGCCCCCAAGTGTTCTGTCCTCACAGATGGCATGGTCAGCGGGTTGGGTGCCGGAGGAAGCTTTATTGCATGGATGGGGCGGTGACCCTCTGCCCGTTGCTGCCCACCGATGTAGCTCAGCAAGCACCATGTGGAGAGGTGCGGGGCAGGGCAGCGAGCTGCACACATGAACTAGGGCTTTCTCTTGTTTGACTTTAATCAGGGTGGAAAAGAAGGAGCGTGCAAGATTGAAAACAGTGAAGTTTCACGCCCGGACTGGGATGATTGAGTCCAACAGGGTAAGTGCCAGAGCAGGGGGGCCCGGAATGGCCTGAGGTGGAAGCTAGAGGGGCAAAGGAGCGTCTGAGGCTAATGTTGTAACGCGTCTCACTTGGGAAGATAGCCAGAGTGTTCCTGAGTAGAGAGCAATTGAGACCAGTTGGACTCAAGTTGTGTGTGGCTCGGCTGCTTCTTCGGCTTCTGTTCAAACTGCACAGCAGATCCCCTCCCTGGCTATGTGGGTTTTGGCTACAAATCTACAGAGATGGCAGCCTGGGGCAGCCAGGAGATTTCAACAAAGACACTTGACATTGTAGCAGGACTTCCCTGTGACACTGTGTGTGACCCCATAAGCTGGTGGTCAAGCCCCAGATCACTTGTGAATAAAAGGTGTATTGCAAAACACCCTGGCTGGGTGGAGCTGACCTCAGACCATCTTGCACAAGGACATGAGCCTTCCCTACGATGGGAGGCCGGAGGTCAGAGCCTAGCTGCTTAATAAACAACACTTCCGACTGAGAAGGGGGCTTTTAGGGACACGGCCTCGCTCTGGTGGAAAGCGGATTGGGTAGTCAACCTTCCAACATCCCTAAAACATTCTTCTCTACACTTAATTTTTCTCCTGCATTATAGTTTCCATGTGATCTCCATGATTTCGTTTGAGGGTGATCGCCTTGCCGCAGATCCTCATTGTCTCTTCATTTTAATTTTTCGTGCATGCGTTAAACACCATTTGTTTTTTCTGTCCTCCCTTCCATCTCCACGTTCTTCACAGTCGATCAAAACGAAACGTAAAAAGAGTTTCCGCCTCTCCCGAAAGTTTCCATTTTACAAGAGCAAAGAGAACCTGGCCCAGGAGAGCAGCGGACAGGAACGTAAGTAGCCGCAGGCCAGAGAGGGCAAAGTGTGCAATCCCCACCCAAACCCCAGCACCTGCTCCATGTGGCGGGCTGGGCTGAGTGCATTTCCCTCGCCAAAGAGCCTGCATTCAGAATAGCTGGGAATCCCCTTGCAAACGGCACAACTCCACCCTTTGAGAACTGTTCTGGGAACCTTCTCCGTTGGAACTGGTTCAGCAAGGAGATAGAGGCAGGATGGGACTTGCTGTGGGACCAGTGGGTCCCTCTGAAACTGCTTACCAAGCTCTGGCTGCACCTCCCTGAGTGTCCCAGTGGCTTCCCACCCGTATTGAGAGACAGACCCAGAGCCTGCAATGGTTTCCCAAGCTCAGGAGACTCAGATGGAGTGTTGCCTCTTCTCCCGCTGCCTAGCAATGGTGGAAGCAGAGATTCCGCCTTGCCCTCACCTCTGAAGCTGTTCCAGGGGCAGTGGCACTCAGGCTGGGCTCTGGCCATCACAGCCATGGCTGGCATTATAGAGATCGCACAGAACAATCCGTGTCACTGGGGAAAGCCAACCCTGGCGGGCGGGTCTGCCTGCCTGCCTGTAGAGACGGAGACGTCTCTCGTACCTGCCTCATCCCTTCCCTAGTGTCCGACTCCCAGCCACGGGTGCTGTGTCAGCAAAACTGCCTCTCCCAGCTGCTGCCTCTGGCCATGGCCCAGGATTTCTGTCCAGACTCTGGGCAATGGAGATCTGCCTGGCGCACACTCAGCTGTTTGGTGTTTTTCATCCTTTCACAACTTTCAGCATATGCTCAAACCTCTACTCTGCTTTTCTTTGCTCTCCCTGATGCGCCAGGGGCTCTGCCTTTCTTCACTCTCAGAACAAGGTGAGGGAATATGGTGCTCAAAGGCTTGTGTTTAATGTTGTAAATGGGCAGGTGTGAGTGGCTGCAGCCCCTTGTCCCACTCCTGGAATTGGGAAACTGCGTTGCCGTCTATAGTGAGAACCTGGCAGTGCTCATCTGCATGAACCAATTAGGAGTAGTGAATCCAGCCACCTCTGTGGGCGAATCACTGTGGCCCGCAGAGCTGTCCTGTGCCTGGCTCCCTTTCTGGAGGAATTCCAGCTGCCTGCAGAGACAGCAGCACGTTCCATAGTGACTCTGGCACCATTTCCCAAGGGGGCGGTAAGGCATGAACCCCGGGCTAGCAGCCTCATTGCACTCTCCCTGCTGGAAGGTCAGATCTGTTCATGGCGTCTCACCCATCCCGCTTCCCACATGGAGCTAGGAAGCTCCACACAAGGACAAACCCTGGATGGGGCCATGCTCTGATGGTGCATGGCTGTGATCAAGGATCTCTGCTCTGACACCCCCAGCAAACCCCCTGTGTTGAATGGAAGGTCTTCAGAGTGGGGCAAATGGAGCAGAGAGACCAGGACGGTCAGAGGCTACCCCCCCCCCCCAGCACATTCTCACAGAGTAACAGCTGAACTGAGCATGTGTTAAGTTGTCAGTGTGGTGAAAACAGCAGAGAGTCTGGGCGCTGTGCACGCCAGCGCAGGGAAGCACAGTCGATTCAGATCAGTCAGAGAAGCGTGTGGACTGTGCTCCTCTGAGGAACTGAAGGGTTCAAGACACACCCCTACAAAGTATTCCTACAGAGGGGTTTGCTGGCCAGGGAGCCACTGAGGGAGGTGTTCCTACTCTGTTCTGTGTGGCAGGGCCGCTCACCTGGCACTGCCTTTCCTCTGCACGTGCTACATATCATCAGCTTTCAGTAACACATTGGGTGCTTTGTCGGCAGTGTCCGTGTAGATAGCTGTGGTCCTCACAGGTAGGAGAGGAGGTGGAGCCAGGCAGAGCGAACTCACCTGCCGTGCTGTATTCCCATGTCATGGGGCACTGCTCAGAATGGTCTCCGCTCTGCGGCTCAGTGCAACTGGGGCCAGGACCAAGAGCCTGTCCACACACTACCTGCACAGTGTCTCGCCTTGCTGGCACAGACCTCCATCTGCTGTGCTTATGGAGGGAGAGCAGCCCGATTTTCAAACGAGTTCAGTACCCAGCCTGCTGAGCTCTTCTAAAAATCTGGCTCTGGGTGAGTCCAGCACACCTCTTGTTCCTTCCTGGGCCTGACTTCAGCCATAAAAACTGTATGTGCATCTGCATACTCCAGGGCCTGTGGCGTAGGATGGTTGGTGATTTGGCTGCCCAGTGCACTTGCTAAATGCATCTGCATATGTGTGTGGCTGCAGGTGTCATGACTAAGATAGGACAGGCCCAAACTGCACTGGCTAAATGAATATACAAATCCTCCTTAGGAGGGAGGCCCCCTCTCTTGGCTCTGCCAGCGAATTGTGAAATCCCAGCGTTCCCTCTGCTCAGGGTGCACAGCTCACGGTGCACCAACATGTCCGTGACCAGTGGTTGTAGGGATTTGTGGGGGAGTGGGAGCCATGTCTGGGAGAGTCCCTGGGGAAGGGGCTTGGCTTGCTGCTTTCCCTCCTGGAAGGGTTTGTGGTCTGGGAGCATTGGATGGGGGATGGCTTGCTTTTAGAGGGTGGCATCGGACAACTGAACCTAATGGAATTCATGACTAAAGGGGACTCACTTCCTGCCTCTAGGCTCTGTCAAGTCTGTTTGTTTGAGGCCCATTCTCTGCCAGCCCCAGGGTAGCATGTGCTCATGGTGTGGGGGTGGGGACCCCACTCCCTGTCTAGTGCCTGGTATAGGTAGAAACTTGCAGCCCATCTCCCTCCCTTGAAATGCTTCACCGCACTTGACTAAATCTGCTTGTGGAGTGCTGGTCAGGCAGCAGAGTCCTTCTCCTGCACACTCTGCATATGGAAATGTTGGGATTAGGGGAGCTGAAGCAAAGACCTGCAGAGGGATTTGAAGTGCTCCCCAGCCTTTCCAGGAAAGCTGCAAGGCTCAGGCTTGGGATGTACTAGAGCGTGGGTGTGGACAGAGGGCTCTGGGGCATGGACAGTCCCTCAGACACCTGGAGTGGGAGATGCAACATACCTGACCTTTGCCAGTCCATCAAAAAGCTGAGTGAGGCACATTCTTGGGAATGCCTCCTCTCAACTTCCAACAGCACCTCTGGAATTGGAGCAGCTCGGGGGTGGATGTGTTAGCCTGCTCCAGGGGGCCAACTCTTCCTCAGCGAGCGCCTTCCCAGAGTGCATTCAATGAGCAGTTAGCCGGAGAAGGAGTCCGGCACACTGGCACCATTGGTCTCTGGGCTGTGGTTTTGGCATGGCTGCCCTTGGCCCTGTGGGGGCTGGTTGGAGGCCCAGAGATGGCCATGGGCTGAGCGAGAGGACACTGCTCAGCTCAGCAGTGCGAGGCTGGCTGTATTGCCTGCCCCAGCAGAGACACTTCTGAATTTGTAACCTCACTTGCCATTGCAGCTCTCGGCCGTTCTGCACTCCTGTCACTAATGCTCACCTGGCTCTGTCTTCTTCCTCTCCTCTCTCTGTCTCTTACTGCCCTCTCTGGCTCTCTGCCCCTTCCTGCGGTCTGTGAAATCAGGACTTCCCTGGGTTAAGTGACGATTATTATGGAGCAAAGAACCTGAGTAAGTCTCATTTAAATGCACATCATTCGCTCTCCATGTCTGGCACTGCGCCGGGGGAGGCTGGGATCCAGGACTGGGAGTTAGTGCTGCACTTGATGGGCAGTGCTAGTCGCTCTGAAGGCTTTGCTCTTGCTTCTGAGGCTGAGGGTTCCAATCCCAGTCAGTGGAGGTGGAGGGGGCTGGGCTCTGGGGAGCCCCTGGTGCTGCTCACATGGCGAGTTAGAATTTCCTAGCAGTGACTGTGCCCCCTCCCTCCAGATTGCAGGGTGAGCAGCTCTGTTTCCTCTTGTTAGACTGATGGTCACAGTTGGAGCTTGGATCCAGCCGGCTCCCTGCTTTAACGCCAGCCCAGATGAGTTAGCGTCATGGCTGCAGCCAATCAGGGGCAAGTGACCTGGGCTGCAGGCACTTCACTAAGCAGGTAGCTGCATCGCCTGCTCCCCGTGCTGGGTGCATGCACACATACCCTGAGCTGTGGAACAGCTCCTCTTCTTGACTCCCTTTGGGGAGATGATCTTCACAGCTTCTGCTTAGAGGCCAGCTCTGTGCAAGCAGTCCCCTGGCTGCCCACGCCTTCGGGACCAGCACAGCCCCATGCCCCTGGGAGCAGGCAGCCAGGGGAAGGTGCAGGCCGAGTGAGCGACCCAGTGTCTGCGGAGGGGCCTAAACAAGCAAGGCCCCGAACTCTGTTCCGTCTTGTCAGTGTCTTGTCTCTGTGAGTCCCCCTCCCTCCCCCAGGCTGGTTTGCCCTCGTCAGACTGCACTTTGCTTTAGGGTTTGTGCTGGTGTATCCGTGTGCTGCGGCAGTTTCCCTCCTGTGCTCCCCTTCCCTGCATGACACCTGGCCCAGTGGGGAGTCAAACTGAAATGTGACTGGACAGCTGGCAGGGGCCCTGCTCTGTGCCCCACCTCACCCCTCTCTCTGCGGGTTTATGCTGTACCCTTCAAGGGGGGGCAGTTCCCTGCTCTTGGAGATGATGCAGGATGAGGCCTGGTGCATTACCTGGGGAGGCCATTACTAATGCCAGGGGCAGAGCTGCTTCCCATCCCTATGCACGCTGCCTGTGGAAAGGGAACCCACTGGCTACAGAGACAGGCCTGCCTCTGGCGTTCACATCTTCCCCCTTTCACACTTGGCAAGGTGCCCAGTCGCAGTTAACTGAATTTCTCTGTTGAAGCTACTGACTGTAGGACCCTGAAATGAACCTCCTGCAGTGGTGCCCTACACCTGGAAATGCCAGCTCTAATGCAGGAGGAAGGGATGGGGGCTGAATCTGTAAGAGGAATCTCACTGGGTCCATCGGCTGCCATCAGCTGTGGGGGCCCCAAGGCTATGCTCGACCATGTCCTCTACCTGTGTCCTGTGGCCGCTAGCATTGGGTGACTGTCTGTCTCGTACCCCATGTGCCCTTTGTAAGTTCCTGGCTGCATGTGTTCTGAATTGGCGTCTTTTTCTTGTTGGTTTGCAGAGGGCGTGACATCAAACACCAGTGACAGCGAGAGCAGTTCCAGTAAGTGTCTTTCTCTCCTGCTGTCTCTCACCTCTGTGTGTGTATGTTCTAGGCATTTTCATTCCTCTGTTGTCCCCATCGTGTTTCCTGTTCGGAGGCCGATGCTTCCTTTGGCCACTCGAACTGAAGGCCCTAGAGATGCTGTGGCCAGCCCCCTCGAGGGGATGGGAGCTTCTTGCCAGGCCTGGTTAGCAGTTTCCTTAGTGGCAGCGATGGGATGCAGTGACGTGGGAGCCATGAGGTGTTAAGAGGTCACTTTGACCTGTCCCAGCAGAAAGTCCTGCCCCAAGGCACTCTAGCTTTGGGGTGCCATGTGGCTCCTGTGTCCTGACTTCCAGCCCCTGGGATAACACCCCCATAGGTCTTGGAAAGCTTGTGCTCAGAGGGGAAGATCTCTACCAGCTGCTAACGCCCTGCAGGGGCACTAACAGCTACCGCAGCAATAAAGCGCATTCTGCCCGAGGCTTCTCTCTCCTCCTGCGACAAAGCTGCAGCTGCACAGCTTACGCTTCCAGCTAGGAACTGATCCTGCCCTGCCAGGATGCTCTGAACCAAACACGCGCTGCGCTGGTGGTGCCGGCCAGGTAGCTCAAAGGGCCTGGCACAGAAAGTGTGTGTAATGAGGGCAGTGTCCCCAGCGCCTTTTCTCCCACAAGGCTTCAAACAGGCTGCACCCAGCCCAGGCAGGGAATTGGTTCCAGGGATCCAGGACCTCTGGAGTGTCCCCACAGAGCAGATGGGCGCTGGGGTTTACGGTCTCCCCACACACAGAGAGGAATGGGTTCCATACAGCTAGCCAGAAAGGATGAATGGCTGAGTTGGTCCTGCCTGTCTTTGAGCCCAGAATGTGGCTATTCCAGGTGTCGTTCAGCCCGGTAACCCCAGGAGCAGTCAGGCTGCGGCATAGGATCCTCAAAGCAAATAGTGGCCAGGTTGCCCCTCTGGGCTGGGGGGGCCATGGGAAGGGAGGACTCTTGACCTTTAGCCTGGGTCATAGCCCGCAGAAAGAGCGCCCTCTGGTGTTTGGCACGAGTGTTCTGGGCAAGCTGCCATGAAGCAAATGTCTGACCAAGTCATGGGCCACCTGGGCTTAGAGTGCAGCCCACCTGCTGGCCACAGACTAGCCTTTGGGTTGACTGCAGGGGCAGCATGATAGGGGAATGGCTCTCGCTCACGTACTGTGTTGGGTCTTCCTGGGACAGTCAGAAAGGAACACTGCCCTGAGGCAGGCCTGGTCAGAGCAGCACCCCAGGCTGGGACTGTCCTGTGCACTTCGCTGTCACCCTGGGGTGGGCAACCTAGAGGCCTCTGGGGCACTTCTGTGTATGGCAGCTCCTGGCTGGCTATTGCCTTCATGCTGCATTCTGGTAGCAAAGGGTTGCGGCAGGAGAGGCCCCTGCAAACACTCACCTGCTTCTCCCTGGCTCTATTCCAGAAGGACAAGAGGACACTATCCTGTCATATGAACCAGTGACACGGCAAGAAAGTAAGTGTGAGAGAGGGTCTGGAGCGTGCAGTGGTCTTGAGTCCCAGCTCTACAGTGCGTGGAGGTCTTGAGATGTGCCTGCACACAGCGAGTCCTTAATCAAACCTTGCATCTCCAACCAACACCTAAAACTGGCCTCAGGCAGGCGGGGGCCTGCAGGGACTCTGCTTTCCCGGCCTCCCAGAGCAGCGTGTGTTGCGACGTGTTTAATGAAAACGTGAGGGGCACTCTTGGCAAGCAAGCAGACACTGCTCATGAAATGCCTCTTTGGTCAATGGCAAACACTTGAAACACTGGCTGTGAAACCGCCATTGCTAAAAATGTAACACCCCCTGCTCAAGCCCAGCCCTCTCTGCGCTGCCCTTCCAGTCTTGGGTCCTTCTTGTAGCAAGCACTCGCCTTCACCTCAGGCCACCCACACGCTCTGTCTGATTCATGCCCCAGCTGTACTGCACCTCATGACTGCATCAGGTTGAGTGCCTGGGGCCAGAGGCTGGGAGGGCCAAGCATCTAGCCCGTTGTTGGTGCTTCATCTGTACCAACTCAAGGCAGCTATTCACCTACGAGCTGCCAGTTTGCTGGTTCCTCAGCCAGAGAGTAACATGTCATATCCTCCAGACACGAGTAGCGCAAGTGCCAGCAGCATGCGTGGGGAGAAGAGGTGCATTCCTCCCCTGGAGCTTGCAGGCCGGGAGGTCAGCCTCCTGCACTTGTCTGAGCGACTGTGGTGGAAGGGCTTGGGAAGAGAGTGTGTTGAGGCAATAATTCAGATGCTCTCACGGAGGAAGTGCATGTGGAGGCACAAAAAGAGGTAATAAGCACTCTTGTGTTCTGCACCATTTGCCTCTTTGGGAGTGTTGCTGATGCGTTCTGTGGGCTGAGCCCAAAGACAAGTCCCTGGAAGCTGTTTCCGTGTGCGTGGGAAAGGTGTCCTTGTTCTAGAACAAGAAGGGTTCTGTCCTTGGGTAGACTTGGAGCTTTGCTGAGCTTAATCCCCACTGCAGGAAAAGGGCCTTCAGTATTTCCACAGACCACAAGCGTGAGTGCTGTGCGAATGGCCGTGATGTATTCACCACAAGTATTCTGTAGCCACGTGGCCCACTTCAGGCTTCAGTGGGTGTGGGAGCAGCTGCTGGGATCAGAGACTCAGCCTCAGGGTTGTGGCTTTTCTTGTTTCCAGTTCACTATGCGAGGCCAGTGATCATCCTGGGGCCAATGAAGGACCGTGTCAATGATGACCTCATCTCCGAGTTTCCACACAAGTTTGGCTCCTGCGTGCCACGTAAGTGTTGGCGTTCATGTGTGTCTCAGGTTGTGAGTTAGTGACCCAGTGCAGCTCTGGGCAGAGGTGTGCTCTGGAGAGGGGCCGCTGTTTCTCCTGCCTGCTGCATCTGAGCCATGTGGTGGCAAAGAGAGGCAAGGCAGGGTTGCTGTAGGTGCTTGGCAGGTTGCAGTGGGCTCTGTCTCATGAAGCCCCTCTCTTTCAGACACGACCAGGCCTCGGCGTGAGAATGAGGTGGATGGGCAGGACTATCACTTTGTCGTATCCCGAGAGCAGATGGAGAAAGATATTCAGGACAACAAGTTCATAGAGGCTGGGCAGTTCAATGACAATCTCTATGGGACCAGCATCCAATCAGTGCGGGCAGTTGCAGAGAGAGTGAGTGTAAATGTGGAGGCAGCGACACTGCTCCGGGGAAGCCCGCAGCTCACCCAAATGATTTCTGAGCCTCTCGCGGCTGCACCTATTGCCCATGTAACTGTGTGTGGAGCAAGAGCCAATCGGACAGGGATTCCTGCCAAGCCATGTGGCCTTGTTCCACAACCTCATTACCCAGCCCAGATTGCCCAGTGCTCTGCCACTAAACCCACCTCCCTCCCCAGGCAGGAGTCCTGCAGAACTCAGGCCTCCTGAGCCACTGGGCTACCAAGGCCACCATTAGCAGCACCAGTGCCTGCTTTATCTTCAGAAGCGCTGGTGCAGAGGTTCCTTGCAGTGGGTAGAAGAACAGAAATGCTCTGTGCTCAGAGCATGGCAGAAACCCATTGCTGGTTTGTAAACAATGTCCTGAACGTTGAAAGGAAGCCCCAGTCCCTTCTGGGTGCTGCCACCCTGCCCCAGTTGGGTGTCCATGCTGGGGGTTGGCTTGTATCTTGGGATGGGCATATTCCATCCCTGGTCCTCCTGCTCCAGGCTACTTTCAGAGAGGGAAAGCGATTGACTGACGCTGGTCCCCTCTTGTGCCCTGTCAGGGGAAGCACTGCATCCTAGACGTGTCTGGCAATGCCATCAAGAGGTTGCAACAAGCACAACTTTACCCTATTGCCGTTTTCATCAAGCCAAAATCCATTGAAGCTCTCATGTAAGTGCATATTTTTCTAACTACCCCTTGGGTGCATTAGCTGCAGGGACCAGGAGCCTGCACTCCTGCTGCTTCTAATTCAGAAAAAGGTTTGGGAAAGGCTGCTACCGTCACTGTCATAGAATCACAGAAATGTTGGGCTGGAAGGTACCACAAGAGGTCGTCTAGTCCAGCCCCCTGCACTGAGGCAGGACCAGAGATACCTAAGAGCAACGGCTCTCCAACTTTTGTACTGGTGACCACTTTCACATAGCAAGTTTCTGAGTTCAGCCCCCTCCTTATAAATTAAAAATACTTTATATATTTAACACCATTATAAATACTGGAGGCAAAGGGGGGTTTGGGGTGGAGGTTGACAGCTCGTGACCCCCATGTAATAACCTTGTGACCCCCTGAGGGGTCCTGACCCCCAGTTTGAGAACCCCTGCCTCAGAGCATCCTTAACAGGTGTTTGTCCAACCCATTGTTAAAATTTCGAATGAGGGGATTCCATGACTTCTGGAATAGGATCCCAAGGGAACTTAACTATCCTCTGAATTAGAAACTTTTCACACTGGAGAGAAGTAAATAGCATTGTCCCCCAGGGTTCTGTACTGGGACCAGTGCTGTTCAACATACTCATAAATGATCTGAAAAAAGGGGTAAACAATGAAGTGGCAAATTTTGCAGATGATACAAAATTACTCAAAATAGTTAAGTTCAAAGCTGACTGCAAAGCGTTACAAAGAGGTCTCTCCGAACTGGGTGACTGGGCAACAAAATGGCAGGTGAAATTCAGTGTAGACAAATGCCAAGTAATGCACATAGGAAACATGATCCCAATTACACATACACAATGATGGGGTCTAAAGAAAGAGATCATGGAGTCATTGTGGATAGTTCTCTGAAAACATCGGTTCAATGTGCAGCGGCAGTCAAAAAAGCGAACAGAATGTTAGGAACCAATAGCAAAGGGATAGATAGTAAAACGAAAATGTCATATTGCCTCTATATAAATCCATGGTATGCCCACACCTTGAATACTGCATGTAGATGTGGTCGCCCCATCTCAAAAAAGAGATATTAGAATTGGAAAAGGTGCAGAGAAGGGCAACAAAAATGATTAGGGGTATGGAAAAGACGGTTACTCACCTTTGTAACTGTTGTTCTTCGAGATGTGTTGCTCACATCCATTCCAGTTAGGTGTGCGCGCCGCGCGTGCACGTTCGTCGGAAACTTTTTACCCTAGCAACTCCAGTGGGCCGGCAGGTCGCCCCCTGGAGTGGCGCCGCCATGGCGCCCAATATATATCCCTGCCGGCCCACCCGCTCCTCAGTTCCTTCTTGCCGGCGACTCCGACAGTGGGGAAGGAGGGCGGGTGTGGAATGGATGTGAGCAACACATCTCGAAGAACAACAGTTACAAAGGTGAGTAACCGTCTTTTCTTCTTCGAGTGATTGCTCACATCCATTCCAGTTAGGTGAATCCCAAGCCATACCTAGGCGGTGGGGTCGGAGCGAGAAGTCGCGGCATGGAGCACAGCAGATCCGAAGGCCGCATCCTCTCTAGACTGCTGGACCAGGGCGTAGTGGGAAGCAAAGGTGTGGACCGATGACCAGGTCGCTGCCCGACAGATTTCCTGGATGGGTACACGGGCAAGGAAAGCCAGCGACGACGCCTGCGCCCTGGTAGAATGCGCAGTCACACGGCCCGTAGGGACGTGGGCCAAGTCATAGCAGGTCCTGATGCAGGACGTTACCCAAGAGGATAACCTCTGGGAGGAGATAGGAAGCCCTTTCATGCGGTCCGCTACTGCCACGAAAAGCTGGGGGGATTTGCGGAAGGGCTTGGTCCTCTCCACGTAGAACGCGAGAGCCCTACGGACATCAAGCGAGTGGAGCTGCTGCTCCCTGCCTGAGGAGTGAGGTTTCGGGAAAAAAAACCGGAAGGAATATCTCTTGGTTGACGTGGAAGGCTGAGACCACCTTGGGGAGAAAAGCAGGGTGTGGTCTCAGCTGCACCTTGTCCTTGTGGAAGACCGTATATGGGGGGTCTACCACAAGAGCCCGGAGTTCCGACACCCGTCTAGCTGAGGTGATAGCTACTAGAAAGGCCGTCTTCCAAGAGAGGTAAAGCAGGGAGCAAGTAGCTAACGGCTCAAAGGGGGGCCCCATGAGTCGGGACAACACCAGGTTAAGATCCCAGGTTGGAGCAGGGGGACGGACGTTAGGGTATAAACGTTCCAGCCCCTTAAGGAATCTAGACACCGTCGGGTGGGAAAAAACAGAGTGACCATCCGCACCCGGGTGAAAGGTGGAGATAGCCGCTAGGTGGACTCGTAACGACGATATGGCCAGACCTTGCCCTTTGAGGGACCAAATGTAGTCTAAGATGTTGGCTACTGAAACTTCCATAGGGCGGAGATTTCTCTCTACGCACCAATAGGAGAATCGCTTCCATTTGGCCAAATATGTCGCCCTTGTGGACGGCTTTCTGCTGCCCAAGAGCACCTCCCTCACCGGCGTGGAACAGCGCAGCTCAGAGCCAGTCAGCCACGCAGGAGCCACGCCGCTAGGTGCAGCGACTGCAGGTCCGGGTGACAGAGGGTCCCGTGCTCCTGGGTAATCAGGTCCGGATGAAGGGGCAGGGGAACTGGGTCGGCTATGGCCAGGTCCAGCAGCATGGGGTACCAGTGCTGTCTGGGCCACGCCGGGGCTACCATGATCACATGAGCCCTGTCCCTGCGCACCTTCAGAAGGACCCTGTGGACCAACGGGAATGGGGGAAATGCATAGTACAGGTGGGTCGACCACTGGATGAGGAAGGCATCCGCTATCGACCCGGGTTCCCTGCCCTGAAAGGAGCAGAACGCTTGGCACTTCCTGTTCCCCTTGGCCGCGAAGAGGTCCACCCGGGGATAACCCCACCTCCGGAAGATGGAGAGGGCGACGTCCGGGCGAAGGGACCACTCGTGTGACAGGAAGGATCTGCTCAATCGATCCGCCAGCGTGTTCCGTACCCCGGGGAGGAAGGAAGCCATGAGGTGAATGGAGTGGGCTACACAAAAGTCCCAGAGTCGTATCGCCTCGTGGCACAGGGAGGAGGATCTGGTGCCGCCCTGCTTGTTGATATAATACATGGTCGTCGTGTTGTCGGTGAACACCGCGACACAACGACCCTGGAGCTGATGACAGAACGTTTGACAAGCAAGACGGACCGCTCTCAACTCCCGCATGTTGATGTGTAGCCCCACCTCCTCCTGGGACCACAGGCCCTGCGTCCTCAGGGTCCCTGCGTGGGCCCCCCAGCCGAGATCGGAGGCATCTGTTGTTAGGGACACCGAGGGCTGAGATGGGTGGAAGGGGAGACCCGCACACAACACTGACTGGTCCAGCCACCAGCCGAGAGAATCTAAGACCCTCTGGGGGATCGTGATTAACATATCTAGTGGCTGTCTTGTCGGCCTGTAATGACTGATGAGCCACAACTGGAGTGGCCTCATGCGGAGCCGAGCGTAATTGGTCACGAAAGTACAGGCCGCCATGTGGCCTAACAGGGTTAGACACGTCCTCACTGACGTCAGGGGGGCTGTCTGTAGTCGTTGCACGATTGCCGACAAGGCCTGGAACCGCTGCAATGGCAGCAAGGCCCTGCCCACAGTGGCGTCCAGGACGGCCCCGATGAATTCCACCCTTTGTGTGGGGGCCAGGGTGGACTTGTCTGTGTTCACCAAGAGGCCCAGGGTGGCGAACATGTCGGTGATCACACGGACATGGTTGCAGACTTGTTGTTCCGACGTGCCCCGAATCAACCAATCGTCTAGATACGGGAACACGTGGATCCGACTGCGTCGAAGCTGCGCCACAACAACTGCCATGCATTTGGTAAACACTCTCGGGGCCGTGGACAAGCCAAATGGGAGGACTGCAAATTGGTAATGCAGAGACCCCACAAGGAAGCGAAGGAAACGTCTGTGGGGTGGCCAGATAGCAATGTGGAAATACGCGTCCTGCATGTCGAGGGCGGCGTACCAGTCTCCCGGATCCAGGGATGGGATAATGGTCCCCAAGGAAACCATGCGGAACTTCAACTTCACCAGGTACTTGTTGAGCTCTCGCAGGTCGAGGATGGGCCTGAGGCCTCCCTTGGCCTTGGGGATCAGAAAGTAGCGGGAATAAAACCCCTTGCCTTTCTCGTTCTCCGGTACCGCCTCTATAGCCCCTTTGCGGAGGAGCGTCTGCACCTCCTGCCGAAGGAATTGCTCGTGAGAGGGGTCCCTGAAGAGGGACGAGGAAGGGGGGCGGGGAGGAGGAAATGAAACAAACTGCAGGCGGTATCCCGACTGCACCGTGCGTAAAACCCAGCGGTCTGATGTTATTAGGGACCACGCCGGGAGGAAAAAAGAAAGGCGGTTGGAAAACGGGGGGAAAGGATCCAATGGGGAAACTGTTACTGCGCCCTCGGGCGCACCTTCAAAATGAAGGCTTGGGACCAGGCGGGGGCTTAGAGGAGCCTTGGTTTTGGCCCCCCTGGTTCCCCGAATGCCTGCGCCTTCCGTTCCTGCCGCGGCGCCTGTTAAGGTCCTGCCGCTGGCGGAACTGGAGATACGGCCTTCGCTGTTGTTGCTGTTGCTGCGGCCGGAAGGGTCTGCGCTGCGTCACTGGAGTGTGCATCCCCAGTGACCTCATGATGACGCGGTTGTCTTTTAGATTCTTTAGTCTAGGGTCTGTCTTATCCGAAAACAGCCCTTGGCCTTCAAAAGGAAGGTCCTGTATTGTGTGCTGGAGCTCCGGCGGAAGGCCGGAAACCTGCAGCCAGGAGAGGCGACGCATCGTTACACCCGACGCGAGGGTACGGGCAGCCGAATCCGCAGCGTCCAGAGAGGCTTGCAAGGACGTGCGTGCGACCCTCTTGCCTTCCTCTAAGATGGCCGCAAACTCCTGACGAGCGTCTTGTGGCAACAGCTCCTTGAATTTGTCTGCTGCCACCCAGGAGTTAAAGGCGTATCTACTTAACAGGGCCTGTTGGTTGGAGACCCTGAGTTGCAGCGCCCCCGCCGAGTACACCTTACGGCCGAGGAGGTCCATCCGCCTAGCCTCCCTGGATTTGGGGGCTGGAGCCTCCTGGCCATGACGCTCCTTATCATTGACAGATTGGACCACCAGGGAACACGGAGTCGGGTGTACGTGGAGGTACTCGTAGCCCTTAGAAGGAGCCATGTACTTCCTCTCGACGCCCTTCGCAGTGGGAGGAATGGAGGCCGGAGACTGCCAGATGGTGTTGGCGTTGGCCTGGATGGTCCGTATGAACGGCAGGGCGACCCTGGTGGGAGCGTCTGCGGAGAGGATGGTGACAATAGGGTCCTCTACCTCCGAGACCTCCTCGGCTTGTAGACTCAGGTTTTGGGCTACTCGCCGGAGGAGGTCCTGGTGTGCCCTGAGGTCCAGCGGGGGGGGGCTGTTGGAGGAGGTCCCAGCCACCGCTTCATCAGGGGAAGAAGATGAGGAGACCCCTGGCAAGAGGGTGTCCAAAGGGGGGTCTCCCTCGGCCCTCGCCTCTGCCTCAGGAGCCAACGTGGAGTCCTGTTGCTTGGATCCTTCCTCCCCATCCGGGGAGGGAGGGGGGCGAGACAACGAGGCCTCAGGTGCCCTGCGCTCTGCAGTCGGCGGTCTAGCAGGGAGCTGTTGGGGGCCCTGGGCCTGATGATACGCCCAGGGTGTCCAGAAACCCCATTGCTGTGGGGCTGCGTCCTGCTGTGGAGGCTCGCTGAACAGCTCCGCCTGCCGGCCGGTGCCCAGCGCGTAGCCACTGTCCGCCAGCGAAGACACGGACGGCTGCCTCGAGGGCCATGGCGGAGCGGACCCTGGATGGTAATGGTCCGCGCGTGGAGCGGTACCGGGCGTCGCTTCGGTGCCGGGATCGGGACCTGCCACCGGTTCGGTACCGGGAGGTCGACCGGGACCGGGACCTGCCACCAGCTCGGCGCCGGGAGGTCGACCGGTGCGGCGAACGTCTGGATCGGCTCCTGGACTCGCGGTGCCGGTAACGGCGGCTGGAGTCCGACCGCGATCGTCTCGGTGTCGACCGGCGCCGCGAGTGCGACCGGTACCGCTGAGGGGAGCGGTGCCGGGACTGCGAGCGGCGGCGGGATCTGGAGCGACCTCGACGTCGGGACCTGGAGCGAGAACGAGAGTCCCGGGACGGTGCCGACATCATAGGCTTGCCTCTGGACACAACCCGCACCGGAGGTACCGGGGGTGGTAGCTGCGTGGGCTCGGTTAGGGCTATGAGGTCCCGTGCCGAGGCGAAGGCCTCTGGTGTAGATGGCACCACTATCTCAACCCCAGATGTCATGGGGGAGCTTGGCGGCACCGGACTCGACGGACCCGCCGGGCCCGGAGTCGACGGTGCCGGCGGCGCCGCGGCCGATACTGAGGCCGGGCGCTCCACTCGGGTGTGCCTGGCCGGAGTAGTGGACTTCGACGGCCTAGGCTCTGTCCCCGGTGCCGGAGAAGGTCGGTGCCGGGGAGTCTTCTCGGTGCCGGTGCGATCCGGTGCCGGCGCCGACATCACGGCCTGCGAAGCCGCCGGGTCAAGTGCCGCCTCCAGGAGGAGAGTCCGGAGCCTTTGATCCCTCTCCTTCTTAGTCCTTGGCTTAAAAGCCTTGCAGATGCGGCACTTGTCGGATCTATGCGATTCCCCCAGGCACTTCAGGCACGCGTCGTGGGGGTCGCTCGTGGGCATAGGCTTCTTGCAGGCCGCACACTGCTTGAAGCCCGGCGAACCAGGCATGAGCCCGGTGCCGGGTGCCGGGAAGGGCTAAGCCCCCGGCGAAAAACTATTTACAGCTACTTAACACTTAACTACTACTATCTAACTAACAGACTAATTAACAACTACAATAGAGATAACGATAGAAAAACAAGGAGAGCTAGGGACGTGGAGGACAGCTATGCCGCGCTCCACAGTTCCAACGACCGACACGGCGGTAAGAAGGAACTGAGGAGCGGGTGGGCCGGCAGGGATATATATTGGGCGCCATGGCGGCGCCACTCCAGGGGGCGACCTGCCGGCCCACTGGAGTTGCTAGGGTAAAAAGTTTCCGACGAACGTGCACGCGCGGCGCGCACACCTAACTGGAATGGATGTGAGCAATCACTCGAAGAAGAACAGCTTCTATATGAGGAGAGATTAAGACTGGGACTGTTGAGCTCAGAAATGAGATGGCTAAGAGGGGTGTGATGGAGGTCTATAAAATCATGAGTGGTGTAGAGAAAGTGAATCAGGAAGCATTATTTACTCCTTCTCATAACACACAAACCAAGGGTCACTAATGGAGTTAATAGGCAGCAGGTTTACAACAAACATAAGGAAGTACGTCACTCAAAGCACTCTCAACCTGTGGAACTCGTTGCCAGGGGATGTTGTGAAGGCCAAAACTATAACTTGTATAATTCACAAAAGAACTGGATAAATTCATGGAGGATAGATCAATCAATGGCTATTAGCCCAAGATGGTCAGGGATGCAACTCCATGGTCTGCGTGTCCCTAGTCTCTGACTCCCAGAAGTTGGGACTGGATGGACCACTCAATAAATTGCCCTGTTCTGTTCATTCCCTCTGAAGTATCTGGCACCTGGTACTCTCAGAAGACAGGATACTGGGCTAGATGGACCACTGATCTGACTCAATACGGCCATCTTTATGTTTGTACATTCTGAAAGTTTTTCTGAAATTTTCCTTGCTGCCGTTTAAGACCATTACTTCTTAACCGATGGACATGGAGAACAACTGATCACCGTCCTCTTTGTAATATCCCTTCACACATTTGAAGATTGTTACCAGGATCCCCATTAGTCATCTTTTCTTAAGATTAAACAAACCCAGTTTGTTTAATCTTTCCTCACAGATCAGGTTTTCTAGCCTTTTTATCATTTTGTTGCTCTACCCTGGACACACACACTCTAATTTATCCACATTTTTTTAAGGTATTGTGCCCAGACCTGGGCAGAGTACTCCAGTTAAGATTTCAGAGCCACGTAATCCAGGACAGTTGCCTACCATGTCTTATGTCATATTGGCTTTTTTCACAACCGCATCGCATTGACTTGTGTTCAGTTAGTGATCCAACCCCAGATCCTTTTCAGCAGTTATACCACCTACCCAGTTATAACTATTTTGTAGTTGTCCATTTGGTTTTTCCTAAGTGTAATACTTTGCACTTGTCTTTACTGAATTTTTCTTGTTGATTTCAGACCAATTCTCCAATTTGCAAAGGTCCTTTTGAATTCTAATCCTGTCCGTCAAAGTGCTTGCAACCCCTCCACGCTTGGTGTCATCTGCAGATTTTATGAGCATACTCCGCTCTCCATTATCCAAGTCATTCATGAAAATATTGAATAGTACCAGACCCAGGGCTGATTTCTTGCAGGACTCCACTACATATGTCCCTCCCAGTTTGACAGTGAACCACTGAATGCAGTGTTTCAACCAGTTGTACGCCTAGTTTATATTTAATTTTGTTTATGCCATATTTCCCTAGTTTGCTTTTGAGAATGTCATCTGAGAGACACTGCCAAAAGCCATACTAAAGTCAAGATACATTACTTCTTCTTCTTTCCCCTATCCACTAGGCCAGGTACTCTGTCAAAGGAAATTAGGTTGGTTTAGCATGATTTGTTCTTGACAATATAACCTATTTTTGTCTAGGTGCTTACAAATTGATTTTTTCCTGTATATACCCCGGTATCAAAGATAGGGTGGTTGACTACTCTGTAATTCCCTGGGTCCTCTTTGTTCCCCTTTTAAAGATAGGTACTCCGTTTGCCCTTCTCCAGACATCTGGGATCTCACAAGTGCTCCAGGCATTCTAGAAAATAATTGCAAATGGTTCCGAGTTTGCTTTAGCTAGTTCCTAAAGTACCCTAGGGTGAATTTCATCAGGCCCTGCTGACCTGAATACAGCTAGCTTATCTAAATATTCTTTAACCTGATCTTTTCCTTTTTTGTCTTGTGTTCCTTCTCCATTGTTTTTAATATTAATGGTGTTAAGTATCTGGTTATAATTTACCTCTTTAGTGAAGCAAAATAGGCAATTAATACCTCGCCTTTCTTCACATCATCATTGGTTAGCTCTTCTTACTCATTCAGTAGAGAACTTACACTTTCCTTCACCTTTCTCTTGCTCCTAACATATTTAAAGAACCTCTCCTTACTGCCTTTTATGTCCCTTGCTAGGTGTAACACATTTTGTGCCTTAGCCTTTCTGATTTTGTCTCTACCTGCTTGTGCTATTCTTTTGTACTCCTCCAGAGCAATTTATCCGTGTTTCCTTTTTTTGTAGGATTCCTCTTTTCGGGTCATTAAGGCGCTCCTGATGGAGTCATAATGACCTTTTTACTTTTTTTCTATCTTTCCTTCCCATTGGGATAGCCTGCTGTTGTGCCTTAAATATCGTCTCCTTGATAAGCTGCCAGCTCTCCTCAACTCCTTTGTCCCCTTATTTTTTCCCATGGGACCTTATCTACCAGTTGTCTAAGTTCGTCTGCTTTTTTAAAGTCCTATGTGCTTATTCTGCTGCTCTCGCTCCTTCCTTTCCTTAGAATCATGAAATCTGTCCTTCAAGTAGTGTCCCTGTGGGCACTCCACTCCAGGTGCGTCTGTACCTTTGATCAGAGATGTTTGGTAGCAATGCCCCCACACCTTTGTGCCCTGGGTGGAAAGTATAAAGGGCTGTATGGTCGAACAACCATCAGTTTCATTTCAGCCAGCTTCAGGCTGGCAGTATGCTGTATGCCTGTTCTCTTTAATGGTGAATTTAGCAGTTAGTTAGTATCTGGTTAGTTCTTTGGTAGTGTTTTATAGTTCCTGGAACAGTTGTTCCCTTTTTTCTTTCCATTTTTTAAAAGTATTTTATAGATATAAAATCTTCCCTTATTTTTGGTTATTTTGCTCAGGGATGCCAGGCTCTGTGGGATTTAAAAGGCACTTCTCTCACTGCGAGGCTCGCCTGACCAGTGACGGGCGTTCTTAATGCCTCTGCTGTTTGGGAGACGCTCATATTCCCTGTAAGTGCAAGATCTGCACTTTTTTCCCAAGGGTACATCCTGAAAAAATAGGGAGACCAAGTTTAAACTGATGATGATGGAGCAAGCCTTAAGACCAGCTTTGGATGCAGGGGCAGAGGACCCCCTTCCCCCCCCACCCCCCTTATAACTAGCACTTTTATATGTATATAGTGAAAACCAGTAAGTTTATTTAACAAAGTGCAGATTCAAGTGACCGCAGTAGAAGTATTGGAAACAAATGCTGTAGATAAAAGTAAATCATAATGTGCATTCTAGAACCTACACTTGCGTCACTAGCTGCTTTTCTCTCTTACAGAGCAATGGTCACCCAAAGTCCTTCCAGCGTTTTATACTCAGGCTTGTTTGGGCTCTTAAATAAGTCACACTGTCCGCTTGCATCCTTGATGAAAGATCCCAGGTGCTCGTCTGCACATCCAGATAGAACAATCCACTGCCCTTATGTCTAAGCAGGACACCCCTGCTGGCTGTCTTTTCCCTGTACACTCCTTTCCAGTAGATTGTGAAATCTCTTAATCAGCATCTGGCTTAGTGTGAAAATAGGCCTATGTTGGCGGACACACTACATAATGGCCAGATAAGGAGATAAGCATCTTTTACCCCATGCCTGAAAGGAACCTGTCTGAAACATGCTACCTCCTGGTTACCTGTCTTAAGAACATAATTTTCAGTATAGACATGCAACTTCTTAAATATGATCCATCCATCCATTTCAGTGATTGATGACCAGTGGGCTACTGGCTCTCTGCAGAGACCTCAGACTCCACCCTTTTGTGAATTATATCCAATGCATGGAATCTCTGTAAAACTGTGAATCCTCTGTGCCCTCTGCTAGTTTGAACTACAAGGTTCTGGGGTCACATGGACTGCAGCAGAAGACATGGGATTGCCTGGGCTTCCCAGCACACCTCTGTTCTTTGGGTGAAGTGGAAAGATGTTGGTGCTGGAAGGAATTGCTGGAGCTGAAGTTGTATTGCACAGGGCAGCAAGAAAGCATGTGAAGTTAGATATGTGACCCAGTCGCTTGCAATACAAGTCTGTAGGGGTTGCACCAGGGCCTAGCTCGCTGATGCATGGAGGGTTCCCAGCACTGGTGGTGGCGGTAGCTTTTGTCTTGTTGTTTTAAGTGTTTAAAAAAAAAAAAAAAACACATTCAGACTGTTCTCATCCATACCTGGCAGGGAGATGAACCGGAGACAGACGTATGAACAAGCCAACAAGGTCTTTGACAAAGCCATGAAATTGGAGCAGGAGTTTGGAGAGTATTTTACAGGTAAGAGTCCTGGATGGGCAGGAGTGACCCCTTCAGCACCACCTAGCGGTCAGGGTCATGGGAAATTGTCCCACCCCTCCAAAAACAATCAAGAAATGGATTCGAGTCTGTCAATGTGGCTTCATGCAGGGGCCCTTCAGCTATCCGGAGGTAATGGCAAACCTGCCCTGGAGACGCAGAGGGAGGCAGTCATACAGGATCTTCTGAATTGCTGAAGGCAGCAAGGAGAAAAGGGGCCAATAGAAAAGCAAGACTTACGAATGCTGCTGAAGGGCTGCATGGGACCAGGGATTTTAGCACATGAGGGCAGGGAGCACTAGAGAGACGGACCATTTAAAAGAGTTCAAGGATGAAATTAGTGACTTGACGGGTGAAGACTGAACTGCGTTTTACAGTCCGTCTTCAAGAAAAGCATGGGCACTTGGCTGCTTAGGAAGAGAAGCAGCATTTGCTGAAGGGCCGGTAAGGGAGTACTTGGCAACTTGTGCCTCCACATATCAGCTGGCCAGCACAGCAGGTGTCCTCACGCGTTAAGGAAAATAGCGGGCATGCTGTATCACAGCATTCTGGAAAATAATGGGCAGCTTTGGAGGCACCAAGGCTGAAGGGGAGCAAATGTGTTACCAGCTTGAAAGGAAAGGAGTGATCCCACCAGTTGCCATCTCAAATGCCAGACTGCTACCCTAGGAATTTTCCCAGCCAAAACACCTGGCAGAGGAGTTCAGGCTAGAATGGGCCAGTTTCTGGGAGGTTAAAACCCTCCCCAGAATATTGTCCTTTCACAAAGGTGAGCAGGAGAAGCCCGAGGAATTCCCAGTGCTTTTTGATACGCTTACGCCAACAGCTTGGGGAAACAGGCGAGGCACACTGTGTCTTTATTTGCTACCAACAGACAGTTTCATGTGGAAAATAAGTTCAAATTGGCTCCTTTGAGCTGAAAATGTGGGTAAAACCCATAAACAGGGTGCTGGTAACTGGGACCATCTCAAGGGGGGAGAGGGACCTCTTTGGAAGCTGGGGTGAGGCAGACCTTATTTAACATGTTTGTGATCATAGAGACAGGGTGAGCTGCACATGGGTAACATTCCCAGGTGACACTAAATGGGAGGAGGCTGGAAACATGGGCAGGAAATAATGGAATGGGATTCTGCTGGGCAGGGAAACCAGGGGGAGCAGGAATGGCAGAGTGAGCCCTGCAGCAATAAGGGGGAACAGATTGGATGATTTTGCAATGTAAAATGGCTGCAAAAGAGCCACTGTGATTCTGGGCGTCATGTACAAAGGCCTCGTGTCATGGATCATGGAGGGGGGATAGACTGCCTGTCTGTAGGGCTCTGGTGTGTTGTGGGAGCCAGAAAAATTTGACAAATTGTGAGGAATCT